>NC_082729.1:26630691-26969659 GCF_030144855.1 Hypanus sabinus | reverse complement strand
TGCAAAAGTAAAACTACAACAATTATATTACATTAAAGTGAAACATACAGTCAAAATCTACCTACGCCATCGACTGCTTTAAATACACTTCAACACAAACTATCCGTAACTCTTTCAATAACAAAAACATAAACCTTATCAACCGTCATTACTTTTAACAGAATCAGCGTTAACATTTTTAATTCAACATATCGATTATCTCATGAACTTACGGCGTTGCTTCACTAATGTTTCTAGTGCATAGAAAGAAAACTTTTCTCGCGCTGATCCTGCACATGTGAGCCCCCTCCTTCCCGTTTCTCCAAACCGGTATTTTCCCACAAGACGCGGCGAAACCGGGTGTGACGTCATCGCATGCCGCGATATATCACAGACAACGAATTTACTTTAAACAATCTTAACTTTAACTAGAAAACGATAACAAACGAATTACTAAAGCGAAAATATAATAAACTAAACAAATGCCACAAAGGCAACACAAGGACTGTATTTGTGCGGATACTCTCCTCTTACACAGATGAAAAGGCGTTTCCCATCTCAGATTTATGTAAATATTGGACTGTATTTTGTGTTGGGTTCCTTCAGTTTTTCGGTGTTTCTTTCTTGTAGCCGATTGGCGGGGGGCGGGGGGGCTGACCTGTTAATTGTTGTGTAGGGAGAGGCTCCGTTGGGATATTCGGTTATTTTGTTTGCTTTTTTTTTACTGCGGGCGAGGGGGGCGGGTATAATGGGTCTGCGAGTTTTGTTTATTTTCTTTTTGGTGCCGGGAGGTCTGGGGGAATCGATGTGTTTTCTTTTATCAACACTCATGGTCTTTTTGTCTTTAATGGCTTTCTGGAGTAAACAAATATTAGACTTTAATCATACATGCAGCGATAATGAGTGTGTTAATAAGACAGACTACAATGATACATCTAACTTATACTGAGTCAACACCCACCACTATGTCCACAATTCACAATTTCACGCGGGGGGGGGCGACCCTTGCTGTTTGCCCTGGGGTTGAGCACTGGGGAAGAGGGCGGGACCACGAACATCTGAATTGCCATCCAGCCGACGCCGATTTTTAAAGTACTTGGCTTCTTTCTCCTCAGTGGCAGGTCCCAACTGCACCACTCCGCTCAATGGTATCTCCCATTACCGCGCTCTTCCACCCCTACCGCCCCTACTCAGCGGTGACTTCCGCGCCTTCCACCCAAACATAGCGACGAGGTAGGTGGCCGTTGCCAGTATAAACAACCGACTTTACTTGTATCCTTTGGTGGGTACACATCGACCAGGTGCTTCGGCACAACGAAGTGGTTGAGGGCTCGGGCGGAGTAAATGCCGATTCACCCGTTAGGAAAACAAACGGCAGACACGAACACTGCGGGACCGCGGCCACTTTCCTGAAGTGGAAATAGGCGGTGGCTGAAGGCTTCTGGGGAATGTAGTCTGAAATGCTGTTGCTAGAGGGCATGCGCTGCGTTGCGGAGGATCTTGAGGAATATAGTTAATTCGGAATACTCAAACACGCGTGCTTTATAGTTAATGGGCTCTTTGGCAGTGCTGTAGCCTCCTATCAGCTCTAGTTTCACGATATTACAAGGTCTCATTGGCTTCTGCACGTTAAACTAAAAATGGCCAGTTACTTCTTGGGATCTTGGGGTCCGAGTCCATAGAACGATCGAAGGAGCTGCGCAGGTTGTCTGTGTGGTGAAGAAGGCATACGGTGTATTGGCCTTCATCAATCATGGAATTGAATTTAAGAGCCGAGAGGTAATGCTGCAGCTATATATGAACCTGGTCGGACCCCACATTGAGTTCAGTGCTCAATTCTGGTTGTCTCACTGCAGGAAGGATGTGGAAGCCATAGAAAGGGTGCAGAGGAGATTTACATAAATGCTACCTGGATTGGGGAGCATGCCTTATGAAAACAGTTTGAGTCAACTTGGCCTTTTCTCCTTGGAGCGACAGAGGATGAGAGGTGTCCTGATAGAGGTGTATAAGATGGTGTTAGGTGTTGATCGTGTGGATAGTCAGAGATTTTTTTCCTACGGCTGAAATGGTTGCCACAATAGGACCCAGGTTTAAGGTGCTGGGTGGTGGGGGGGGGGGGGTAGGTACATAGAAGAAGTCAGGGGTAAGTTTTTTTACACAGAGAGTGGGGAGTACGTGGAATGGTCTGCCGGCCACGGTGATGAAGGTTGATACGACAGGGTCTTTTAAGAGACTTTTGGATAGGTACGTGGAGCTTAGAACAACATAGAGCTATGGGTAAGCCCAGTAATTTCTAAGGTAAGGACATGTATAACACAACATTGTGGGCCGAAGGGCATGTATTGTGCTGTAAGATTTCTATGTTTCTGTTTCTCTGTGAGATCCAACAAGGCCGGTATATATTCCCCATTCCCAACAGCCCTCCAGAAAGATAGGGGTGAAATGTGCCCTTGAATCGCCACAGTCTGTTGAAAACGGTGGCTGGGGCCGAGGCTGAGGGTTCAGAGCCGTTGACAGTGATCGATTTGATTTAGCTTGGCCATGATCGAATGGCAGAGCAGCCTTGATCGGCTGACTAGCCTAATTCTCATGCCTTAAGCTCTTATGAAGTTGGAATAGTGGACGGATCGGTGGGGGACCCAGCTGGTGGTAGTGTTCGCTGCTGTCCCTCGCGGGAAAAGCAGCGGGGTTACCGGTGTCGTCCGGGCGAGAAAGCTAAGTGGATTGTGCAGGCATACACTGCCCGCTAGTGCTGGAGAGTGGTGTCCAACGGCATGGATGGGATGCCGAACGAGTAACAGCTGAGGATTTACCTGTCAAGGTTGTTAGCCCTGAGCTGTCCCAAACCTAGAGGACTGGTCGATCACTCTCAGTCTGGGGTCTATCCTTTGACTTGTTCGGCACGGGTGGCCCTCACGAGACCCAAAGCATAAACCTCTGACTCCAGCCGACATAGCTCGCCGGGCCATTGAGGCAAGCAAGCCCCCAAGCCGAATGACTGTCTTCTTGGAGGGAGGTGTGGTAAAGAGCAAATGCTTGGGGAGGGGGCAAGGTCATATTCATTGGCTCAGCGAATGTGAGGAGTCGGCAGGGGTATTAAAATTGACAATATACAATAGGTGCAGAAGTAGACCATTCGACCCTTCGAGCCTGCGCCGCCATTTTGAGATCATGGCTGATCATCTACTATCAATACCCGGTTCCTGCCTTGTCCCCATATCCCTTGATTCCCCTATCCATAAGATACCTATCTAGCTCCTTCTTGAAAGCATCCAGCGAACTGGCCTCAACTGCCTTCCGAGGAAGTGCATTCCAGACCCCCACAACTCTCTGGGAGAAGAAGTTTTTCCTTAACTCTGTCCTGAATGACCTACCCCTTATTCTCAAACCATGCCCTCTGGTACTGGACTCTCCCAGCATCTGGAACATACTTCCTGCCTCTATCTTGTCCAATCCCTTAATAATCTTATAAGTTGCAATCAGATCCCCTCTCAATCTCCGTAATTCTAGCGTGTACAAGCCCAGTCTCTCTAACCTCTCTGCATAAGACAGTCCGAATATCCCAGGAATTAACCTCGTGAATCTACGCTGCACTTTCTCTAGAGCCAGGACGTCCTTCCTTAACCCTGGAGACCAAAACTGTACACATTACTCCAGGTGTGATGACAGAAAATGCATGAGAGAGTCGGCCCAGTGATGGGCACTGCAACAGCAACTACTAAGATCCGACACAAAGTGAAGTCCGCTCTACATTCTCCCATCCCATTTTCCGGGGGTCAGACACAGAATGAAGGATCCTCCGAATCGTTCCTTCACACTTCCCCCGAGGCAGACCCACAATGAATCTCCCTCCACACTTTCCCATCACACACGCCCAGGATTAGGCACAGCGTGAAGTTCCCTCCATCCCCACTCCATGGGTCAGACACAAAGTGACGCTCCCCTTACGCCGTCCCATCACGCACGACCAGCGTCAGACACAGTAAGTTCCAGTGCGGAAGAAAGCACTGATTGTCACCATGCACAGGCTATGAAACTCTTGTTAATATACTGATTCCGATTTCTGCAACATTCATGGATTCACTAAAAATAGTCTTAGACTATATTTTCTTCTGTCTGACTGTATTTGCAGATATCTTATATGCACTTACTAACCTATATAACCTTTTGTTATGCGTTGATGTTGGTATTATATTTTGTACCTTGACCCCAGCGTAACGCTGTTCTGATTGGCTATATTCATGTATGCTTGATTAACAAATAAATTAAACTATCGAATGTGGATGCAAAGGCTAATGGCTTCGTATTAAACGCTGGGCAACGTAATTCCAAAGCGCCGTCACGCTAGAGACAACATCTCAGGGATTCTTCTTCGCGGGCCCTCGGCCTAGCGATATTGGCGGGGACGGAAATGGAGCTTTTTCAACGGGAGTGTCCTCCCTCTTTGCATCAGGGTCCTGGAGCGGAGACTATTGCAAAATGCGTTCAGAACACATAATATTGAACAATGAAACACAGGAACAGGTCCTAGAGCACACCATTTCCCGACAAACCCGACTCCAACCTACATTAAACTCTTTAAAGTTGATGCATATCCCTTCATTCCATTCCATTTTATACACCATAGGACCATCAGAGATAGAAGCAGAATGAGGCCATTGAACACATCGAGGGTTCTCCACCAATCCATCATGTCTGATTTATAATTTTCCCTCAACAATATTATTTGGTCGTCTATCCACATCCCACGACAGGTTATCTTAATCGAGAGCTCAACAACCTCCTGGGTAGCGGAGATACCTATCGACCAAAAACAGCTGGAAACCCTGCAGTAGCCTGCACGTCACCCTGAGATACGGTGTAGCACCTGCGTAGACGTCCCGAGCAGTGTCACATGAAGCCGTGAGAGCAGGTGGTATGTGTAGCGGGTTGATATCACAAATCATGAATATGCGATCTCTGACGCCAGGCAGACAATCTCTGGAGGACATTGATAATGGCTGGGCTAAACCATCTTGTAAAGATACTGGCCCGAAGAAGGCTATTGCAGACCGCTTCCGTAGAAAACTTTGCCAGGAACAATCATGGTCATGGAAATACCTCAATCCCACATGTCATACTCTCGGGCACATAACGAACGAATGCACAAGCTCCACTTCAAAACTACCCAATTACCTCCCATTTGGGGTATGAACCATTTCTCTGCACATATTTGCAATTGACCTACATCCCGGCGACCCTGATGACTATACACTAAGTACTCACTTTGTTCGGGTACACAGTACACCAGTCCCTTAATAGAAATATGTAATCACCCAATCATGTGGCATCAACTCAATGCATAAAAGTACACTGAGTGTGAGAATGTAATTTAAAAATACTCTGAATTTAAAACATCAGACATTAATTGTACCTTTGAAACCTTTGATCAAACATCAGAAGATTTGAAACTTTATCACGCCCAAAGGTCATTTAAGTTACTTTGACCGTGGGAGGATTGTTGGTGGTTTCTGTATCTTGATACTGCTGATCTACTGGGATCTTCAACCACAGCAGACTCTAAACTTTCCAGGGAAAGGTGTGAAGAGCAAGATCTTTAAAAAAAAAAGCAGTGAGAGTCTGATCTGTAGGAGAAAATCCTTGCTAATGTGAGACGTCACAGTAGAATAGCAAATCTCGTTCAAACTCTCAGTAAGGGGATATTCGCTGTCAGTGATCCAAATGGTCCACTCGTTGACTTTGTGCATCTCTGATACTTGCCTGACCCCCACACCTTCACCACCAGCCCCCTCAAATACAAACAGTGGAAAACCACACACTGGACTGAATGACCCTTTTTGCATTTTTCCTGTCCAGATTTTCATTTCCGAAACATCCCGCTGACAGCTGTGACCATATTCCCAAAAAACCAGCGCTACTAATTACTTTCTATTTTCTAAATGTCAACAAATTAACCCATGAGCCCAACTCAATTTTAGTCCAAATCCGTTTAAGATGTCAAAAGGAGCAGAACTCCGAACACTGTTATTTGCTCAGCTTCCGGCAGAAAGACATCGCTGCATTCGGACCCGCCATTGTCTGTGGGAAAGTCAGATCGGAGACCAAGAATCCAAATTCGAAGTTCAAAGTTAATGTATTAACTATGTAGACGTCACCGTCTACAACTCTAAGATTTTTTTTCAGAGTATTCACAACATATACACAGAAACAATATACAATAGAAAGCTGCATACCAACAAAGACAGAAAAATAACCAACAAATTGTGCAAATACAAAAAAACAGGAAAACAAAATAACAATGAAGCAATCAAAATAAATATTGACAACTTGAGTACAGACTTCTTGAAAGTGACAGGTTGACTGATTCGTTCAGTGTTGGGGTGAGTGAAGTGATCTGGTCTGGTTCAGGAGCCTGGGATAGTGGACGGGTAGCACAGTTAGAGATTGGCATGTATGATTGTTTAGACCAGGGGTCCCCAACCACCGAGTCGACGACCGGTACCAGGCAGCAAAGCATGTGCTACCGGGCCGCGAGGAAACGATATGATTTGGCGAGATGAAACGATATGAGTTTGCTGCACCTTTCCTCATTCCTGATCACGCACTGTTGAACTTGAAATAAATGACCAAATCATACCATATAACACATAAAACCTAAAATAACACTAACATATACTAAAAGCAGAAATGACATGATTAATACATATCCTATATAAAGTAGACATAATGTATATACAATGTAGTTTCACTTAACAGAATCGGCAAGAATAAGGCAAAACTGATTTGTTGAGGGGGAAATTAATCAGCACTTTTACACTTGCGCACGCTGGTGTCCGCGCAAGGCATCATAGTCACGGAAGTCTTTTTTTTCAGGGTATACACGAGTGTTCCGTATTTGACTGCTACTTCTGTCCCTTATCTGGGAGTGAGAAAGTTGGCAACCCAACTTGAGCACCCTCCCTACCACCACCGTCGGCCGGTCCGCAAGATATTGTCAGTATTAAACTGGTCCACGATGCAAAACTGTTTGGGGACCCCTGTAGTTCACCACTACTCAGCTCTTTATTTCATCCCTCCCCCTCCAGGTTTCACATATCGCCTTGTGTTTCTCTTCCCACCGTCCCCATCTTTTCAATCTATTCCTCATATTTTCTTTTCGTTCGGTCCTGTCGTAGGGTCTCAACCCAAAACGTCGACTGTACATTTTCCCATAGATGCTGCCCGGCCTGCGGAGTTCCTCCAAAATTTTGTACGTGTTGCTTGGATTTCCAGCATCTGCAGATTTTCTCCTGTTTGTGATGGGAGACATCCTTCTTCATCAGCTCTGTCAAAGCCTTTCAATATGCAAAAGGTTTTAATGAGATTACATTCATTCTTCAGTATTCCAGAGAGTAGAGATCGAGAACTATCGAACGTTCTTGGTATGATCTCCCTTCCATTACCAAAATCATCCTTGTGAAACTCCTCTGAGCCCTTTCTAATGCTAGCCCTTCTTTTCTTAGATGAGGAGCCCAAAACTGTTCACGATACTCAGATGAGTCCTCAACAGTGCCTTATAAAGCCTGGGCAACACATCCCTGCTTCCGTATTCGATGCCTCTTGAAATAAATGCTGAAGTTGCATTTGCCTTCCTCACCACCGACTTTACTTGCAAATTAACCTTTAGATTGTTCTACAGAAGGACTCACAAGACCCATTGCTCCTCCGATTTTCAAATTTTCTCCCCATTTGGAAATAGCCTGCACATTTCTTTCTACCAGCAAAGTGCACGACTAGGCGTTCTCCAGCATTACAATTCATTTGCCACTTTCTTGCCCTTCCTACTAATCTAGGTCCTTCTGCATCCTACCTGTTTCCTCAACACTAACGGCCTGACCATCAATCTTCGTATCATCTGCAAACTTGTCAACAATACAATCTACTTCTTCATCTAAATTATTGATAAACAGCACAAAAAGAAGCGTTCCCGACCCCGACCCCTGCAGAAAACCACCAGTCACCGGCGGCCAAACAGAAAAGGGTCCTTTTATTCCGACTCGCAGCCTCCTACCAATCCGCCAATGCACTGACCAATGCCAGTAACTTTCTTGTAATACCATGGGCACTGACCTTCGTAAGCAGCCTCATGTTTGGCAGCTTGTCAAAGGCCTCAGGAAGTCCAAATACACAGCCTCCACTTTATAAATCCGTCGTGTGATCTCCTGTGTCGACAAGTAACTTCCTTTACTCCATTGAAATACTACTACATCAGACTCTACCTTCTCCATATCAAATTTCAAGTAAGTTCAACTCCTAAGGGTTCTTTTATCTTAAGCTCCATTATTATCCCCAGTGTTGTTCATCCCCTAGTAGGTTCAACGGGGAACTGTTCGAAAAAGTCATCCAGTGGGCATTCAACAAACCCACTCTCTTGAGCTCCATTTCCAAGCTGATTTTCACAATCCACTGCATGTTGAAATCTCCATTGACTCTCATAACATTGCTCTTTTGACATGCCTTTTCCATTTCCTGCTCTAACCTCCCAGCTACTGCTGGAAGACCTATGTGTGACTGCCTGAAACCCTTGCAGTTGCGTAAGTCAACCCACAAGGATTCAACATCTTCCAAATCTATGTGAGAGTTTTCTACTGAATGTATGCCATTCTTTAACAGCAGGGCTGCGCCGCACCCTCCACCTACCTTCCAATCCCTCCAATATAATGAGTAGCCTTGGACATTTATCTCCCAACTACACACTTTCTTCAGCCACCGCTCAGTGATGAACACAATATCGTATCTGATAATTTGTAATAGAGCAACAGAGTCATCTAGTTTGTTTCATATACTCCGTGCATTGAGAAATAACATATTGGGGACTGTATTTCCTACCATTTTTGATTCTGCACTGCTAATGCACTGATACCCACCCTGCTGGCTGCCAATAGATCTCGCTGCTCTTCCTTACTGCACGCTATTGTTGTTGTTGTTTTTTTTTGACATCGTCCTATGCTGTGTCACTATCAATCCACAACCTAAGGGATATCAATTCTATTTGCCCAGGATGGCGAATATCTTGGAGAACTTTTCTGGAGGGAAGCACTTCAGCAAAGTGTTCTTAGCCGAGGCCTACTTGTAGATAGAGGTGGAAGAAACGTCCAAAATGTTTCTAGCCATAAACACTTACAAAGGGACTTGTCGCTTAATGGGCTTGTTTTTCGACCTACACGTGCACTCTGTCGGAGAGCTGTGGATGAGGTGCTGCAAGGTCGCCCGGGCACTTCGATTACATCATTGTTGCCGGTAAGGACGACAAGGAACATCTCCAATGTTCCATGACAGCGTAAAAAATATTACGGTTTTCGGTGTTTCTTTCTTGTAGCTGATTGGCGGGGAGACTGACCTATTAATTTTTGTGTATAAGAGGAGGAGTTGGGGGATTTGATGACACTGACCCCGTTCCTACAAGTGACGGATCGGAAACATCATGTGTATGGGACTTTGATTGTTGTAGTTTTTTTTTACTGCGGGCGCGTTTTGGTGTCTGCGAGTTTTGTTTCTTTTCCTTTTCGTGCCGGTTGGGGTGGGGGGAGTTGATGTGTCATCAACACACATGGTCTTTCAGTATTTAATGGCTGTCTGTAAAACACAGATATTGGAGTTTAATCATACTTGCAGTGATAATGAGGAGATAATAAAACAGACAACAATGATACGTTTAAATAATACTGTGCCAACACCCACCGTTGAAATTCCCCATGTGAAAAAGTCACGTTACAACTTCACGCAGTGGGCGAATCCTGCTTTTCGCCCTGCGGTTGAGCACTAGGGAAGAGAGCGGGGCCAGGAACATCTGAAGCCGCCACTCAGCCGACTCCGCTTTATAAAGTTCCTGCTGTGTTTCCCTTTCCTCCTCAGTCGCAGGTCCCAACAGTACCACTCAGCTCATTTGTATCTCCCACCATTGCGCCTCTGCTAACCCCACCGTTACCACTCAGTGGTCGCACCAGCGCCTCCAACCCAAGCATGGCAACGGGAGAGGAGCCGTTGCCAATAGCGACAACCGGCTGCACGTGTATCTTTTGGTTGATACACCTCGACTGGATGCCTCTGAACCACAGAGAAGCTGAGGGGTAGGGTGGAGTAAATATACATTCCGCCCGGTAGGCACGAGTTGAGATGAATTTCCACGGGATTTACATTAATTTGGAAATGTGACTGCTGATCTTACTACAGTGGGATTGTCAACATGCAGTTCAGTGAGGAGAACCTCAGAGATTGCAGAGGCTGTGTTTGTTTTCCATGCGGTCGAAGACGTTGACCGATGACCTGACAAAAGAAATTCAGACAACAGACACAGAGATAGTGCGGACAGTCAGAAACGCTTTCCCATGGTGGGAACAACATTGAGAGGAAGGCTTAGATTTTTCTTCAGGAAAGAAGATTTGTCGAATATAATAGATAGTTTAGTTTAATTTTTAATTCGATTTAGATATACAGCCCAGTAACAAGCCCTTCCGCCCCAGTCAATTACGCTCAAGTGATCACTTAATGTATTTGAGCCTCAAGTCTTCTGCGTTTGAAAGGCTTGTCAGATGAGGAAAGGTGGATGGTCCTGGGCTTCTCACTGAAATGCAGAACAATGAAGGGTGATTTCATTGAACCCTGTCGAATGTTGGAAACCCTCCATAGGGTCGATCCGGAGTAATACTGTTTCCTATTTTGGGGCAGACGACACAGACACAGAATGAAGAGCAGTCCTTTTAGAGGGGAGATACTGAGGGATTTCAAGCCCGAGAGTGGTGAAAATGTGGAATTCAGTGCCATGGGCAGCTCTATTTATCACCTACTTTTAAGGCGGTAGAATCTTGATTGGTCAGGGCATGCTGGGATATGGAGTTTGAACAGAAAATTAATATGGCGGAGCAGACTCGATGGGCCAAATGGCCTAATTCTGCTGCTGTATCTTATGGACGTATATTGGTGAAAATAGGAAAATGGTAGGCATGGCATGTTCGGCCAAGGGCCTTTTTCTGCAGTGTATCTGTACAAATACTGGTAGTAATAATAGTAGTAGTGCTGATAAAGATAGTAATGATGGTAGTGGTAGAAGTAGCTTCTAAGGTGATGAGAGCCGGGAATGAAGTAGACAGAGAGTATCTTTTTCCCCAGTGTTGAGATGGCCACTACCAGAGGGCTTGCATTTAAGGTGACAGGAGCTAAGATCAAAGGAGATCTGAAGAGTAAGATTTTTTTTCCGAGTGCAGTGGGTGGCTGGAATGCGCTGCAAGAGGTGGTCGTGGAGGCAGACATATTTGGCACTGGTAAGAGACATGAATGTGAGGGAAATGGGCATAGTGTCAGCAGATGCGATTTGTTACGTTGGCCATGCGATGACTAATTTAATTGGATCGGTACAATATGGTGGACCATTTCTGTGCTGGATTTTTCTGTGTTCATGTTGGACTCTGCAAAACGTCCGGGTCACACTTCGGTAGTGAGGGAGGCTTCGACTTTTCCCACAGTATTGTACTTATTAACGTCGGCCGGACAGCGACTTTCTGAATCTGGCGAGCGGAAGCAAAGAATGATGGGAATGGCGAGGGCAAAGCTCCACGGGAGGGATGCGCGAAAGGCGCCAGAGAAGAAATGCCAGGGTCGGTGTTGGGGGCGGTTGCTGGCGCGGGTACAGACGCGCGTAGCCCTAAGATACGAGACAATTAATTAGATTCAAAATAATTTGTTTACTGATCATTACAGAATAACTCTCCCGTTTCCTCCCCTCTACCTTCCCCGTCTCTTCCCAGGCTCTCTTCCCAGTCTCAGTCCACAACAAGCACTCATATCAGAATCAGGTTTATCACCTCTCAGATGTGACATGAAATATGTTTCTCTTTTGGTGACAGTGCAATGCATCAAATTACTAAAGTACTGTGCAGTAAAAGGCCCTTCCGTCCCAAAGAGCCGCACTGCCCAGAAACCCACCTGTTTAACCCTAGCCTAACCACAGGAAAGTTTACAAAGGTAAATTGACCTAAGAACCAGCACGTTTTTGGAATGTGGGAGTTAAGCGAAGTACCCGGAGGAATCCCGCTCGGACACGGGGGCTAATATTACTGGTAGGAACAGCTTGCTCACTCGACTCCAGTCTGATGTCTTCCTGAGTGGCTGACTGTACACATTGATCCAGGATCCACATAACCGATATCTGAGGGTGGATTCCTCAAAGGAGAACTCCTGCATGTAAATCTGCAAAACGTAGGGAAGCTAATGCAAGGGATGACCCCACATGCCCCTGGACAGATCGGAGGCCTGGGTTGGGGAGGTCAGGGTCACATGGGCTGGAATACAAGACGACTGTGTTCTCTGGCTGCAGACTTCCGCCTCCCTCACTGAGGTTCTGGTGTGTCAGGTTTCGACGTGACTAGTTCGATGCTCGCTGGAAATCCCTCCTCCCACAATTTCATGGCCGATGGAAACAGGATGGAGTGGGCAGCACCTACCGTCACGTCAATAGTCATCTTCATCCTCACCGTCCAGACTAAGTCAAGATTTCGTGTTCCAGTCCAGTCCAAGTCCAGGCTTCCTGATCCAGTCCAGTCCCAGTCCAGGCTTCCTGATGCAGTCCGGTCCAAGTCGAGGCTTCCTGATCCAGTACAGTCCAAGTCAGGGCTTCGTGCTGCAGTACAGTCCAAGTCCAGGCTTCCTGATCCAGTCCAGTCCAAGTCCAGGCTTCCTGATCCAGTCCAGTCCCAGTCCAGGCTTCCTGATCCAGTACAGTCCTCGTCCAGGCTTCCTGATCCAGTCCAGTCCCAGTCCAGGCTTCCTGATCCAGTCCAGTCCAAGTCCAGGTTTCCTGATCCAGTACAGTCCTCGTCCAGGCTTCCTGATCCAGTCCAGTCCAAGTCCAGGCTTCCTGATCCAGTCCAGTCCCAGTCCAGGCTTCCTGATCCAGTCCAGTCCAAGTCCAGGCTTCCTGATCCAGTCCAGTCCAAGTCCAGGTTTCCTGATCCAGACCGATCCAAGTCCAAGCTTCCTGATCCAGTCCAGTCCAAGTCCAGGCTTCCTGATCCAGTCCGGTCCAAGTCCAGGTTTCCTGATCCAGTCCAGTCCAAGTCCAGGCTTCCTGATCCAGTCCAGTAAAAGTGCAGGCTTCCTGATCCAGTCCAGTCCAAGTCCAGGCTTCCTGATCCAGTCCAGTCCAAGTCCAGGCTTCCTGATCCAGTCCAGTCCAAGTCCAGGCTTCATGATCCAGTCCAGTCCAAGTCCAGGCTTCCTGATCCAGTCCGATCCAAGACCAGGTTTCCTGATCCAGTCCAGTCCAAGTCCAGGTTTCCTGATCCAGTCCGGTCCAAGTCCTTGTTTCCTGATCCAGTCCGGTCCAAGTCAGGGCTTCCTGATCCAGTCGTCCAAGTCCAGGCTTCCTGATCCAGTCCGGTCCAAGTCCAGGCTTCCTGATCCAGTCCAGTCCAAGTCAGGGCTTCCTGATCCAGTCCAGTCCAAGTCAGGGCTTCCTGATCCAGTCCGGTCCAAGTCCAGGCTTCCTGAACCAGTCCAGTCCCAGTCCAGGCTTCCTGATCCAGTACAGTCCTCGTCCAGGCTTCCTGATCCAGTCCAGTCCCAGTCCAGGCTTCCTGATCCAGTCCAGTCCAAGTCCAGGTTTCCTGATCCAGTACAGTCCTCGTCCAGGCTTCCTGATCCAGTCCAATCCAAGTCCAGGCTTCCTGACCCAGTCCAGTCCCAGTCCAGGCTTCCTGATCCAGTCCAGTCCAAGTCCAGTCTTCCTGATCCAGTCCAGTCAAGTCCAGGCTTCCTGATCCAGTCCAGTCCCAGTCCAGGCTTCCTGTTCCAGTACAGTCCAAGTCAGGGCTTCCTGTTCCAGTCCAGTCCAAGTCAGGGCTTCCTGATCCAGTCCAGTCCTCGTCCAGGCTTCCTGATCCAGACCAGTCCTCGTCCAGGCTTCCTGATCCAGTCCGGTCCAAGTCCAGGCTTCCTGATCCAGTCCAGTCCAAGTCCAGGCTTCCTGATCCAGTCCGGTCCAAGTCCAGGCTTCCTGATCCAGTCCAGTCCAAGTCAGGGCTTCCTGATCCACTCCAGTCCAAGTCCAGGCTTCCTGATCCAGTCCAGTCCAAGTCCAGTCTTCCTGATCCAGTCCGGTCCAAGTCCAGGCTTCCTGATCCTGTCCAGTCGAAGTCCAGGCTTCCTGATCCAGTCCAGTCCAAGTCCAGGCTTCCTGATCCAGTCCGGTCCAAGTCCAGGCTTCCTGATCCAGTCCAGACCAAGTCCAGTCTTCCTGATCCAGTCCAGTCCAAGTCCAGGCTTCCTGATCCAGTCCAGACCAAGTCCAGGCTTCCTGATCCAGTCCAGTCCAAGTCCAGGCTTCCTGATCCAGTCCAGTCCAAGTCCAGGCTTCCTGATCCAGTCCGGTCCAAGTCCAGGCTTCCCGATCCAGTCCAGTCCAAGTCCAGGCTTCCTGTTCCAGTCCAGTCCAAGTCCAGGCTTCCTGATCCAGTCCAGTCCTCGTCCAGGCTTCCTGATCCAGTCCGGTCCCAGTCCAGGCTTCCTGATCCAGTCCGGCCCAAGTCAGGGCTTCCTGATCCAGTCCGGTCCAAGTCCAGGCTTCCTGATCCAGTCCAGTCCTCGTCCAGGCTTCCTGATCCAGTCCAGTCCAAGTCCATGCTTCCTGATCCAGTACGGTCCTCGTCCAGGCTTCCTGATCCAGTCCAGTCCAAGTCCAGGCTTCCTGATCCAGTCCAGTCCAAGTCCAGGCTTCCTGATCCAGTCCAGTCCAAGTCCAGGCTTCCTGATCCAGTCCAGTCCAAGTCCAGGTTTCCTGATCCAGTCCAGTCCAGGTCCAGGCTTCCTGATCCAGTCCAGTAAAAGTGCAGGCTTCCTGATCCAGTCCAGTCCAAGTCCAGGCTTCCTGATCCAGTCCAGTCCAAGTCCAGGCTTCCTGATCCAGTCCAGCCCAAGTCCAGGCTTCCTGATCCAGTCCAGTCCAAGTCCAGGCTTCCTGATCCAGTCCGATCCAAGTCCAGGTTTCCTGATCCAGTCCAGTCCAAGCCCAGGTTTCCTGATCCAGTCCGGTCCAAGTCCAGGTTTCCTGATCCAGTCCAGTCCAAGTCCAGGCTTCCTGATCCAGTCCAGTAAAAGTGCAGGCTTCCTGATCCAGTCCAGTCCAAGTCCAGGCTTCCTGATCCAGTCCAGTCCAAGTCCAGGCTTCCTGATCCAGTCCAGTCCAAGTCCAGGCTTCCTGATCCAGTCCAGTCCAAGTCCAGGCTTCCTGATCCAGTCCGATCCAAGTCCAGGTTTCCTGATCCAGTCCAGTCCAAGTCCAGGTTTCCTGATCCAGTCCGGTCCAAGTCCTTGTTTCCTGATCCAGTCCAGTCCAAGTCAGGGCTTCCTGATCCAGTCCAGTCCAAGTCAGGGCTTCCTGATCCAGTCCGGTCCAAGTCCAGGCTTCCTGAACCAGTCCAGTCCAAGTCAGGGCTTCCTGATCCAGTCGTCCAAGTCCAGGCTTCCTGATCCAGTCCGGTCCAAGTCCAGGCTTCCTGATCCAGTCCAGTCCAAGTCAGGGCTTCCTGATCCAGTCCAGTCCAAGTCCAGGCTTCCTGATCAAGTCCAGTAAAAGTGCAGGCTTCCTGATCCAGTCCAGTCCAAGTCCAGGCTTCCTGATCCAGTCCAGTCCAAGTCCAGGCTTCCTGATCCAGTCCAGCCCAAGTCCAGGCTTCCTGATCCAGTCCAGTCCAAGTCCAGGCTTCCTGATCCAGTCCGATCCAAGTCCAGGTTTCCTGATCCAGTCCAGTCCAAGTCCAGGTTTCCTGATCCAGTCCGGTCCAAGTCCAGGTTTCCTGATCCAGTCCAGTCCAAGTCCAGGCTTCCTGATCCAGTCCAGTAAAAGTGCAGGCTTCCTGATCCAGTCCAGTCCCAGTCCAGGCTTCCTGATCCAGTCCGGTCGAAGTCCAGGCTTCCTGATCCAGTCCAGTCCAAGTCAGGGCTTCCTGATCCAGTCCAGTCCAAGTCCAGGCTTCCTGATCCAGTCCAGTCCAAGTCCAGGTTTCCTGATCCAGTCCAGTCCTCGTCCAGGCTTCCTGATCCAGTCCAGTCCAAGTCCAGGCTTCCTGATCCAGTCCAGCCCAAGTCCAGGCTTCCTGATCCAGTCCAGTCCAAGTCCAGGCTTCCTGATCCAGTCCGATCCAAGTCCAGGTTTCCTGATCCAGTCCAGTCCAAGTCCAGGTTTCCTGATCCAGTCCGGTCCAAGTCCAGGTTTCCTGATCCAGTCCAGTCCAAGTCCAGGCTTCCTGATCCAGTCCAGTAAAAGTGCAGGCTTCCTGATCCAGTCCAGTCCAAGTCCAGGCTTCCTGATCCAGTCCAGTCCAAGTCCAGGCTTCCTGATCCAGTCCAGTCCAAGTCCAGGCTTCCTGATCCAGTCCAGTCCAAGTCCAGGCTTCCTGATCCAGTCCGATCCAAGTCCAGGTTTCCTGATCCAGTCCAGTCCAAGTCCAGGTTTCCTGATCCAGTCCGGTCCAAGTCCTTGTTTCCTGATCCAGTCCGGTCCAAGTCCAGGCTTTCTGATCCAGTCCGGTCCAAGTCCAGGCTTCCTGAACCAGTCCAGTCCAAGTCAGGGCTTCCTGATCCAGTCGTCCAAGTCCAGGCTTCCTGATCCAGTCCGGTCCAAGTCCAGGCTTCCTGATCCAGTCCAGTCCAAGTCAGGGCTTCCTGATCCACTCCAGTCCAAGTCCAGGCTTCCTGATCCAGTCCAGTCCCAGTCCAGGCTTCCTGATCCAGTCCGGTCGAAGTCCAGGCTTCCTGATCCAGTACAGTCCTCGTCCAGGCTTCCTGATCCAGTCCGGCCCAAGTCCAGGCTTCGTGATCCAGTCCTGTCGAAGTCCAGGCTTCCTGATCCAGTCCAGTCGAAGTCCAGTTTTCCTGATCCAGTCCGGTCCCAGTCCAGGTTTCCTGATCCAGTCCAGTCCAAGTCCAGGTTTCCTGATCCAGTCCGGTCCAAGTCCAGGTTTCCTGATCCAGTCCAGTCCCAGTCCAGGCTTCCTGATCCCGTCCAGTCCCAGTCCAGGCTTCCTGATCCAGTCCAGTCCAAGTCCAGGCTTTCTGATCCAGTCCAGTCGAATTCCAGGCTTCCTGATCCAGTCTAGTCCAAGTCAGGGCTTCAGTTCCAGTCCAGTCGAAGTCCAGGCTTCGTGTTCCAGTCCGGTCCAAGTCCAGGTTTCCTGATCCAGTCCAGTCCAAGTGCAGGCTTCCTTATCCAGTCCAGTCCAAGTCCAGGCTTCCTGATCCAGTCCGGTCCAAGTCCAGGCTTCCTGATCCAGTACAGTCCAAGTCCAGGCTTCCTGAACCAGTCCGGTCCAAGTCCAGGCTTCCTGATCCAGTCCGGTCCAAGTCAGGGCTTCCTGATCCAGTCCGGTCCAAGTCCAGTCTTCCTGATTCAGTCCGGTCCAAGTCCGGGCTTCCTGATCCAGTCCGGTCCCAGTCCAGTCTTCCTGATTCAGTCCAGTCCAAGTCCAGGCTTCCTGATCCAGTCCGATCCCAGTCAGGGCTTCCTGATCCAGTCCAGTCCTCGTCCAGGCTTCCTGATCCAGTCCGGTCCAAGTCCAGGCTTCCTGATCCAGTCCAGTCCCAGTCCAGGCTTCCTGATCCAGTCCGGTCCAAGTCCAGGCTTCCTGATCCAGTCCAGTCCTCGTCCAGGCTTCCTGATCCGGTCCAGTCCAAGTCCAGTCTTCCTGATCCTGTCCGGTCCAAGTCCAGGCTTCCTGATCCAGTCCAGTCCAAGTCCAGGCTTCCTGATCCAGTCCAGTCCAAGTCCAGGCTTCCTGATCCAGTCCAGTCCAAGTCCAGTCTTCCTGATCCAGTCCAGTCCAAGTCCAGGCTTCCTGATCCAGTCCAGTCCAAGTTCAGGCTTCCTGATCCAGTCCAGTCCAAGTCCAGGCTTCCTGATCCAGTCCGGTCCAAGTCCAGGTTTCCTGATCCAGTACAGTCCTCGTCCAGGCTTCCTGATCCAGTCCAGTCCAAGTCCAGGCTTCCTGATCCAGTCCAGTCCAAGTCCAGTCTTCCTGATCCAGTCCAGTCCAAGTCCAGGCTTCCTGATCCAGTCCAGTCCAAGTCCAGGCTTCCTGATCCAGTCCAGTCCTCGTTCAGGCTTCCTGATGCAGTCCAGTCCCAGTCCAGGCTTCCTGATCCAGTCCAGTCCAAGTCCAGGCTCCTAGTTCCAAGTTCCTCTACAGGTCCCGTGCTCCAAGTCCTAACCCAGGCCCTGTGTCCGTGTCCGGCTTCGTTTCTTCCCGCTTCTGCTTTGCTCTTGCCTGGATTTCCCTCTGATCAATCCTTTCTTCCCGACTTCCCTTGCACTCTTGATAATTTTTCTCGAGCTCCTAGTACTTGAATGTCTGTGTCTTGCATTTGGGTCCGTCCCCCTGCAACAGTTCTCCTGCAATCTCCCTGAGGTTCCCCGTTCTGTTGTAGTGTTCTGAAATAAAACCACTGTTAATTAATGTCCTCGGAACAAAAAGATGTCGGAAAGAATAAATTAGTTTAATCTCTCTCTCTCTCTCTCTCTGACTCATAATAGATAGAATCGTAATTCTACTCTTTCTAACAATTAATTATCTGATTGCTGACTGCGGTGGTTGATTCTTTGCCGATATTTGTGCGTGGGGGAGGGGAGGGATGTCGTTGAAGTTGGGACGTTTTCCTGTCATTCATCCTTTGAGGATTTTTCTCTCTGTTTTTGAATGTATGCAATGAGTAAGGATTTTACGTTGTGCACTGTATACATTCTCCGACGTTACTGAGAAGCATGAAACCATAAACCCTCCGAATGCAATTAACTCTATTTCTCCCTTTACACATTCTTCTGTATGCTGCTGTAGTCCATCCACTTAAAGGATCGACTGTCGTGCGTTCAGAAATGCTCTTCTGCGCACCGCTGTTCTAACGTGTGGTTATGTGAGGTGCTGTCTGCTTCCTGACAGCTTCAACGCGACTAGACATTTTGCCACGACCTCTCACTTTAAAAACCACACAACGGAATATTTTTATCAACCCTTTCTCTGTAAACTCCAGAAACTGTTGTGAGTGAAAACCTCATTCAATCAGCAGTTTCTGAAATACTCAAACATGTTTTTAAAATCTTGCAAAGTGGAGATGCTTTGAAATATAATAATGTGTTGAATTTTAAATATCAAAGTAATGCTATGAAGAGTAGTAAACAGTAAAAATAAACAAAATCAAATTAATATTTGAGGTTACCACCCCTTCCTTCTAAAGCTGCAACGAATCTCTTACTTGCACTGTCGTGCAGTTTTATTAGAAAATCGGCTCGTTGCTCCTTCCGAGCATCTTGGAGAACTTGTTACAGTTCTTATCCAGCTTTTGGCTGTCCAGCTTGCATCGGTTATGCCATTAATCCCAGATAGCCTCGACGATGTTTCGATTCGGGTTCTCTGAATGCCATGTTATCTAAAACCGCATACAAAACAATCTGGCACGCCGAAGATATTTGCATAGTCATATATTTTGCTGATTCCTTTGATATCACTTCAAGCATACAGGCTGCATCTTTCTTTATTCACCCTTGAAACATCTATACCCGCGACTCTTAGTTTTAGCAATTTTAATAAAATACTGGTTGACATATTTTGAATAAAAATATGATGTTTAAATTCATTCACGTGTTTATACTCCTACGGATTATATAGAAATGTAAGACATGTACCGTGTCCTGTTAAAAGTTCATGACTTATATGCAATAAAAACAGGAGTGCCAGTATGACAGGCGCGTGACTGTCTAACACAACAGCAAAATCTTTGGAGATCAATCAATTTCCATTCCACATTCCAGTCAACTGCAAGTAAATTAAGAAAGTTACAACTGTGTGTGACGTCACAGCAGTTTTCAAGAATAGCATTGGGATCCGCAGGTCAAGGTAAAGTGATACACACAAGTTTTATAAATCCGATCTGATTCCTTATACTGTACCACCCAGGACAAAGTAGAGAGTGCGCTAGTTGATAGGGACGGGTTTCCGTCCAAGCTGGAGTCCAGCCTACGGGCAAGACCAGTAGTCCCAAATGCCAAGAAAATGCGGCTGCAGGGTCTATGGTGATGTTAGGTCACCAGCAATCCAATACTGAAAATAGATCAATACCGTTTGATCAGGTTGGAGGATGACTTTGCAAACCATTCTGGACGAGAACAGCTGATCTTAGCTCAGGCCTACATACAGATGGAAAAGGAAAAAGAGTCCAATGTGTTTCTCGCTACAAAGGCCCTGATCGCTTAATAGGCTTGCTTTTAGAGTTGCATTTTCACCTGTCAGAAAGCCATGAACCAGGTGCTGGAAAGCTGCCGGGGAACTTAGATTACATCATTGTTAGCGGTAAGGGTGACAAGGAACATCTCCAAAGTCTCATGCCAGCGTTAAAAAAAACATGAAAAGATCGGGGGCTCTGAGCACGACACCAGTCTGAATTCTTTAAACCGAGCATCCTTCAAAGGTGGCTGCGGTTGTTTGCAGAATCAGTCCGCACCATCATGGACAGAAATGCGACCGCCACCAAGAATGTCTTCAAGAGTACTGCATGCATCATTGAAAACCCTTACCACCCGGGGTCAAGCCCTTTTCTCGTTACAAACAGGAGCCTAAAGATCCACACTCGGTGATTCAGAAAACACTTCTTCCTCTCCGTCATCTGAGCAGCCAATGAACATGACCTCACCAGTTCCTTTTATTTGGCACACTAATTATGTATTTTGTAACTTGTAGAAACTTGCAGAGTAATGCTACCACAAATCAACAAATGCCAACTATATTGTGGTAATAATAAGCCAGACAAGTCGATACGTTTGACTCTTATGGTGTCAACACAAAACCATTAAAATTCCCCATGTCAGCAAGTCACGTTACAATTTCACGCAGGGGCAAACTCTGCCGTCCGTTGTAGGGGAGCATAGGGAAGGACGTGAGTCCACGAACATCTGAAACTACGACCCAACCGACTTTGCTTTTTAAAGTAATTTCTTCTTCCATCAGTCTGCCCCTTCGCTCCTCCGTGGCAAGTCCAAAGAGCACCCCTCAGCTAAGCGGTATAAGCCGCCACCGGACCCACCCATACCCGCCGCCCCTTCACTAAAAGGTCGCGCCCGCGATTCCAATCCAAATATGACGGCGGGTAAAGAGGCGCTGGCCGACGGAAACAACCGGCTACATTTCTATCCATTGGTTTATGCAACTCGACCGCCTGCCTCGGGGCGGGGGAAGACATAAAATAGCTGACTCACAGGTTGGGACAAAGGCTGATCCGTACGCCGGGAAAACAGACGGCAGACACAAACACGGCGGGAGCAGTGGCGTCGATCTTCGTGAAAGTCCGCGTTCGCATTGTGGTGGAGGCGCCTGGAGAATGTAGTCAAAATGTCTGTATCCTCAAATACTTTTAAATCAGTTCTTTTTTTAATTGAACTTTTTGTCCGCCCTGTACTGCTATGAATAGCAGCATGCTCGGGTAACAGGAAAGCGCATTGTACAGAGACACTGGCGTTTCGCCATTGGCATTTAGGGCAGCATTGAAGGCCCTCCGTCTCTGGCACTGTTCATCATCGTCTCAGTAGCTTCCTCTCGGTTTTCACTACTGTTAGTCATCCAGAGTAGGTAATCAGGTAATCAGGTAACCCATCACGCTCAGATGTAGAAGGATTCTTCATTGCTGTTTCCATAACTGTTTTGTTTTACTAGCCAGGGTTAGCCCTGTGCTGAATTCCCGAGTTGGGAGGACCAGTGGATCACTCCTAGTCTGAGATCTAACCTGAGATTTCTTTGACATGGGTGACCCTATCAGGACCCAAAGCATTGAGGCCTAACTCCAGCCAACATAGTTTATTGCGCCATTGAGGCACACAGGCCTCTAAACCACACGACGGGTTTCTGGTCCTTTTGAAGGGATGAGGAGATGAAAAGAAAAGGCGGCGGTCGGTGGGGTAAATCCTCCTCCACTGGGCTCAGATGAAATCTTAAGAGCCAGCCGAGGTGTTTAAAAGCTCGAGTGAGACGGGAACTCCGCCAGTGAGGGCAGAAGAACAGCGACTCACAAAACACGAGAAAGGCGGCGTAGCAGCTCCAGAATCCTGTTGCTTTGGGCCTCGCATCTCCCACGCACACGTTCCAGTCAGCTCCGGTAGTACTTTGCTTCTCACACACACACAGTGTGGAGGGTGAGAATAGAGCCCCGAACCGCCCCTGAATGACAACGTTCTCGGGTAATAGGAAAGTGCAACGTACAAGAACACCGGCCTGGGAGAAAGTTCCGAAGGAGAGAGGGATGCAGTGAGGGAGAAGTCAGAGATCCGTACTCTATTCCACCCTCCACAGCAACCTCACCCAAAGAACAGAAAAACTAAAGGCGGCCGATATACAAAGTAGACGGGGTAGAGAGCCCCACACGGCAGGTGGGAAGACACCAACCTTTTCCGGTGAGGGAGAGAGCAAGACTTCAGACCTGTTACATACACCAATAACCAGCTACCTGACACAAACTGCGGCGCAGACTCTCTATACAACTGTCTCGCAAACTCTAACAGGGATGAAGGTAGAGCAGGGATGGCTGACATTTCTGGAAAGTATCAGAAGGCAAATGATGTATGTAGCACAATACGGATGTGTTCTAAAGGCAAGGTGACAAAACCATGGCTCAAAAGGGAAGTCAAGGCCAACATAAAAACCGAAGCGAGAGCTTATCATCGAGCAAATTAGAGGAATGTTAGAGGATTTCGAAGCTGTTCCAAACCAACAGAAAGCAGTTCCAACATTCATTAATGTAAAGATCTGGAGATCTGTCAGAGGGACGTATGCAGTAAATGGGTGAACCATAGGAGCATGATATGTGGAAGTAGCTCAGGTATTTAAGTTCATATCTACCTGAAAGTGGCAACACAAGAGGAGAAGATGTCTGTTGTGCATAAAGGTAGGGAGGCCATATTCCATATTGCATCAGTGTATAAAATTGGTTCACTTGCTTTTGGAGTACAGACATCCAGTGGCCATTTAAACACTTTTAGAGAACAAAGATGAGAACGGGGAAGAAATGGGATCTAAGTGACTTTCACCGGGGAATTAACGTTGTTGCCAGACGGGGTGGTTTGAGTAACTCAGAGACTGCTGATGTCCTGGGAATATCACGCACAACAGAGTTGACACTTCTCAGGGGATGGTGCGACAGTGAAAAACAGAAGTCCAGTGAACGGCAGTTCGGTAAACCAAAACGCCTCTTTGATGAGATGTGTCAGGGGAGATCTCGCCAATCTCGTTCAAGCTGTCAGGATGGTGACAGTAACTCAAATAAAACAACTGTCGCAAAACGATGTGTAGACAAGCATCTCTGAACGCAAAGCACGTCGAACCTTGAAGTGGATGGGTTGCAATGACGAAAGACGACGAACACAGAGTTCATAGCAACTTTATTTGATACAGGAGATACCAAATTAAACAGCCACTGAGTGCATGTCAATAATACTGATGGTCCACTCGATCACTTTGTACATATGTCCGATATTTGACCCAGCAGACAAACTCACACAGTGGAAAACCAGACACTGAACTGGATGAACCACATTAACCATTTCCCTGCCAATATTTTCAATTCATTTATATCCTGGTGAATTCCATGGCAACATTGACTATATTCGGAACAATCCAGTGATACAGATTCTTTATTTATTTTGTAAATGTCATCTCGAATTTACTCATGAGTCAAACTCAATTTTAGGCCAAATCCGTTTAAGCTGTCAATAGACAATAGACAGTTAGTGCAGGAGTAGGCCATTCGGCCCTTCTAGCCAGCATCGCCATTCACTGTGATCATGGCTGATCATACACAATCAGTACACCATTCCTGCCCTCTCCCCTTATCCCTTGACCCCGTTATCTATAAGAGCTCTATCTAACTCCCGAGACTTGGCCTCCACTGCCTTCTGGGGCAGAGCATATCCACCAATCTCTGGATGAAAAGGTTTTTCCGCATCTCTGGTCTAAATGGCCTACCCCTTATTCTTAAACTGTGGCCTCTAGTTCTGGACTCACCCATCAGCGGGAACATGCTTCCTGCCTCCAGCGTGTCCAATCCCTTAATAATCTTATATGTTTCAATCAGATCCCCTCTCATCCTTCTAAATTCCAGTGTATACAAGCCCAGTCGCTGCAATTTTTCAACATATGATAGTTCCACCATTCCGTGAATTAACCTTGTGAACCTAGGCTGCACTCCATCAATAGCAAGAATGTCCTTCCTCAAATTTGGAGACCAAAACTGCACACAATTCTCCAGGTGGGGTCTCACCAGAACCCTGTATAGTTGCAGGAGGACTTCTTTACTCCTATACTCAATTCTTCATGTTATAAAGGCCAGCATGCCATTAGCTTCACTGCCTGCTGTACCTGCATGCTTGCTTTCATTGACTGATGTACAAGAACACCTAGATCTCGTTGTACTTCCCCTTTTCCTAACTTGACTCCATTTAGATAGTAATCTGCCTTCCTGTTCTTGCCACCAAAGTGGATAACCTCACATTTATCCACATTAAACTGCATCTGCAATACATTTGCCCACTCACCCAACCTGTCCAAGTCACCCTGCATTCTCATAACATCCTCCTGACATTCCAAGCTGCCACCCAGCTTTGTGTCATTGGCAAATTTGCTAATGTTACTTTTAATCCCTTCATCTAAATCATTAATATTTATTGTAAACAGCTGTGGTTCCAGCACCGAACCTTGCCGTACCCCTCTGGTCACAGCCTGCCATTCCGAAAGGGACCCGTTAATCGCTACTCTTTGTTTCCTGTCAGCCAGCCAATTTTCAATCCATGTCAGTACTCTGCCCCCAATACCATGTGCTCTAATTTTGCCCACTAATCTCCTATGTGGGACTTTATAAAAAGCTTTCTGGAAGTCCAGGTACACTACATCCACTGGCTCTCCCTTGTTCATTTTCATAGTTACATACTCAAAAAACTCCAGAAGATTAGTCAAGAAGATTTTCCCTTCATAAATCCATGCTGTCTCGGACTGATCCTTCTACTGCTATCCAACTGTGTCGTAATTTTCTCTTTTATAGTTGACTCCAGCATCTTTCCCACCACTGACGTCAGGCTAACCGGTCTATAATTCCCTGTTTCCTCTCTCCCTCCTTTCTTGAAAAGTAGGACAACATTACCACCCTCCAATCAGCAGGAACTGTTCCTGAATCTATAGAATATTGGAAAATGATTACAAATGCGTCCACGATTTCTAGAGCCACCACTTTAAGTACCCTGGAATGCAGACCATCAGGTCCCGAGGACTTATCAGCCTTCAGACTCAACAGTCTATCCAACACCGTTTCTTGCCTAATATAAATTTCCTTCAGTTCATCCTTTAACCTAGTTCCTTTGGCCACTATTACATCTGGGAGATTGTTTGTGCCTTCCCTAGTGAAGACAGACTCCCTGTTCAACTCGTCTGCCATTTCCTTGTTCCCCATAATAAATTCACCCGTTTCTGTCTTCAATGGCCCAATTTTGGTCTTAGCTATTTTTTTGCTATTCGCATACCTAAAGAAGCTTTTACTATCCTCCTTTATATTCTTGGCTAGTTTACCTTCGTACCCCATTTTTTCTTGGCGTATTGCCTTTTTTGTTATCTTCTGTTGCTCTTTAAAATCTTCCCAGTCCTGTCACAAGTAATTGGACTCTGAATACCAGTGTTTGCGCAGCTCACCCCAGACTGACACCCCTACACACGGACAGTCCGTCGGCTGTGACAAAATCATTTCTGAGTGAAAACTACCAAGTTCAAATTTCAAAGTAAATTTATTATCAAAGTACACGTCGCCGAAACAACCCTGAGAGATTTTTTTCAGACCATTCACAGTAAATACAAAGAAAAAACATACAATCAACGGAAAACTGTTTACCAATACAGACGGACAAACAACCAATGTGTAAAAGACAACAAATTGTGTAAATACAAAAAGGGAAAACAAAATAACAACAAATAAATAAAAATAAATAAATATTGACAACTTGGGTATCGAGTTCTTGAAAGTGAGACTGTAGGTTGTGAGATCTGTTCAGTGTTGTGGTGAGAGAAGTTATCTTCTCTGGTTCAGCAGCCTGGGATGGTCGACGGGTCATAACTGATCCTGAACCCGGTGGTGCGCTACTGAAGGCTCAGATGCCTCCTGCCCGATGGCTCCAGAGAGAAGTGAGCATGTCCTGGACGGCACGGGTCCTTGTTGTCGAATGCTGTCCCCTGCACTAAGCAGAGAACGTGAGAAAGTCCTGAACAGATTTTAGTGAGCTTCGTAGATAGCTGAGAATCAAGACCACCAGGGTAGTCATCGCTGGATTGCTGGTTCTAGAATGTGCCAGTGATGGTGAGAATAGGAGGAATTCTCACATAAATGTTTGGCTGATGAGCTGGTGTAGGGAGCAGGCAGGGATTCAGATTTAGAGATCATCTGGATTTCCTCTGGGGAGGGTATGGGCTGTACAAAAGGGGCGGATTACACCTGAATATCTATGTGGGCCGGTTTACTGAAGCTGTTCGGGAAAGGTTTTGGCAGGGCAGTGGGGAAAAGAGAGATAGTGCTGAATATGAGACAGTTAGTTTACGAACAGAGTTAATGTATATTGAGGCTCCTAGCAAGGAAAGGCTAATGACGGGGAATATTTCAGTCAACACGGTGAGTCGCAAAGTAAAAGGCGGACAGAATCGAAAAAGTTGCATAGGGAACCAGGTAGATGAATCTGTATTGCAGCACAGTTACAGATTGGGATGTATGATGGTGTGGGCATTACTGAATCGTGGCTGAATGAAGATAGTAGCTGGGAGCTTAATGTCCAAGGATACACAATGTGTCGAAATGTCAGACAGGAAGGCAGGAGGGGGGGCGTTACTCTGTTGGTAAAAAAAAACAAATGAAGTGAAATCGTTGCGGATAGAACTATGGAACTGCAAGAAACCCTGGTAGAAGTAATTGTGGAATTGACTGGAAAGCTGAAGGCAAAACCCCCAAAGCAGAGGTAATGATAATATAAAATAATTTACACAGAGAAGACGATGCTAAACGCAGATGTTTCAGTATTACAGCGGAGATAAAGGAATTATTGTCATGAGAGAGGAGTTGGCGAGTATTGATTGGAAAAGAACACTGGAAGGGACGATGGCAGAGCAGCGATGGCTGGAATTTCTGGAAGCAATTCAAGCGCAGCATGTATAGATAGCAAACAGGAAGAAGTATTCTGAAGGCAAATTGCCCAAGAAGAGAAGTTAGAGCCAACATAAACCCAAACATGGACTATATATTACAACAAGAATTGCTATATTTTATGGGATTAGCGAGTTTTTTTAAAAAAACTAATTGGAAAAACTAAAAAGTCAATAAAAACCTGAAAAAGGAAATGGAAGTTAAGCTAGCCAATAATATTAGAGGATACTAAATGTTTATTTAGAGACATGAAGTGTTAAAGAGAAGCGAGAGAGATAATATTGACCACTGTAAAACAGTGCTGGAGAGATACTAATGGGGGATCTGGAAACGGCGGAGCACCTGAACAACGATTTTGTATCAGTATTCATTGTGGAAGACACCAGCATGAAGTGCCTTGATTCACTATTCCAAGGGAGAAAGTTTTGGGGAACTTCAAAGATCTGAACGTAGAAAAGTCACATGGACCAGGTGGGGTTAACTTCTGAAGTTAACCACGTGGCCTTCTTATCTACTTCACATCTCAAAAATAAAAGGAAATGGTTGTTTCTTCACAACCCTCTGAGCAGAGTATTATCTCCTGATGCCAACACCACAACTTCCTCATATTGAGCTTCCTGGAACTTCAAACCCAGACAGTTTCTACCGAGGTGGACTAACTCACCTCTTCGGCTCATTCGGAATTAAGATCCCCACCACTGCTAAATCAGAATCCAGATTCCGCAGAAGGCAAAACTCTCTGATGTACCCGGAGCACCCAAGGAACCCCACCGTCGAATTTAACGTCTGAGTGCAAGTATACTATACTGCTAAGGACCGGTGATGGAGCCGGAGGTTCCAGGGAAAGGTGAAATAACTTTCCATGGGATTTATATTAATTTGGAAATGTGGCGTCTGATCAGGGAATATCAGTGTGGCTGTGTTGCGGAAGAAACCCTGCCTTCCTACTTTCGGGTGTTTTTTCAGGAGATAACTCAGTTTTCCAGTGAAGGCAGGACAGTGGGATTGTCCATATTCAGTTCAGTAAGGAGAACTTCCGAGATTACAGAGGCTCTGCTTGTTTTCATGGGTTCGAAGGACACTGACCGATGACCTGACAAAATAAATTAAGATAACAGATGCAGAGATAGTGCATACAGAATCGCTTTCCCATGGTAGGAGCAACATTAACAGGAAGGCATATATTTATCTTGAAGAAAGGAGATTTAAGTCGAAAATAAGGGATAGTTTTTTTAACAGTTTGTTCTAATTGCCAATTCGATTTCGAGATAAACCACAGTAACAAACCCCTCCGGCTCTTCGGGAGCTCCCCGCCCAGTTACACCCATGTGATCAACTAACCCTCTAGAGTAGCAGGACTTCTGGGTTTGAAAGGCTTATCACAGGAGGAACTTTTCATGGTCCTGGGCTTCTGCTCACTGAAATTCAGAAGAATGAGAGGTGGCTTCGCTGAAACCTGCGGACTGTGGAAAGGCCTCGATGCAGTCGATGTGGAGTAGATGTTTCCTATGTTGTGAGAGGCTAAGAGCAAAAGGCACCGCCTCGGGAGGGAGGACCGTCCTTTTAGAAGGGAAATTCTGATTAATTTCTATAGCCAGAGAGTGGGAAAACAGTAAAATCCATTTCTGTATATTTAAGACGGAGGTGATAGAATCTTGATTGTTCAGGGTATACACGAAAACAAGGGGAAGGGGAGAGACTGGGGCTGAAAGGGAATACGGTGGAGCAGATTCAATGAGCAAAACGGACTAAATCTGCTCCTATATCTTATGGAATTATAATCTTATGTGTGAGGAAACTGGAGCACCCAGAAGAAACTCACGCGATAGCGGGACAAATTCTAAACTCCAGGCAGACAGCGGCTGGAGATGAACCCGGTTTGTTGGCGCTGCAGCAGAGTCTGTAATTATCACTGTGCTACCATGCCGTCCATCATGAACTGACACTTTGAACGCGGCTGCCAGTGGAGGTGACAAACATCATATGCAACGAGCATGTTTAAGAGGTATTTACGCTTGCACGTGAATAGATGAGTCATACGTAGTCATGTTTCCAAAGGGATGCAAGACAGATTGGTCTGAATAGGACAATGGTAGGCATGGCCTGTTAGGCTAAGAATCTGATTCTGTACTGAACTTACAGCAATAGTAATACTGGTAATATGGATTGTGCTGGTAATGGTAGTAATGCTGGTAGTGTTAGAAGTCGTTTATAAGGTTATGAGAGGCAGAGATGGAGTAGACAGGCAGTATCTATTTTCCAATGTTGAAATGAGAGCGTGCATTTAAGGTGAGAGGGGTACGATCAAAGGCGACGTGAAGGTAAGTTATTTTTCACAGAGAGCGGTGGGTGCCTGGAATCCACTGAAGGAGTGGTGGTGGAGGCAGATACATTGAGATTGTTGAGAGACTGTTGGATGCGAACATGAATGTCAGGGATATGGACATTGTGTCAGCAGACGCCATTAGTTACGTACACCATGTGATGACGAATTTAATTGTTTCGGTACCAAATTGTGGAGCATTCCTGTGCTGGATTCTTCTGTGTTCTTGCAGGATTTTGCAAACGTCCTGGGCCCGTTTCGGTAAAGAGGGTGACTTCGATTTTTGCACTGTACTGGATTTATCAACATAGTCCGGAAAGCGTCGGGCGGAAGCAAAGGATGCCGGGAATGGCGAAGGTGAAGCGCCACGGGAGGGATTTTGGGACAGGTACCAAAGAAGGAGTGCCAGGGTCGGTGTTGGGAGCGGTTGCTGACGCGGATGCATACACGCGCGGACCTGAGACACCAGCGAAGGTAATTTGATTCCTAACAATTAGTCTATTCATGATTGCAGAATGATCCTCTGTTGCTTCCCGCTTCCTCCATCTCCATTCCCCCTTTCCCAAACATGATTCCCTTCTCTCAGCCCCTTTACCAATCTCAGTGCACAACACAGACCAATATCAGAATCAGGTCTATCGTCACTCGTATTTATCATGAAATAAGCTTATCGTTTTGCAACAGTGCTTGACATCAAATTACTACAGTACTAAAGAACCCAACGAGACGCACTGCCCATCAAACCACCTGGTTAACCCGAGCCTAACAGCAGAAAAGTTTACACTGGTCAATTATCCTAAGGGCCAAAGCGTTTTTGGAATGTGGGAGGAAAGCGAAGTACCCGCGGTGATCCCGCACGTTCACGGCAGCTAGAATTAGTGCAGGTAGCGACTTGATCGTTCGAGTACAGTAGAATGTTCTTCTAAGGGATTGTCATCCGTGGGTCCTCGGCTGGCTGAAGAGGCCGATCCAGGACCCATATAACGGCAGTTAGAGAACATTCCCTTAATGGAGATCGGACGCGCATGACTTGTCTAACGTGGGGAAGCTAATGCACGGTCATACATCACATGGTCGTTGACAGATCGGGGATGTGCCGGTCAGGGTCCTTTGGCTTGGAATGCGAGACGACTCTGGTCTCTCAGAAGACTTCCGCCGCCTTCACTGCCGTTGCGGTGTGTCAGGTTTCTGTTCCGCGTTAGACCCGACCTCTGCTCCCATTCCACTCGTACCCTCTAAGAAGTGTGCAATTTGACGCTAGCTGGGAATTCCACGGCCGTTGGAAACATGGAGTGGGGAGCAGCTTCCGTTACGTCATTGGTCATCTTCACCCTCACCTTATACTGGGGGTCCCGGGTAATGGGGCAGTCATCTGGGTGATTGGCTTCAAGTTAAAGACTAATGTCCACACGTAGTGTTTCCTGACTTTGGCTCTGACTAACCTGATCTATTGCCTGACCCTTCCCTTCCGCATGGCCAACATCTCCCTGACCTACTCCGGGTACAACGCCTACTTTTTCTGTAAGGTTATTGGAATCTTGATGTTTCTCGACGCATCCGCCAGCACGTATCTGTTATGTCTGATCAGCATCTGCCGCTGCCTGGCTATTACTCGGCCCACGTGGTTCCAGCAACATCTGAGCCTCACGTGGATTCGTGCGTCCTGCTTCGGAGTCTGGATCCTAGCCTTCGTCATGTGCCTACCTGTCCTCCTGCTTCGGGATTTGAAGGAGGAATCGATGGTCTTGGAGCCATTTTGGTTTGTTTTCACCTTCGGCCTCCCCTTTCTAACTATGATCACCTGCTACTTCCTGATAGGTTGGAGACTACAAGGGAACAGGTTCGCCAAATCTAAGAAGCCTGTCCGCCTCATCATCACCGTGGTCGTGGCCTTTATGATCTGTTGGATCCCCAACGCTGTGTGCGACCTCCTATCGGCCTTCACCACACCGATTTCCCAGGACTGGTCATTATTCACTGTAGCCCTGGCCTCCTTCAACAGCGCTCTCAACCCCCTTCTCTATGTCTTCGCTGGCCGTGAATTCCACCAGGTCTTCAGGCGCTCCATCCTCGCCTCGCTCCATCTGGCCTTCGCCGAGCAGAGGCTGGATTTGGAGACCCAGTCTCAAACCCCCAACCTCACCTTAAATACGAATGTCTGAGGGAATTCCTCGCGGCCAGATATCCGACCGATATCCCCTGACTACAGACACAGTGGACAGTCCGATGCAATTGTGATCGGCAGTGGAGGCTTTCCTGTACGCTCATTTTAATCTCTCAGAACATATAACATAGACCTCTCGCTCAACAATGTACCGTACCAATTCAATCAGTCAATAAATGGCCAATTAACCAAATACCCTCTGCCGACACAATGGAGATACCTTTCCTTTATGCTGATTCTACCTGTCTAATCATCTCTTAAAGGTCTCTAACCTATCTACACTTACCACCATTCCGGGCGGCGTATGCCAAGCACACACCACTGTCTATGCAGTAACTTTCCCATCGCATCTCCATTGGAATGACGCCCTCTCACGTTAAATGCACATTCTTTGGTGTCAGACATTTCAACCCTGGGAATCATACTGAACTTCCATGCCTTTCATGATCTTCTAAACCTCATATTGCCACCCCAGTGAAGATAACCCAAGTGTGTCCAACCTCTCGTAGTAGACGATGCTCTCTAATACAGGCAGCATTCTGGTAAATCTCCTCTGCAACCTCTGCAACATCTCGACATCTTTCCTGCACTGGGCGACCAAAACTGTATACACCTCTTTCACCAAGTAGTCTCCATGTTCCTATGACCTCTCTGCTTACAAGTCATTTTCACCCACAGAACAAAATGTTTTCTTTTCGCACCCTTCTCAGTGAACTCAACAGACTGTCGTGCGTGAAAATCCCATTTTATCAGAAGTTTCTGAAAAACCCTAAACAATCTGTCTGACGTGACCTATCAGAGTCACTTAGATCACGTTTCTTTCCCATACTGATGTTTGGTCTGAATAACAATTGAATCGCTTGACCATGTCTGCATGTTTTTATGCACTGAGTTGCTGCCATATGATTGACTGATTAGATGTTTGCATTAACGAGCAGGTATACAGCTGCACCTAATAAAGTGGCCTAATGAATTGTAAAGTTTCTAAATATCGAAATACTACTATAACGAGCAGAGAAAAGTTTTTTAAGAAATCACATCAATATTTGGTGTTACCAACCTTTGCCTGTAAAGCTCCATCACTTCTCTTACTTCCACTGTCGTGGAGATTTATATTTTAAGATCGTCTTGTAGTTTGTCCCAAACATCTTGGAGAACATATCACAGTTCCTGGCTGTCTCACCTGCTTCTGTTTCTCCAGACAATCTCAGGCAGCCTCGCAGATGTTGCGAACAAATCCCTCTGGAGACCATGCCATCTAAAACCACACATAAAAAATCTGTCGTGCCAAGGACATAGGCACAGTATTTGCTGGATCCTTTGATGGACATTTTCATGGCACAACCAAACCCGTGTATTGTTTACAAACATGATAACCCACCTATTTGCATCTCAATCCATGTTATTGATATATATCACAAACAACTGAAATTCATGGCACTGCTCTGTGCTGGCTGAAAACCGCTGGTCGTAAAAACTACCCACCCACCCCATCCACATTCTGTGGGTATGCCAACGTTGAATCCAGGGAATAAAGTCACTGGGAATTCCGTCCATAATGCATATTCAATGCTATCACCTCAGTGTCTCGGCCCCGTTGTGTTTGGAAGATTGGCGCCCTCTACAGTCGCAGCACACTCGTGTGAATATATACCACTTCCTGCAAGCAGGGTGTTTTTCCTTTCTTTCTGATATGAAACACACAAGAGTTAAGATCTCAGATCATTCTTTATTTGCCTTTAAACAACAATATCTGTGAATCTTAAGCTTTTAGCAGTCTTAATAAAAGGTTCGTGTACATATTTTGAAGAAAGTTCGTGTTTATGCTCCTCTAGACAATATCCATATAGAGTACATGCACCATATACTGTAAAAACTACTTAGAAATATAGAAACCCTACAGAAAAATACGGGTACTTTGGCTCACAAAGTTGTTCCGAGCATGTCCCTACCCATGGTCCTCAATTTCTCTATGCTCCATGTACCTTTCCAAAAGTCTCTTAAAAGACCCTATTGTCTCCGCCCCCACCACCGTTGCCGGCAGCCCATTCCACACACTCACCACTCTCTGCGTAAAAAGCCTTCCCCCTGACATCTCCTCTGTAAGTACTCCCAAGCATCTTAAACCTGTGCCTTCTTGTGGCAACCATATCAGCACTGGGAAAAAGCCTCTGACTATACACAAACTCAATGCCTCTCATCATCTTATACACCTCTCTCAGGTCACCTCTCATCATCCCTCACACCAAGGAGAAAAGGCCGAGTTCACTCAAATTCTTTTCATAAGGCATGCTCCCCAATCCAGGCAACATCCTTATAACTCTCCTCTGCACCCTTCCTATAGCTTCCACATCCTTCCTAAAGTGAGGCGAACAGAAGTGAGCACAGTACTCGAAGTGGGGTCTGAACAAGGTCCTATATAGCTTTGGAATTATAAATCCTTTGGAATTACGCCCTCTTCTCTTAAATGCAGGCCCTTTGGTGTTAGACATTTCAGCCTTGGGTAAAATATACTGTCTGTCTGCGCCCAAGTCATTCTGTAAAGCACATATCGAACGAATGCACCACCTCCCCTTCTAAACCACCCAATGACTTGTCATCTAGAGCGGTCTGCAGCAGTGAAAGTCTCAGAGTTTCCGCTCTCTGGCTACACACCTCTTGAACTCTGCTACTGACTTTCCCATGGAGGGCAGAACATTCTGTCTCAACAGGAGTATGGTTGACCCGTTGCTATTGTTCCATCGCATAACAAAGACGGGGAACACGGACTCAATATATTCCTTCATCTCGTAATTACATTCAATGACCACTATATTGAGTAATTCCTCCAACTAACAAAGAGATCAGTGCGTGTATTATCTGCTCATAGTCTTCTTCTGCAGTGGCCCATCCAGTTACTGTCACTTTCCTGTCAGCTTGAAGCAGTCTGCCCATTCTCATCTGACCTCTCTCATTAACAAGGTGTTTTCGCCCACAGAACTGGACCGCTGTCGGGACGTTTTTGTTTCTCGCACCATTCTGTGTAAACTCCGGAGACTGTTTTGCGTGAAATTCCCAGGAGATCAGCAATCTCTGAGATACTCAAACCACCCCGTCTGACACCAACAATCGTAATGAACAGGAATTGATAAGTTGATCTTGAAGTAAAGGAGCCATTAGGAAGTAGTGATCATAACATGATAAGTTTTTATCTACAATTTGAGAGGGATAAGGGCAGATCAGAGGTGTCAGTGTTGCAATTAAATAAAGGAGACTACGGAGCCATGAGGGAAGAGCTGGCCAAAGTTAAATGGGCGGATGCCCTGGCAGGAAAGACAGTGGATCAGCAGTGGCAGATATTCTTAGGCATAATACAAAAGATGCAAAAGCAGTTCATTCCAATGAGAAGGAAGGATTCAAAGAGGGGGAAGGGGCCACAGTGGTTGACAAAGGAAGTCAAAGATTATATAGCATTAAAGAAAAAGAAGTATGACAGGGCTAAGATGAGTGGGAATACAGATGATTGGGAAAGTTTTAAGGAACAGCAGATCTTAACTAAAAATGCAATACGGAGAGAAAAAATCAGGTATGAGCTCAGTCTAGCCAGGAATATAAAAGGGGATAGCAAAAACTTTTTTAGCTATGTGAAGAGAAAGAAGATAATTAAGAACAATGTTGGCCCCTTGAAGAATGAATTGGGAGAAATTGTTATGGGAAACAGGGAAATGGCAACAGAATTTAATGCGTACTTTAGATCTGTCTTCACCAGGGAGGGCACAAGCAATCTCCCAGATGTATGGATGGGCCAGGGTCATAAGATATCAGAGGAATTGAGACATATTGACATTAGGAAAGAAACTATGATGAGTAGACTGGTAGGACTGAAGGCTAATAAACCCCCGGGTCCAGATGGTCTGCATCCGAGCGTTCTAAAAGAGGTGGCTCCGGAAATTGCGGATGCATTGGTAATCATTTCCCAATGTTCCTTAGATTCAGGATCAGTTCCTGAAGATTGGAGAGTGGCTAATGTTATCCCACTTTTCAAGAAGGGAGGGAAGGAGAAAACGGTGAACTATCGCCCTGTTAGCCTAACGTCAGTCGTGGGGAAGATGCTTGAGTCCATTATTAAGGACGAAATAGTGGCACATCTTGATGGCAGAAATAGGATTAGGCCGAGCCAGCATGGATTTACCAAGGGCAAATCATGCTTGACTAATCTGTTGGAGTTTTTTTGAGGGTGTAACAAGGATGTTAGACGAGGGTAAGCCAGTGGATGTTGTGTACCTAGATTTTCCGAAGGCATTCGATAAGGTGCCACATAGGAGGTTGGTGAGTAAAATCAGAGCTCATGGCATTGGGGGCAGGGTTTCAACATGGATAGAAAACTGGTTGGCAGATAGAAAGCAAAGGGTAGCAGTGAATGGATGTTTCTCAGACTGGCTGGAGGTGACTAGTGGGGTACCACAGGGCTCTGTATTGGGACCACAGCTCTTTACGATTTATGTCAATGATTTAGATGAGGGCATTGAAAACTATATCAGCAAGTTTGCTGACGATACTAAACTGGGTGGCAGTGTGACATGCGAAGAGGACGTTAGGAGAATACAGGGGGACTTGGATAGGGTGGGTGAGTGGGCAGATACTTGCCAGTTGTCATTCAATGTGAATAAGTGTGAAGTTATCCACTTTGGAAGCAGGAACAAGAGGGCAGAGTATTGTCTGAACGGTGTTGAATTAGGTAAGGGAGAAATGCAAAGAGACCTAGGAGTCCTAGTTCACCAGTCAATGAAGGTGAATGAGCAAGTGCAACAGGCAGTGAAGAGGGCAAATGGAATGTTGGCCTTTGTTACAAGGGGAATTGAGTACAAGAGCAAGGATGTCATTTTGCATTTGTACAGGGCCCTGGTGAGACCATACCTGGAATATTGTGTACAGTTTTGGTCTCCTGGTTTAAGGAAAGACATTCTGGCAATTGAGGAAGTGCAGCATAGATTCACTAGGTTGATTCCTGGGATGGCAGGGCTGTCTTACGCAGAGAGAATGGAGAGATTGGGCTTGTACACGCTGGAATTGAGGAGATTGAGAGGGGATCTGATTGAAACGTTTAAGATAAAGTATTTGATAGGATTGAGGCAGGAAATATGTTCCAGATGTTGGGAGAGTCCAGTACCAGAGGGCATGGATTGAGAATAAGAAGTCAGTTATTTAAAACAGAGTTGAGGAAGAGCTTCTTCTCCCAGAGACTTGTGGAGGTGTGGAATGCACTGCCTCGGAAGACGGTGGAGGCCAATTCTCTGGATGCTTTCAAGAAGGAGCTAGATAGATATCTGATGGATAGGGGAATCAAGGGATATGGGGACAAGGCAGGGACTGGGTATTGATAGTGAATGATCCGCCATGATCTCAGAATGGCGGTGCAGACTCGAGGGGCCGAATGGTCTACTTCTGCACCTATTGTCTATTGTCTATTGTAACCCGGTGAAAGTCACTTACATCCCATTTCTTCACCCTAAAAGGGCTAAAGTTTCCTCTTATTGTATGTACTCCAAAAGCAAGCGAACCTATATTATATACTGAAACAATATGGATTTGGCCTCTCTTTTTAAACACAACAAGCATCTTCTCCAATTGTGCTGCCACTTTCAGGTAGATCTGGACTTTAGCACTCGATATCCTTCCACATATCATTTCTCCTTTGGTCCACCCATTCATTGCAAAAGTATCTCTGACATTTAGCCTCTGAAAGTGGAACAGCACATACTCTGATGTGCCATTTCTCTACAATTGACCTACATCCCGCCGAACCCTATGACAACAACCTCAGTACTCACTTGATTAGGTACAGTACACCAGTACACTAGTCCCTTAATAGAAATATCTGATCACCCAATCATGTGGCAGCAACTTCAATGCATAATGTGGAATGTAATTTAAAAATACTTTGAATTTAAAACATCTGACATTAAATGTACAATCTAAAGAATCACACATTAAATATACCTTTGAAACTTTGAAATCTTTGATGAAACATCAGAAGGTCATTTAAGTTACTTTGACCGTGGAGTGATTGTTAGTGGTTTGAGATTCTCAGAAACTACTGGGATTTCCATCCACCTGCCATATTGTGGGTGTTGAGGGCGGACACAAATGCAAGACACAGACACTAGGGACAGGTCTAGGGGTGTCAAGGAAGCAAGGGAAGTGGGGAAGAAAGGACGCTGCACAAGAAACTGGCACTGGACAAGACAAGGATACAGGGCCTGGGCTAGGACTAGACTAGGAAAGCCGGACCTCGACGAGAAACTAGGAACTCCGAACTAGGGACTTGTAACCTGGACAAGGACTCCGAGCCAGAGACTGGACAGGGACCCGGAACCAGGGTCTTAACTCGGGCTCGGACTCCGGATCTAGGCGAGGACAAGACGTGGCAAGGCAACATAACTGGACATGGGAGCAGGACGCGGGACTCCTGTGCTGGATGAGGACATGAAGCTCAGACTTGGGAGACTGGAACACAGAGCCTTGGTCTTGGAAGAAAGGAACGCAGAACACAGAGCCGGGACCGCTCCTTGGGAACAGGACGCAGGACCGGGACTCATACACAGAGCACAGAACCTTGGTCTTGGGAGACAGGAACGCGGAACAGAGAGCCGGGACTGCTCCTTGGGAACAGGACATAGGGCCGGGTCTCATACACAGGCAGCTGAATATGACAAGACAATTCCAACTCAAGATAGCGGCAAACAGCCGGACCTACCTAGCGAAGGCGAGGATACAAAGAGACAGTTCCAAACAACGAAGGCCGGTTCCTTATCTAGAACAGCAAGGCTCCGGCGGTGGAACCTGACAGCGAGAATAGGCGAGGATCTTGGCGAAAGGTAGCAGGCGAGGCTTCAGCCAAGGGCTGCAGAAAGAAGTTGAAAGGAAGGGAACAGTCCAGCCTCAGGGTAACAGCAAAGACGCTCTGGCTTACCCAACAGAGGCAAGAACAGGAAGGGGCATATCAAACCGCAGGGTAACGGCAAAGCCGGCCTGACTTAACCCACGTATGCAAGGACGGGATACTGACGAGACAAGCCAGCACCTACAATCGAACCGAGGGCCACTTAAATTCCCCGTCCCAAGACGAGCATCAGGGGCCTATGAATAAGCCCAACTGACACAAGGGACAGCCGGAAGACCCGGAGTCTGGAGTCCATGGATCGGAGCGTGAACCAGAACGCGGATTTCACGGACCGGACCATGACACCACAACAGACTCGAGACTTTCCAGGGAATGGTGTGAAGAACAAAAACTAAAACAAGTGAGCGGCAGTTCTATAGACAAAAATTCCTTGTTGATGTGAGAAGTCAGAGCAGAATAACCAATGTCGTTCAAGCTGTCAGGAAGGGGATAGTAACTGAAATAAATAACCGTTTCAGAGTGGTGTGCAGAAAACCAGCTCTGAACGCAAAGCACGTCGAACCTGGACGTGGATAGGGTGCTGCGACAAAAGACGACAAACATACACTGAGTGGCAACTTTATTGGATACAAAAGGTACCTAATAAAATAGCCGCTGAGTGTATGTCAATACACCACCAGTAATGGACCACTCGTTTACTTTGTGCATCTCTCTGATATTTAACCGACCTCCACAACCTCACCACCCGCCACCCAAATAAACACGATGGAAAACCACACACTGGATTGAATGACCCCATTTCGCATTTTTCCTACACATATTTTCAATTCAAAAACATCCCGGTGATTCCTGTGACGATATTCCCAACAATCCAATGTGACCGATTACTTTTTATTTTGTAAATGTCAACTTGAATTTACCCAGGAGCCCAACTCAATTTTAGTCCAAATGCGTTTATTGTGAGCAGTTTTGTTCACCTACTTACAGGAAGGATATTAATAAGGTTGAAAGAGTGCAGAGAAGGTTTTCAAGGATGTTTTACCGGGACTAGAGAAACTGAGTTACAGAGAAAGGTTGTATAGGTTAGGACTTTATTCGTTGCACCATAAAAAAAGAGGGGAGATTTGCTAGAGCTATCTAAAATTATGATGGGTATAGACAGAGTGAATGCAAGTAGCCTTTTTCTACTGAGGCTAGGGGAGGAAAAAAAGCATAAAAAAAGACATAGGTTAAGGGTGAAGGGGAAAAGTTTAAAGGGAACATTAGTGGGGGGGGGGGGGTGGCTTCTTCCCAAGACAGTGGTGGAGTGTGGAGTTACCTCTTTACCTCTCAAAAATAAAAAGAAATGTTTTGTTCCTCACTGCTGTCTGAGTAAACTATTATCTCATAATGTCAACACGTCAACTGTGTATCTCAGTCCCTGTCTATCTAAATACTTGCAGATCCTATCTCTTAGTACTCCTTCCAATAATTTTCCTACTACCGACGTCAAACTGACAGGCCTCTAATTTCCCGGATTACTGTTAGAACTTTTTTTAACCAACGGAACAGCATGAACTATCCTCCAATCCTCCGGCACCTCACCCGTCGATACCGACATTTTAACTATATCGGCCAGGGCTCCGGCAATTTCAACACTAGTCTTCTTCAAGGTCCGAGAGAATACACTGTCAGATCCTGGGGATTTATCTACTCCGATTTGCCTCAAGATTCAAGCACTTCCTCCTCTTCAATCGGTACAGTTTCCATGACCCTACTGCTTGTTTGCTTTACTTCTATTGACTCCATACCAATTTCCTCAGTAAATACAGACGCAGAAAAAAAATGTAAGATCTTCCCCATTTCTTTTGGTTCCATGCATAGCCGACCACTCGGATCTTCAAGAGGACCGATTTTATCCCTTACTATCCTTTTACTCTTAATATAGCTGCAGAAGCTCTTTGGATTATCTTTCACCTTGACTGCCAAAGGCAACCTCATATCTTTGTTTAGCCCTCATGTGTTCTTTCTTAAGTATTTTCTTGACTTATTATACTCCTCAAGTACCTTATTTGCTCCCTGTTTCTTGTACATGTCATATGTCTCTCTCTTCTTAATCAGAGTTCCAATGTCCCTCGAAAACCAAACTTCCATATTCTCATTCACTTTGCCTTTAATCCTGGCAGGGACATACAAACTCTGCACTCTTAAAATCTCTCCCTTGAAGGCCTCCCACTTACCAATCACACCCTTGCCAGAGAACAACCTGCCCCAATCCACACTTTTCAGATCCTTTCTCTTATCTTCAAATTTGGCCTTTCCGAACTTAGAGCCTCAATTCGAGGACCAGATCTATATCTATCCATGATCAAGTTGAAACTAATGATCACTGGAACCAAAGTGTTACTCCACACACTTCCGTCACCTGCCCTATCTCGCTTCCTAATATTGCATCCTCTCTAGTTGGTATCTCTATATATTGATTTAGAAAACTTTTGTGAACACATTTTACAAAGACGAACCCGTCCAGACCTTTAACAATATTGGAGTCCTAATCAATATGTGTAAAATTAAATTATCGCTCCCGCTATCTCTCTGCAGATTTGCTCCCCCCAATTCTCGATGACTATTGGGTGGTCTATAATACAACACTATTAATGTGGCCATACCTTTCCTGTTTCTCAGCTCCACCCAAATGGCCTGGGTAGACAAGCCCTCTAATCTGTCCTGCCTGAGCACTGCTGTAACATTTTCTCTGACTAGCAATGCCATCCCCACCCTTTATTCCCCTGCTTCTAACACGGCTGAAACATCGGAACCCTGGAACATTCAGCTGCTAGTCCTGCCCCTCCTGTAGCTAAGTTTCACTAATGGCTATAATGTCATAATTCCATGTGTCAATCCAAGTCCTCAACTCGTCAGCCTTCCTCGCAATACACATGGCATTGAAATAGACACGCCTCAGAAGATTATCACCACCACACAAAACCCTTCTATTTGTGGCTCTACATGGACTTTTAACATCATTTATTTTCACCCCGGTTCCATGATCTGCTCTAGCATTCTGTTTTCCAACCCCTGCAAATCTAATTTAAACCCTCCCCAATAGCACTAACAAACCTCCCTGCAAGGACATATGTCCCATTGTAGTTCAGGTGTTACCCGTCTCTCTTATAAATGCACCACCTGCCCCAGAAGGGGCCCCAATGATCCTGACATCTGAAACCCAGCCCACTACACCCGTTCCTCAGCCCTGTGTTCATCCACCAGAGCATCCTAGTCTTACCCTCACTGGCACGTGGCACAGGTAGCAATGCTGAGATTACCACCTTCGAGGTCCTGCTTTTTTTCTTCCTACCAAGCTCTCTATATTTACTCTTCGGGACCTCCTCACTCGTTCTTCCTACGTCATTGGTACTGATGCGTACCATGACATCTGGCTGATAACCCTCCCATTTCGGAATGCTGTGCACTCGATCCGAGAAATCCCTACCCCTGGCACCCGGGAGGCAACGAACCATCTAGGAGTCTCTGTCACGAACACAGAACCTCCTTTTTGTACCACTGACTATCGAGGCCTTATCATGACCGCTTTCCTCTTCTTCCACCCTCCCTTCTGCACTGCAGAACCAGACTCAGTGCCAAAGATCCGGCTGCCGCAGCTTTTCCCAAGTAAGTCATTCCCCACAACAGTATTCAATTCGGTAAATTTGTTGTTGAGGGGAATGGCGACGGTGGAACACAACTCTGCTTGCAATTTCCCCTTCCGTCGCCTGACTGTAACCTAATTACCTGTACGCTGCTCCTTTGGCGTAACTCCCTCCCTGAAACTACTCGCTATAAACTCCTCATTCTCCCGAATGATTCGGAGATCATCAAGCTCCTGCTCCAGTTTCCCAACACGTTTTGTTAAGAGCTGCAGCTAGTAGGCCCTTCCTGCAGGTGTCGCTGTCAGGGACACCGGAGTTGGAATGTCAGCTGATACATAGCACTATTCTTTATATTGTAAAAAGTTAGACATAATGAGAGTATTTTTGTATTGTAAGGAATAGGGACGATTTTGATCGTTTGCCTCCCACAAACGAAAGACGGACGGGCTTGAAGGATCACAGGTCGCATGGGCGTAATTGCGCGGCATCGGTTCTTTGGGCCGGAAGGGCTTGTTACCGTGCAGCATCTCGAAATTAAATTATTGACCGCAGCAGCATCAATTGCGAGCATCTACCATACCCACATTCAAACATGAGACATCGAAATATATGCGAAAGTGCGGAGGTGGGTGACGTGGTATTAGGATTTCTGTTAAATTGGTACAGTTGTTGATAACGAAGGTGATTGATACATGACGATTACAGACATGAGTCATGGGGGGATAGCCATCAAGATATTGATGACGTTCAAAGTCCAAAGTGAATTTATTCCAAATTCCATTCTCTCGACCTCGAAAGTCTGGGTCCAGTGGTACGAACAAACATCACATTCGTTGCAGTGGATGACAATGGCGTCTTATCTGCTTTGTCATGCCTTACGCTCTCCACCAAGCGTTGCACAACCGCCTTCCTGTCCTTTGGATATCACTGTTGATCTCATCCAGCCAGAAATATATAAAAAGAGGAAAAAAAAACTACACACAGTAAAGCAAAGACTGAAAAGCAATGTGCAAAAGCAGCCAAACTGTGAAACTGCTTAAAAAATAATAATAATAACTCACCAAAATCTTGTTTTAAAATACAAACTTATAAAAGAAATAATATCTTAGTCTAAATAAAACCCTGATCCAATTTTAGAGTTAAAATCCCATAAACGATATTATGATCGATCCGTTATTACGGATGGGACAATCCATAATAACCGTCCGGGTATAATGATACAGGATAAACAAGCAAGAACAACCTACATAATTGATATAGTCATTCTAAACACATATAACCTACAGAAATCAATAAGTGAAAACCACCAGGAATTTACGGAATTTAAAGAGAAAATTAAGACCATGGAACATGAAAAGGGTATAAATTGTCCCAATTATAAAATCTACAACTCAATAGCACTAAATAATGAGGGCTACACAGGAATATCTACGTAAAGCTTCAGAAAGCCACACCACTTGAGTACTTCGAAAGTTCCAAGCAATTTAGAAATTAGCTCTATTTGTCGTGACCGAACCTCAGGGTTTACCAGCCTTAACTGAGAAAAAATAAATAGTACTATCAGAATTAGAATCAGGTTTATTATGACCGGCATGTGCCCTGAAATTTATCAACTTTGCAGGCAGTTCAATGCAACAGGTAATATGGAAGAAGAAAATATAAAATAATAATAATTAAGTATATCAATGACAGTATACGTATATGGAAAAGATCAAAATAGTGCAAAAACAGAAACAATACACGTTAAAAACTGCGGTAGTGTTCAAGGGTTTTTTTGAGGCTGTGTTCTCTGGTCTTCCTATGGTTCACGCCACAGGAAATGTGCATCCAACATCCACTCTATCCAGGCATTCACTATTTTATACCTTTCTATTTTGTCACTCCTCATTCTTCCATTTCACTGAACACAGGTTCAGAGTCATCAAACGTCCTTCATATGACAAGCCATTCACTCCTGGAAACATTTTAATGAACCTCCTTTGAGCCGTCTCGAGTGTCAGCACATCCATTGTAGAATAAGCACACGAGTGATGGCCGCCAGTGCTTTATTTAGACACAGAACTACATGCTTTCTGTTATATTCTACTCCAGTTGAAATGAACGCTAACATCGCAATGGCCTTCCTCGTCGCAGACTCGACCTATAAATTAACCTTTCGAAAATCCTGGACAATGACAACCAAATCCCTTTGTGTCTCCAATTTTGTGTTTTCTCTCTAATTAGAAAGCATTCAACCCTTTCATTTCTTCTACAAAGGTGCATGACCATACACACCGACATTTAATCCCACGTGCCACTTATTTGCCCATTCTCCTAAACTGTCAGTCCTTTTATTGCCTCCCCATTTCCTCAAAGTGATCTTTTTCCCGTCGGTTTGCAATAGTCTTCAAACGTTGCAACAAGTCCAACATTTCTATCATGCTAATCATTGATATATGCTATAGAAAAAAGCGGTCCCAATACAAAAGCGGTACATCACTAAGCTCCAGCAGCCGGCCAGAAAAAAAATCCTTTGAATCCCAATCTTTGCCTCTTGCCAATTAACCACTGCTTTATACATACAAGGATCTCCTTCCTAATACCAGGGGCTCGTGGCTTGTTAAGCAGCCTCGTGGGTGACGCCTAATGAACTGTCTTCTGAAAATCTACGTACTGTATACAACGACCGATTCGCCATTGCCTATCCTGTTTATCATTTCTTCAAATAATTCCAACAGATTTGTCATGCAAGATTATCCCTTGAGGAAACCATGCTGACTCAGGCCTAATTTATCATTTGCCTCCAAGTTCCCCGAAACCACATCGTTAATAATCGGCTCCAATATTTTCCCAACTACTGCGGTCGGAATAACTGGCCTACACTATCTTTTCTTCTGCCTCTCTCCCTTATTGAAGAGTGAAATAACGTTTGCAATTTTCCAGTCTTTGGAACTATTCCAAAATCCAGTGATTCTTGAAATATCATTACTGATGCATTTACAATCTCTTCAGAAACCTCTTTCTGGACACTATCTAGTCCAGGGGTCTTATCCACGTTCAGACCTTTCAGTTTCCGAAGAATGTTTTCTCCAGTAAAGATGGCTTCAGACACTTCATGATCCACGACACCTGAAACTTCCACTGTACGGCTGGAGGCTCCTACAGTGAATGCTGATGCAAAATACTTTTTCATTTCATCCGCCATTTCCTTGCCCCCATTACTACCACTCCAGCATCGTTCTGCAGCTGTCCAATATCTAAACTCGCCTCTCTTTAACACTTTATAAGATTTATGAAATCTTTAATTGTCATGGTCCAGATCGGTTCCCCTTTCAATTTAGTTAGATTGCGTTATGATCCGGACCATTGACTCTTTGTTCCCTTCTAATTCCGTTTCACGTGTCGCTTGTAGCTTGGCAGTTAAGGTGATCTACTCTCGACCCGAACCGGCAGCTTATGTGCCCATGGCTTTAGCCGTTCGGGGCGAGAGTGTTAAGAAGTTTTAGCAAGTCGCCGTCGCTATGACAAGCCAGAGTTATCCCGGCCGCATTGGAGTTCCAGCAATTCGCCTTCCTTCGCCAGAGTGGGTCCGGGCAAGGTCAATCGGCCAGGGGTGAGATGGCGGAGTCCTGACTCGACGTTCATGCCCCTTGTCCGTGTCTACCCTCGAAGAGACCCGGCTCGGTGCCTGAGCTGAAGGCGGAGTTCCGGCTCCATGTTCATGCCCAGTGTCTGTGTCTATCTCCCGAAGAAGAGTCCCGGCTCGGTGCCTGATCTGGAGGCGGAGTCTTGGCTCGACGTTCCTGCCCACTGTCCGTGTCTATCCCTCGAAGAGTCCCGGCTCGGTGCCTGAGTTGAAGGTGGAGTTCCGGCTCCATGTTCATGCCCTCTGGCCGCGTCTGTCTCCTTGAAGAAGAGTCCCGGCTCGGTGCCTGAGTTGAAGGTAGAGTTCCGGCTCCATGTTCATGCCCTGTGTCCGCGTCTGTCTCCTTGAAGAGGAGTCCCGGCTCGGTGCCTGATCTGAAGGAGTCCTGACTCAAGGTTCCTTGTCCTGTGATTTGGTGTCCACGTTTCTGGCTGCAGCGATCAATGGTGCCTAAGTGTCTAGCGGTGGTGAATCAAGGTCCTAGTCTCCAAGTCCAAGGTCCGCGGCTGTCCACGTTCCACTATCAAAGTCCAAAGTCCGCGGCTGTCCATGTTCCCACTGTCCAAGTCCAAGGTCCGCGGCTGTCCATGTTCCCACTGTCCAAGTCCAAGGTCCGCGGCTGTCCATGTTCCCACTGTCCAAGTCCAAGGTCCGCGGCTGTCCATGTTCCCACTGTCCAAGTCCGTGGCAGTCCATGTTCCCACTGTCCAAGTCCAAGGTCCGCGGCTGTCCATGTTCCCACTGTCCAAGTCCGTGGCAGTCCATGTTCCCACTGTCCAAGTCCAAGGTCCGCGGCTGTCCATGTTCCCACTGTCCAAGTCCGTGGCAGTCCATGTTCCCACTGTCCAAGTCCGTGGCAGTCCATGTTCCCACTGTCCAAGTCCGTGGCAGTCCATGTTCCCGCTGTCCAAGTCCAAAGTCCGCGGCTGTCCATGTTCCCACTGTCCAAGTCCAAGGTCCGCGGCTGTCCATGTTCCCACTGTCCAAGTCCAAGGTCCGCGGCTGTCCATGTTCCCACTGTCCAAGTCCGTGGCAGTCCATGTTCCCACTGTCCAAGTCCAAGGTCCGCGGCTGTCCATGTTCCCACTGTCCAAGTCCGTGGCAGTCCATGTTCCCACTGTCCAAGTCCGTGGCAGTCCATGTTCCCACTGTCCAAGTCCGTGGCAGTCCATGTTCCCGCTGTCCAAGTCCAAAGTCCGCGGCTGTCCATGTTCCCACTGTCCAAGTCCAAGGTCCGCGGCTGTCCATGTTCCCACTGTCCAAGTCCGTGGCAGTCCATGTTCCCACTGTCCAAGTCCGTGGCAGTCCATGCTCCCACTGTCCAAGTCCGTGGCAGTCCATGTTCCCGCTGTCCAAGTCCGTGGCAGTCCATGTTCCCACTGTCCAAGTCCAAGGTCCGCGGCTGTCCATGTTCCCACTGTCCAAGTCCGTGGCAGTCCATGTTCCCACTGTCCAAGTCCGTGGCAGTCCATGTTCCCGCTGTCCAAGTCCAAAGTCCGCGGCTGTCCATGTTCCCACTGTCCAAGTCCAAGGTCCGCGGCTGTCCATGTTCCCACTGTCCAAGTCCAAGGTCCGCGGCTGTCCATGTTCCCACTGTCCAAGTCCGTGGCAGTCCATGTTCCCACTGTCCAAGTCCGTGGCAGTCCATGTTCCCACTGTCCAAGTCCCTGGCTGTCCATGTTCCCACTGTCCAAGTCCGTGGCAGTCCATGTTCCCGCTGTCCAAGTCCAAAGTCCGCGGCTGTCCATGTTCCCGCTGTCCAAGTCCAAGGTCCGCAGCTGTCCATATTCCCACTGTCCAAGTCCAAGTTCCGTGGCAGTCCATGTTCCCACTGTCCAAGTCCGTGGCAGTCCATGTTCCCACTGTCCAAGTCCGTGGCAGTCCATGTTCCCGCTGTCCAAGTCCAAAGTCCGCGGCTGTCCATGTTCCCACTGTCCAAGTCCAAGGTCCGCAGCTGTCCATATTCCCACCGTCAATGTCCAAGGTCCGCAGCTGTCCATATTCCCACCGTCAATGTCCAAGGTCCGCGGCTGTCCATGTTCCCACTATCAATGTCCAAGGTCCGCGGCTGTCCACGTTCCCACTGTTAATGTCCAAGGTCCGCGGCTGTCAATGTCCAAGGTACGCGGCTGTCCATGTTCCCACTGTTAATGTCCAAGGTCCGCGGCTGTCAATGTCCAAGGTCCGCGGCTGTCCACGTTCCAACTGTTAATGTCCAAGGTCCGCGGCTGTCAATGTCCAAGGTCCGCGGCTGTCAATGTCCAAGGTCCGCGGCTGTCAATGTCCAAGGTCCGCGGCTGTCAATGTCCAAGGTCCGCGGCTGTCCATGTTCCCACTGTCAATGTCCAAGGTCCGCGGCTGTCCAAGTTCCCACTGTTAATGTCCAAGGTCCGCAGCTGTCAATGTCCAAGGTCCGCGGCTGTCCATGTTCCCACTGTCAATGTCCAAGGTCCGCGGCTGTCCATGTTCCCACTGTTAATGTCCAAGGTCCGCAGCTGTCAATGTCCAAGGTCCGCGGCTGTCCATGTTCCCACTGTCAATGTCCAAGGTCCGCGGCTGTCCAAGTTCCCACTGTCAATGTCCAAGGTCCGCGGCTGTCCAAGTTCCCACTGTTAATGTCCAAGGTCCGCGGCTGTCCACGTTCCCACTGTTAATGTCCAAGGTCCGCAGCTGTCAATGTCCAAGGTCCGCGGCTGTCCAAGTTCCCACTGTTAATGTCCAAGGTCCGCGGCTGTCCATGTTCCCACTGTCAATGTCCAAGGTCCGCAGCTGTCAATGTCCAAGGTCCGCGATGTCCATGTTCCCACTGTCCAAGTCATGGCCGCGGCGATCCCAGTTGCCTGTTTCCAAGTCAAAGGTCCGCGGTGATCCAAGTCCCTAGTCCCCAAGTCCGAGGTTCGTGTTCCTCTTTGCCCTCCTTTATTTCCCGATTTTCTGTGTAGTGAGTAATAAACGCTATATTATTGAACCTAAGAAAGACGTGTTTGTGTCCTGCGTGTGGGTCCTCTCCCAGCACCCTTGTCCCCTCCTCGTGACATTGATGTCCTCATTAATATTATTGGCTAGCTTATTTTCTTATTTTATCTTTCCACCTGAATGACTTTTCGATTTCCCTTTGTTACTATTTGAAAGCTTTCAATCCTCTAACTCCCACGACGTTTTTGCTCTGCTGTATGCCCTCTCCTGGCTTTTATGTTAGTTTTGACTTCCATTGTTAGCCAGGCTTGTGGCACTTTGCCGTTAGAATAAGTCTTCCACTTTGTAAAACATTTGTACTGTGCCTTCCGAATTGCTTTCAGAACTTACAGATATTGCTCTTCTGCCGAAATCCCTGCCAGTGTTCTTTTCCAATCGATTCTGGCCAACTCCTCTCTTTTTTTCTCTGTAATTTCTTTTACTCCACTCTGATACGCGATATCTGACTTTAGCTTCTCTTTCTCAAATTTCAGGGTGAATTCGATCGTATTATGGTCACTGTCCCCTAAGGACACTTTTATGTTAATTGCACAACACCCAATCTTGAATAGCTGCCTCTAAGTGGGCTTAACCATGAACTGCTCTAAAAAAAAAACATCCAATGGGCGCCCTAGAGGTTCCCCCTTTTGGAATCTCACGCCAACCTGATTTTCGGTGTCTGCCTATATATTGAAATCCCTCATGACTATTGTAACATTGACATCTTGGCGTGCACTGTCTATCTCCAATAGTAACTTGTAAAACATGTCCTTACTGCTGTTAGGGGGTCTATATATAACTCCCATCAGCATCATTTTACCCTTGTAGTTCCTTAGGTCTACCCACATTGACTCAAGACCTTCAGGCCCCGTGACAACTCTTTCCAATGATTTATTTTCTTTTTTTAACCAATGGAGCCAAGCCGTCTCCTCTCCTTCCTGTCTGTCCTTTTTACATATTCGCAATGAGCTGGAATCAGGCGTCCGCTTGGATAATAACAAGACGCGGAGTGACCGAGCCAATCAGAATACACTGATGAAGATGAAACACAAAATACCAGAGTTAAATGACTGACACAAACCTGAACAATTCCGCTGCTCTAAAAATATCGGAGCACAACGGCATCCGGCACCTCGTACAGGCTGGAAGAGCTCGAGCTGGTGAAGCCAGAAGAAGATGGCAGTGAAGGCAGAGAAAGGCTGCATCAATGAAACGTCCCGAGTTGTCTTATAATCCATGGCACGGCTCTCTGACACGAATCTGTCAAGGACCGTGTAGTGACTTCAGAGAACGTGCTGCAAACACCCTAATGCTCAACAATGATTAGAGGGGAAAACACGCACAGAGGGTTCATCGTTCGGAACCACCTCCTCCCTTGATATAACCGCAATGGGAAATCCGAAATGGAGCTAATTTCCAGACGGCAGCGCTCACGAGACCCCAGGAACTCTCGATCCTCCCCACCATGACAAGGTAACTGTCCTGGGAGAAGAGGCTCACTCCACACCGAGGGTTCCCAAACCTGTTGGACAATCAACGTCAGCGGTGCGTAAAAAGAGCTGCAATTCAGTCAGAACGGCGATCGAATCTGAAAGACAGAGTTTCACGGTAATTCCTCCGAGCTGAGGAGCCTCCAATCAGCAAGATGTAGTGTGTAGAAAGAGTTATCTTTTTGCACATTTAAAAATGTGTAAAATGTTCAATTTGAAAATGTTCAACATTTAAAAAGCAGTGCTTAGCAAAAGATTTTGCTGAAATGGAAAATCAAAATCACCGTAGAAAGAGCTACATTTCCATCAGAACGGGGTTCGATCGAGATTTTAAAGACAGAGTTTCGGGGAAATTGATTTGAGGAGCGACGGTTCTGCAAGAGGGATTCATTAGAAAGGGCCTGTAACAATAACTCAAGTGGCACCTTCGCGGCCATTCATTTGGGTGTGCCATCGTTTAGAGTGGCGTTGGCCAATTAGATTTTGGCGATATCAGGCTTCTGAGAAGAATATATTTTAAGTTACTCTCCCTCTCTGTTCTTATTTGTTTATTCCTAGTGGAAATGACTCTGGCGGCAGTGTTTTGTACTCTGTGTGCGATGTGGATTGTGCGGAACCCCAGGTAAATACATGCGAACCAGGTGCACCGAGTTGCAGATTCTGAGAGAGCGTATTAAGGAACTGAAGCTGCAACTTCATGATCTTCGGCTCATACGGGTAAATGGGGAGGTGTTAGACAGAGGCAACAGGGCAGGTCGTCAACCCTAGACAGGAGACAGGTAAATCGGTGACTGTTAGGTTAAAGAGTGGAACTGCACAGCCAGTGCAGACTACACCTGTGGCTGTTTCCCTTAGTAATAATTATACAACATTAAATCCTGTTTAAGGGGACGATCTACCGGGACAGGTGGGGGAACAGTGACCGGGCCTCTGAATCTGGAGCTGTAGCTCCGAAGAGCAGAGATGTAAAAACGACTGCAGAGTGTTAATAGGAGGTCCCATAGTCAAAGAAAATGAGATGAGGTTGTGTGGGCGCAGTAACGATATATGAGTGGCATGTTGCCTCCCTGCTGCCAGGACCAGGGATGTCTCTGAATCGGTCCAAGGCATTCCCAAAGAGGAGAGTGAGAGCCATAAGCATTAGTCCGGATTTGCGCGAATGAAATAGGGAGACAAAGTGAGGAGACCCTGAAGAGAGATTTTAGGGAATTCGGTAGAAACTAAGAAACCAGACTTTCTGGATGCTCATCTCTGAATTGTTACCTGTGTCATGAGCCAGTCATCGTAAGGATAGGAAGAATTGGCAGATGATTGCGTAACTGATGAACTAGTGCAGGAGGCACGCGGTGACTTAAAATCATCGGTTATTTGGATTTCTTCCGGGGAAGGTAGGACTTCTACAAAATAGTCTAATTACACCTGAACCCGAAGTGGCCCAATATCTTTGCCTGGCTGAAAGAAGATTATAGCTAGGAGCTTAATGTCCAGGGATATTCAAAGTACCGCAAGGACAGGCAGGACTACAGAGGAGGCGGCGTGGCACTGATGCTGAAAAAATGAAACTAAATAATTAGGAAGCGGTGACAATAGAAAGGAAGGTATTGAATCGTTGTGGATTGAGTTAAGAAATTACAAGTGCAAGACCTCTCTGTCTTAGTCACTGAGGAACTGAGTAAAAAGCTTAGGGTAAAAGAACACTAAGGGAAAAGTGATCATAATATGATTGAATTTACCCTGAGAAAGTTACGCTAAACACAGATGTATCAGGTATGACAGCAGAAGAAAAGTAATTAGAGTCATGACAGAAGAGTTGGCCAAAATTGATTGGGAAAAAAAAACACTTTGGACATTGGCCGAACAGCAATGGCTGGAATTTCTGTCGGCAGCACAGAAGGCCCGCTATAAGCATCCCAACAGAACGAAGTATTCTAAAGGCAAAATGAAGCCATCTTGGCCAAGAAAAGAAGTTAAAGCCAACAGAAGGCCAAACAGTACCATATAATGCAGCAAGAATCACTGTGAATTCAGAGGATTAGGGAGCTTTTCAAAACCAACAGAAAGTAACTAAAAAGTAATTAAGAAGGTGAAGATGGAATAGGAAGGTAAGCTGACGAATAATATTAAAGAGGATACCGAATGTTTCCTAAGATAAGTAAAATTTAAAAAAGAGACGAGAATGAATATTCGGCCGCTGTAAATGGGTGCTGTAGAGGTAGTAATGGGCGACACGGTATTGGTAGATGACCTGAATAAGTACTTTGCATCTGTGCTCACTGTGGAAGACACGAGCATGATGGGTGTCAAATGCACTATTCCTAAAAAGAAAGTTCTGGGGAACTTCAAAGTTGTGTGATAAATCAGCCACCTGGATCAGATAGAGTAATCTCAGAAACTCCCTCTGCACTGTCCCATCTCATAATGTCCGGCAGAAGTAAATCACGTGGCTTGTCTATTTGCTTTACTTCTCAAAAGATGATGTACATTCTTTGTTCTTCGCTGCTCTGTAAGTAAAGTATTATCTTATGATGTCAACATCCTCATATTGGGTTTCTTGGAACTTCAAACCTCGAGAATTTGGACTGCTGTAAATAGGTGCTGAAGGGGTACGAAAGACGGACACGGAAACAGCGGATCACCTGAATAAGTATTTTCCATTAGTGGTCATTGTGGAAGACACCAGCATGAAGTGTGTGAATTCTCTATTGCTAGAGAGAAAGTTCTGGGGAACCACAAACGTCTAAAGGTAGGTAAGCACCTGACCATGTGGGGTTAATTACAGACATTAACCACGTGGCCTCTTTATCTACTTCACTTCTCTAAAATAAAAGGAAATGCTTTGTTCTTCAGTACTTCCTGAATAAAGTGTTATCTTATGATGTCAACACAGCAACTTCCTTATTTTGAGCTTCTTGGAACTTGAAACCCAGAGAGTTACACCGAGGTGGAGTAACTCATCTCTTCTGCTCATTCGGAACCAAGTTCCCAACTTTGCTAAATCAGCATCCAAATTCCGCACAAGACACAACTCCTCGATGTAGCTCGAGCACTCGAGGAATCCCACCGCCCGTCACTGCGCAGGTCTGTTCAAGATTTCTTTCGTTGTTTCAAGAGAATTTAACGCCTGAGTACAAGTATCCGAAACTGCTAAGGACCGCGACGGAGCCGGAGATTCCTGGAAAAGGTGAGCTGCGTTTCCACAGGACTTATATAAATTTAGAAATGTGGCGGGTGATCAGGGATCATCAGCGTGGCTGAGTTGAGGGCAGAAAATCCTGCCTTACTACTTTTGGAAGTGATTTTCATGCGATTATGCTCTGTTAGGCAATGAAGGAAGGGCAGTGGGATTGTCAATATGCAGTTCAGTGAGGAGAACATCAGAGGTTACAAAGGCTGGGCTTGTTTCCATGCGGTCGAAAGCCGCTGACGGATGACCTGACAAAAGAAAATTAGGTAACAACTGCAGAGATGGTATAGACAGTTAGAATCACTTTTCTCTGGTAGGACCAACATTGAGGGTAAGGCTTATATTTATCTTGAGGGAAAGAGACTAAGGGTTAGGCTTTTTAAAGTTTATTTTAACTTTTAATTAGATTTGGAAATTAAGCACGGTAACCAGCCCATACGGCCTAACGAGACTGTGCCGCGCAATTACCCCCATGTATGCAATCAACCTACTGGCGTCTCAAGCTTCTGCGGTTGAAAAGCTTGCCTTGTGAATAACGTTCCATGATCCTGGGCTTCTACTCGTTGTAAATCTGAAGAATGGGGATTGTCTTCATAGAAAACTGTCGAATGTTAAAAGGCCTCGATGGTGTGAATATGGAGTAGATGTTTCCTATGGTGAAGTACGCTAAGACTAGACGACAAAGCCTCAGAAAAGAGGGCCGTCCTTTTAGAAGGAAGATTATGAAGACTTTCTAAAGCCAGGGAGTGGTGATTCTGTGGAATTCATCCAGCAGCCTGCTATTTCTTAACGTATTGTTAAACGAGATGTTAATAGCTTCTTAATTGACCAGGGCATGCTCGAATACGGGGTGGGGAAGGCAAGTGATTGGGGTGAGATGGAAAATGGCGGAGCAGTCTCGACGGCCCAAACAGCCTAAATCTACTCCTATGCCTTATTGACGATTAATTGTATGTGTGCGGAAACCGGAGCACCGAGAAGCAACCCATGCATTCTCGGGGACAACTTCTAAACTCCCTGCAGACAGTGGCGTGAATGGAACTCGGTTAGTTGTCGCTGCAGCAGAGTTATGCTAGTCACTACGCTGTCATGTCGTCCAGAATCAGTTGACAGCTTCGGCGTGGCTGCCAGAATGGCAAACATCATATCCAATGACTACGTTTCAGAGATATTTATGCAGGGACATGAGTAGATGAGACATACAGGATCCCAGTTTAAAATGGTTGCAAACATTATTAGTGTAAAAGGGGAAATCGTAGGCATGGCCTGCTCGGCCAAGGACCTGTCCCTACAATGTAGTTGTAGCAATACTAGTACTAATGCTAGTAGTAGTAATGGTATTAGTGGAACAACGGTAGAATAGTTTATAAAGTAATGAGAGGCAGAGATAGAGTTGACAGACAGCATCTTTTTCCAGGATTGAAATGCCCAGGACATGTCCTTAAGGTGAAGTTGGAGGGGGGGGGGTGGTGTGGGGACTGTAAGATTAAAGGAGATGTAACCAGCAGGAATGTGCTGCTTTAGGTGGCGGTGGAGGCAGATACATTAAGATTTTTTTAAAGACGTTTGTATGGGCACATGATTGTGAGGGAATTGGACATTGTCTCAGCAGACGCGATCCATACCATTGGCATGAGACTACTAATTTAGTTGTTCAGACCCAATATTGTGGAATATTGTGGACCCAATATTGTGTTTGATCCTTCCGCATTCTACAGTACTCGACAAACGTCTTAGGCACATACTGTCTTTAGAGACTCACGTGGAACAGACCTTTTCTGCCCAATGAGCCCGCACCGCTCAGCAACCAACCTATTTAACCGTAGCCTTATCACAAGATATTTTACAATGACCATATAATCTCATAACCAGTACGTCTGTGAAACGTGGGGAAAACCGGAGGACCCGGAGCAAACCCACACGGTCACGGGAACTGGTATTAGTGTTTGTAGCAACCTGTTCACTCGAGTACAGTGTAATATTCTCCTGGCTGCAGAGGATGATCCAGGATCCACATAACCGCGGTGTTCGGGTGGATACCCTTCAAAGGGAACGTCTCCGTGTGACTTCGTTTCACTTGGGGAGGCTAAAACACGAGCAGCCACCACACGGGCGGTCAGGGTCCAGTGGCAGGTAATGAAAAAAGATTGTAGTCTTTAGGCTGCAGCAGACTTACTCCACATTCACTGCCATATCATGTGTCCTGTTTCTGTTTCGTGTGGTCTCCTTCCTTCTTCGTTCTCTTCTTCCTCCTCAATAGCGTTTCGCTCAATTCTTCACCTCTCACGAATGGAGCAGTCAGCTGGGTGACGGGCTTCAAGATGAAGAGTAAGGTCCACACGGTGTGTTTCCTGAACCTGTCTGTGAGTGGCCTGACGTATTGCCTGTGTCTCTCCCCCGCTCATGGTCTACACCTCCCTGCTCCGCTCTGGGCACGCTCCCACATTCCCAGCAGGATTGATCGAACTTGTGATTTTCATCCACGTTTTCGCCAGCATATATCTGTTATGTCTGATCAGCATCTATCGCTGCCTGGCTATTACACGGCCCGTCTGGTTCCGGCAACATGTGAGCCTCGCATGGGTACGTGCGACCTGCTTCGTGGTCTGGGCCATAGCCATCATCATGTTCCTGCCTGTCTACGTCTTCAAGCATTTTTCCGAGATCGGGTTAATTCCTGCCGACATCATGTTCGGCCACCCATTTGTAATTATGATCACGTGCTACGCCCTCGTTGCCTGGAGGCTGCACGGAGACAGGTTCGCAAAGTCCAGGAAGCCCGTACGCCTGATCGTGATCGCCTTTGTGATCTGCTGGCTCCCCATCACTCTCTCCGACCTGCTACCAACCTTCTACAAACGGTATCCTCGGGACTGGTACGTATTCACTGAAGTCCTGGCCTCATTCAACAGCGCCCTCAACTCTCTTGTCTACGTCTTCGCCGGCAGCGACTTCCGTCAGCTGTTCAAGCGCTCCCTGTTTGCCTCGCTCCGGCTGGCTTTCGACGAGCTGGAGCTAAACGGTGAGACACCGAACCGCAATCCCATCTCGAAGAGAAATGTCTGACGGAATACCTCGTGTGCCCTCAGCAGACCACTATCTCCTGACCACAGACACAATCGGCTACAAGCATGATGAGCGCTCGTGGCTTTCCTGTACGCTGAGTCTAATCTCTTAGAACATAGGGCGTAGAACAGTGCGGCACAGGGACAGGCTATTCGGTCTACAATGGCCCGGATCATTTAAACCAGCAAATTAATGGCTAGATAAACTAATTCCCTCTGCCTACGCAACGTCAATATCCTTCCATTAAGCTCATTTTACCGATATAAACATCTCTTAAAAGTCTCTAAACTATCTATCTTTACCACCATCCCAGGCAGCGCATACCAATCAGCCACCACTCTCTGTGTAAACTATTTGCCCAGAGTATCTTCCTTGTAATTACTCCCTCTCCTCTTAAATGCTTGCTCTTTGATGTTAGACATTTCAACCTTGGGTAAAATATACTGTCTGTCTGCACCTTTCATGATCTTCCGAAACTCTATCGGATCTCCCCTCTGTTTTAGCCGGCCCAATTTCCATTCCGATATAGCAATCCATGGCCTCCTCCACTGTCAGGCCACGCTCAGGTTGGAGGAACAACAACTTAGATCCCATTTGGGAACCCTCCAACTTGATGTCATGGACATAGATTTCTCAAACTTCCCCTAATGTCCTCCCTCCTACACCATTCCCCATCTCCCTTTCCCTCTCTCACATTGCCTGCCCATCGCCTCCCCCTGTTGCTCCTCCTACCTTAACTTTCTTTCATGGGCTTCTGTCCCTCCCCTTCTCGAGCCCTGTATCTCCTTCACCAATCAACTTCCAAGCTCTTTACTTCATGCTTTGCCCTCCCGGTTTCACGTATTACCTTGTGTTTCTCTCTCCCGTCTCCCCTCCCTTTCAATCTATTCCTCATCTTTTATTTCTCCGGTCCTGTCGAAGGGTCGTAAACCGAAACGTCGACTGTACATTTTTCCAAGATTCTGCCTGTCCTCTTGAGTTCCTCTAGAAATTTGGGTGTGTTTCTCGGATTTCCAACATCTGCAGATTTTCTGTTTGTGATGGGGTCTTACTTTGAACATCAACTCTGTCTGGGTCTTTCAATATTCGAAAGGGTTCAATGACATCAAATTCATCCTTCTGAATTCCACAGATGAGGAGCTATCAAACGTTCCTTGTGAATCATCCTTGTGAACACCCTCTGAACCCTCTCCAATGCCAGCACTTCTTTTCTTAGATTTGGAGACCAAAACTGTTCACAATACTCGTGAGGCCTCACCGGTGCTCTATAAAGCCTCAGCATCTCATCCCTACTCCTGTATTCTAGACCCTTTGAATACTACCTTTGCATTTGCCTTTTTCACCACCGATTCTACCTGCAAATTAGTCTTAAGCTGATCCCTTTGCATCCCTAATTTTCGGATATTCTCCCCCATTTAGAAAATAGTCTGCACATTTTTCTACTACCAAAGTGCATGACCATACATTGTCAAACATATTATCTCATTTGCTACTTTCATGCTCATTCCCCTAATCTGTCTCAGTCCTTCTGCATCCTATTGTCATAAGGTGGGCGTTGGGAGCAGACCCAAAATGCAAGACACAGACACTGAACTACCAGGAACAGGACTAGGCCTGAGAAGGAAGCAAGGAGTGGGGAAGAAAGGCGCTGGACATGACACAGGCCCTGGACGAGACAAGGATTCTGGGCCTGGGCTAGGACCTGACTAGGATAGGGAGCCAGGACATGGGACTGGGAACTAGGAGCCTGGGCTTGGACTCCGAGCCAGAGACTGGACAAGGACCCAGAACCTGGGTCTGGACTCGGGCTCGGACGCCAGAACTAGGCTCGGACAAGACGTGGCTACATGACGAGACAACGGGACTGGATGTGAGGCTCCTGGACAGGACGAGGGAACCCAGCACCGGGTTGGGCAAGGTGCTCCTGGGCTGGGCGAGACACAGGGACAAGACGAGAACACAAAGCCTTGGCTTGGGCAGGACAAGGTTCTTGGACGTGGCTAGGACTGGATGAGAAGACCCCAAAGCCTTCACTTGGTCGAGGAAGAGACAGGAACATGGAACATAGAGTCGGGACTCCTCCTAAGGTCCAGGACCTAGGGCCGGGACTCATTACACAGAATACAAAATACGACGAGACGGTTCTCAACACAAGGCAGCGGCAGACGGCCGGACCTACCTAGCAAAGGCGTGGACACAGAGACAGTTCAAAATAACGAAAGACAGTTCCTTATCTTGCTCCGGTGGTTGAACTTGACAGCAGTGAAGGCAAGGGCTCCAGGCGAGGCAAAGCGAGGCTCCAGGAGGAAGGTGAAGGGAAGGGATACAGACAGGGGGTTTGGACAGGGACAATCCAGAAGCCAAAGGCTGAATCTTGAGGCTATTTATGAAGCCAAACCAAACGAGAATCAGCTGCCTCAACAGAACTGGGGAAAACTGGAAAAACTGGAATAAGGAACATGGACCGGACCGGACCGTGAACCAGAATGTGGATTTCACGGAGCGGACCATGACACCTAACTGTTTCAACACTGAGTGCCGCTCCGCCATTCTTTGTATCATCTTCTAACGTGGCAGCAAATCCATTTATTCCGTCATCTAAATTACTGATATCCAGCATAAAACGAAGCGTTCCCGGCACCGACCCCTGCAGAAAACCACTAGTCACTGGCAACCAACCATAAAAGGATCCTTTTATTCCGACTCGCAGTCTCCTACCAATCCGCCAATGCGCTGACCACGCCGGTGACCTTCCTGTAATACCATGGGATATTAATTTGGTCAGAAAGTCCAAACATTCAGCATCTACAGCATCTACCTTATATATCTTACCTGTAATCTCCTCAAAAAATCCAACAGGCAAGATCTTCCTTTAAGAAAACCATGCTGACTTTGTCCTATATTGCCCTGTGTCGCCATGTAACTTCCGTTACTCCACTGAAGTACTTCTACATCCTTCTCAACTTTCTCCCTGTCAAATTTCAAGTTGAACTCTGCCATATCGTGATTACTGCCTCCGGTTTATTACATAAACCCAATCCAGTATAGCTGATCCCCAAGTAGGCCCTATGACAAACTTTTCTACAAAACCATCTCCTAGGCATTCAACAAATTCACTCTCTTGAGATCCATTTCCAACCTGATTTTTCCAATCGACCTGCATTTTGAAATCTCCCATGACTATCAAAACGTTGCCTTTTGACGCACCTCTTGATTTCCTGTTGTAATTTTTTTATCCACATCCCAGCTACTCTTGGGGCGCATTTGGATACTGTTAGGTACCCCGTAACTGGGTGTCTGACCAGCAAAGATAGAAGAATCCGTTGGAGTCTGGTGGTACTGTTTTCAAACAGTGTTTATTAGTAAATTATACAAATCAATATCAACAATGCAAATATATAGGTAATACACGTTAGCAATACTGAACCTAAAAGTGTGGGTATAATAATAATCAATAATAAACAAGCTCTATCGATGTCTAGGGGATACTGAATTGTCATATGTGAATATAAAGTTCAGTTCAGTTCATACATACTGAGGTATTTGTTGGTGGTTTTGTTGTAATTGTTGGGGAGAGAGCGGGAGAGAGAGAGAGAGAGAGAGAGAGAGAGAGAGAGAGAGAGACAGAGCTCAAACAGTGACAGCTACAGTGAGTCAAACCTTCCTTTACGTTCTTGATCCGTCGATGTGTTGTGGCCATTCAGGTATGACCCCTCTATCCTTCAACTAGACCGTTCTTCTGTGGTGGACTCGTCACCCAGGCAAGGGCGGACACATACACAAACCCCCACCGGCCCTGTTATAAACACTGTGAGTTAAGCTGACCGATCCTTAGTTCGGTCTCCGATGCCCCACACCTTCACGTGGGTTCCAACACTCAAGCAGTGTTCACTAGTGTGTCTCCTGGTGTGTCTGAGGGGTGTCTCCGCAGACCTCACTTTTATCCCTACTCACGGGGTCTCAGGTGTCAATCAGTTTTGAATGGCTTAATCCATCAAACTAGCCCACTCCGGCTGTCCACTGAGGAATTTTAATGAACAGAATGGTACTAAGTAAACAGCCCTCTCTGGAGCCATAATTCTTTCAGGAGTCACAATATGGTGGGTCAACAAGTCTCTCTCCCCTGGTGTTATCTCCCTTGTGTGAAACGGATGTTCCAGTCCCAGTATGTTTTCCCTTTGTCTCTCATTAGCAGCGTGGTAACAGTAACAGTTTGTGATTCTCCCGGGGGGGGGGGGACATGGGCAACTCTGTACCCTTCTGCCCATCAGAGTTGTTCATCCTTCATAACAGTACTTTCATTAGAGTCGTTTTGCCCTTGTAGTTGCTTAACTCAGCCGACAAGAATTCAACATCTTCCGATCCTATGTCAAATCTTTCTACTGATTTGATGCCATTCCTTACCAACAGAAATGCGCCACACCCTCCGCCTTCCTTCCTATCCCTCGAGTACAATGTGCAGCCTTGGATATTTGCCTCCTAAGTGTAAACTTCCTTCAGACATCGCTCAGTGATGAACACAGAATCGTACATGATAAGTTGTAATAATGCAACAGGATCATCTACCTTATTTCTTATATTCCGTGCATTGAGATACAACATATTGCGGATTGTATTTGCTACCATTTATAATTCTGCATCTCTAATATACTGATACTCACCCTGTTGACTGCAATTATGTCCAATCATAGAACCATAGAACACTACGGCACAGTACAGGCCCTTCAGCCCTCCATCTTGTCCCGACCCATATAATCCTTAAAAAAAGCACTAAACCCACACCACCCATAACCCTCCATTGTTCTTTCATCCATATGCTTGTCCAAGAGGCTCTTATACACCCCTAATGTTTTAGCCTCCACCACCATCCCTGGTAAGTCATTCCAGGTACTCACAACCCTGTTGTGTAAAAAAAACTTACCCCTGATGTCTCCTCTAAACTTCCCTCCCTTAATTTTGTACATATGCCCTATGGTGTTTGCTATTGGTGCCCTGGGAAACAGGTACTGACTCTCCACCCTATCTATGCCTCTCATAATTTTGTAGACCTCTATCATCCCCTCTCATTCTTCTGCGCTCCAAAGAGAAAAGTCCCAGCTCTACTAACCTTGCTTCATATGACTTGTTCTCCAACCCAGAGAACATCCTGGTAAATTTCCTCTGCACCCTCTCCATAGCTTCCACATCAGAATTGAACACAATACTCTAAGTGCGGGCTCAACAGAGATTTGCAGAGTTGCAACACGAACTCCCTACTCTTGAACTCAATCCCCCTGTTAATGAAGCCTAGCAACCCATAGGCCTTCTTAACTACCCTATCAAGCTGTGCAGCGACCTTGAGGGATGTATGAATTTGAACCCCAAGGTCCCTTTGTTCATCCACACTCTTAAGTAACTGACCATTAATCCTGTACTCAGTCTTCTGGTTAGTCCTTCCACAATGCATTACCTCACACTTATCGGATTGAACTCCATCTGCCATTTTTCTGCCCAACTCTGCAGCCTGTCTATATTCTCTTGTAACCTTCGACAACCTACAGCTCCATCCACAACTCCTCCAATCTTCGTGTCATCCGCAAACTTACTTACCCATTCTTCCGCCTCTGCATCCAGGTCATTTATAAAAACCTTGTCAAATGGCTCAGGGGCTTAGATCATATTTTTGTCTGACTGTATTTACTGATACCGTTCTTTGAACTTGCTAACCTATATATTGTTTCTGTATGTGTTGCTGTTGGTATTGAACTTTGTACCTTGGCCCCGGAGTAAAGTTGTTCCGCTTGGCTATATTCATGGGTGTTCATGTATGCTTGAGTAACATTTAAACTTGAAGTATGAAGTGTGGATGCAAAGGCTCATGGCGTCGTATTTAAACGTCGGGGAACGTCATTCCAAAGCAGCGTCACCCTGGACACAACATCTCAGGGATTCTGCTCGCGGGCCCTCGGCCGAGCAATGCTGGTGTCACGGATCTGGAGCTTCTTCCCCTTTGCATCAAGGACCTGGAACGGAGGCTATTGAACAATGCGTTCAGAATATTGAAACACGGGATGAGGTCCAACAGCACGGGGGGGGGGGGGGGGGAACCCCATCCCGAGTGGGTTAGAAACACCAAAAAGTCGCTACAAATATCAAAATGGAATAGGACGGTTGGCTCGGCAACTATATTAAAGGGGTTACGACATATTTCCTCAGGTACATAAAGCGTAAAGGAGAGGCGACAGAAGTAATATTGAACCACTTTAAAAACATGCTGGAGAGGTACTAATGGGGGACTCGGAAATGATGCAGCACCTGAAAAAGTATTTTGCATCAGTGTTCACTGTGGAAGACAATAACATGAAGTACATGAATGCACTATCCCCAGAGAGGAAGTTCTGGGGAAGCCTCAAAGCTCTGATGGTGAATAAGTCATCTGGACAAGATGGGGTTAATTTCGGAAGGAAACTCCCTCTGCACTGACCCGTTGCACAAGGTCAGGCAGAAATTAACAACGTGACATCTTTATCCAAGTTACTTCCCAAACATAAAAGGAAATGTTTCGTTCCTCACTGCTGTCTGAAGAAACTATTTTCTGATTATGTCAACACGTCAGCGTCCTCGTATTCAGCTACTGGGAACTACAAACCGGGACAGTCTCTACCGAAGTGGATTAACTCATTTCTTCTGCTCTGGCGTAACCAAGACCCCACGAACCAGCATCCAATTTCCGCACAAGACACAACTCCTTGCTGTACCTGGAGCAGCCGAGGAATACCACCGCCCGTCGCTGTGCAGGTCCGGCTCAAGGTTAGTTCCGTGAGCTCAAGAGAAGTTAACGTGTCCAAAACTGCTGAGGACCGGGGACAGAGCTAAAGATTCCTGGGAAAGGTGAGATGAATTTTTACGGGATTTACATTAATTTGGAAATGTGGCGTCTGATCAGGAATCATAGGAGTGGTTGTGTTGCAGAAGAAACCCTGCCTTCCTATTTTCGGGAGATTTTTCAGGAGATAACTCAGTTATTCAGTGAAAGCAGTACAATGGGATTGTTAACATGCAGTTCAGTAAAGAGAAATTCAGGGATTAGAGAGAATGGGGTTGATTTCCATGCGATTGAAGGACGCTGACATGATAAAACGAGATACCATATACAGTAAACAGCCAGAACCGTTTTCCCATGGGAAGAGCATCATTGAGGATAAGGCTTGTATTTATCTTGAGGGAAGGAGATATAACCGAGTACAAGGGACTGGCTTCTTGAAAAATTATTTTAATTTTTTATTTGATTTAGAGATAGAACACAGTAAACAACCCTTCCGGCCCTAGTGTGACTGCGCCCCCTAATTACCCGCATGTGATCAATTAGCTTACTGGCGTCTCAGGACTTCTGATGTTGAAATGCTTGTCATATAAGGAATGTTTCATGGTCCTGGACTTCTACTCTCTGGAATTCAGAAGAATGAGGGGTGCCTTCATAGAAACCTGTCGAATGTCGGAAGGCCTCGACAGAGTGGATGCGGTGCAGATGTCCCCTCTGGTGCGTTTGGCTACAACTTCAGAAAAGTGGCACGTCCTTTTAGAAGGGGGTTTATGTGGACTTTCTAAAGCCAGAATGTGGTGATTTGGGGAATTCATTCCAACAGCCTGCTGTATATTTATGCATTTTTAATGCAAATGTTAATAGGTTCTTAGATGGTCAGGGCATGCTGAAATACGGGGTGGGGGATGCACGAAATTGGGACTGAGAAGGAAAATGCGGAGGAGTCTCGGCAGGACAAATGGCCTGTTCTGCCCCTATATCTTACCGATTCATAATCGGACGTGTGCGGAAACCAGAGGACCCAGAAGTGATAGAGAGGAGTTGTAGGCAGGTGGTTACACCGGGGCCTCGGAAGACGGACAAGTGGGTCACAGTCAGGAGGGGGAAGGGGAAGTGTCACGTACTAGAGAGTACCCCAGTGACCGTACCTCTTGAGAATAAGTACTCCTGTTTGATTACTGTTTGGGGAGGGGGTGGGGACAGGCTAACTGGGGGGAGCAGCTGTGGCTGTGCCTCTGGCACAGAGTCTGCCCCTGTGGCTCAGAAGGGCAGGGAAGTGAAGAGGAAGGAAGTAGTGAGAGGGGATTCTATAGTTCGGGGGTCAGATAGGCGATTCTGTGGACGCAGGAAAAAAACTCGAATGGTAGTTTGCCTCCCAAGTTGAGAAACAGGACCGCAAAGGTACCAATCTCGGGATTACTGCCTGTGCCGTGCGACAGACAGAATAGGAATAGGATGAGCAACAGACACTAAATGCTGGTGGAACGCAACAGGCCAGGCAGCATCTATACGGAGAAGCGCTGTCGACGTTTCGGGCCGAGAACCTTTGTCAGGAATAGGATGAGGTGGAGGATAAATGCGTGGCTGAGGAGCAGGGGACAGGGATTCAGATTTCTAGATCATTGGGACATCTTTTATGGCAGGTGTGGCCTGTACAAAAAGGACGGGATGAACTTGAATCCCAGGGGGACCAATATCCTGGCGGGGCGGTTTGCTAGTGCTACTGGTAAGAGTTTAAACTAGAATTGTTGAGGTTGGGAAAAGAACTGAAGAGACTCGGGAAGAGGAAGTTAGCTCACAAATAGAGAAAGCTTGGAAACAGGGCAAGAGGCAGGTGATAGAGAAGGGACGCGCTCAGACCGAAGGCTTGATATGTGTCTATTATATGCAAGGAGTGTTGTGAACAAAGTGGATGAGCTTAGGGAGTGGATCAGTACTTGGAGATCAGATGTGGTGGCCACTACAGAGACTTAGATGGTTAATAAAGATTTTTTTTGTCTCATCATCAACATTTATCTTATTCCATAAGTCAATCAAATGTTTTAATATAGGAGATTCTTTCTTTTCCCGTATCCATTTAGATTCCCATTTGTATATAAAATCTTCTGGTACGTTTTCTCCTATTTTATCTAATTCTATTCTAATCCATGCAGGTGTATCTTTCTCGAAAAAAGATGCAATCTAAGTTGATTTGTTTTATAATAATTCTTAAAATTTGGAAGTTGTAATCCTCCTAGATCAAATTTCCATGTCAATTTTTCCAACGATATTCTTGACATCTTACCTTTCCAGAGGAATTTCCACACATATTTGTTTAACTCTTGAAAAAACTTCTGGGGTAATTGTATTGGTAATGATTGAAATAAATATTGTAGTCTAGGGAATATATTCATTTTTATAGTATTTACTCTACCTACTAATGTTATTGTTAATGCCATCCATTTTTCAAGATCTTCCTGAATTTTTTTCAAAAGTGGTAAATAATTTAATTTATATAAGTTTTTTATATCATTATCAACTCTTATACCTAAATATTTTATACCATTTGCTGGCCATCTAAATTAAGTTATTAATCGACATTGATTATAATCTCCTATAGTAAGAGGTAAAATTTCACTTTTATCCCAATTTATTTTATAACCCGATATTTTCCCATATTCTTCTAATCTATAAGATAATTTGCGTAGTGAATGTAATGGATCTGTTAAATAAAGTAGAACATCATCAGCAAATAAGTTAATCTTGTATTCTTCCTGATTAACTCTGAAACCCTTAATATCTGGGTCCATTCTAATTAATTCAGCTAGTTGTTCTATTGCCAACACAAATAAAGCAGGTGATAATGGGCAACCTTGCCTAGTTGATCTTGTTAACTGAAATGATGTTGAAATTTGACCATTTGTCACTACTTTAGCTTTGGGATTAGTATTTAAGGTTTTAATCCATTTTATAAATGATGTTCCTAATCCATATTTTTCCAGTACCTTAAGTAAAAAATCCCATTCCAATCTATCAAATGCTTTTTCTGCATCTAAAGCAACTGCCACACTCATTTCCTCCCTCTTTTGTGCTAAATGGATTATACTAAATAACCGAGTTACATTATCTGCCGATTGTCTATTTTTGATAAATCCTGTTTGATCCATATGTACTAATTTTGGTAACCATTTAGATAATCTATTAGATAAGATCTTTAATTCAAAATAGACTTATTCCTTTCACAATGGACAATCAACTTTTATATAATTGAATTCAAAAAGGGATTAGATATATAGGGAATTGTTTTGAAGGAGGTATATTAATGTCATTTGATCAATTAAAGAATAAATGTAAAATATCAAATAACACTTTATTTTGTTACTTTCAATTAAGGGCTTATTTAAGAGAAAAATTAGGTCAAACAATGTTATTGCCGAAATCTAATGAAATAGAAATTTTAATTCAAAAAGGAAATATTAAAACATTTATATCTTGTATGTATAATTTGATTCAAAGACAGGCAATTAAACAAGGAGTCCATAAGTCAAGACAAAAATGGGAAAGTGATTTGAATATTAAAATTGAAGAAACAAATTGTTCAAGACTATGTCTTAATAGTATGACAAATACAATAAATGTTCGGTTAAGATTAGTGAGTATAATTTTCTACATCAATTATATATTACACCACAAAAATAAAAAAAATTAAATCCAAAATTATCGGATCAGTGTTTCCGATGTAACCAGGAAACTGGTACTTTTTTACATTCGACATGGTCTTGCTCTAAAATTCAACCTTTCTGGACAAATTTAAGACTTTTACTGGAACAAATTACAGGAACACAATTTCCTCATAATCCAATATTACTTTTACTAGGTGGTATTGAAGGGATAAAACCGAAACTCAAACTAAATAAATATCAGAAAGAATTTATAAAAATTGCCTACTGGCAGTAGCCAAAAAAGCTATTGCAGTTACTTGGAAATCGGATACATATTTAAGTATAGACTCTTGGAAGAAAGAAATCTATGGCTGTATTCCATTAGAAAAAAATTACTTATAATTTAAGAGATAAATATGAAACATTTCTGAAAATTTGGAGCCCTTATTTACAAAAGACAGGATTAAATATATAGATGCTCTGAAGATGAAACAATTGGTTATTAGGGGAAAGAAATAAATATACATATTAAAGTTATTACGAATTCCATGGAGCATGTGGAGATCTTCCAACAACCAGGCATTCTTTCTTTCTTTCTTTTTTTTTCTTTCTTTCTCTTTTTTTTTCTATAGGGCAGTTAGGGGGGAGGGGTTAAGGGGAGGGGGTAAGGGTTATATACATTTTTTTCATACTTTGTAACTATTTAAAAATGCAATAAATGTTTTCAAAAAAAAAAAGAGTCTTAGATGGCTCAGGCACAGGACTGGTTACTTCAAATGCCGGGATTTAGAGGTCTCAGAAAGGACTGGGACGGAAGCAAAAGAGGTGGGGCGTGGCGCTGTTGATCAGAGATAGTGTCACAGCTGCAGAAAAGGTGGACACCATGGAGGGATTGTCTACGGAGTCTCTGTGGGTGGAGTTTAGAACAGGAAGGGGTCAATAACTTTATTGTGTGTTTTTTATAGGCCGCCGAATAATAGCAGGGACATCGAGGAGCAGATAGGGAAACAGATCCTGGGAAGGTGTAATAATCAGAGTTGTCGTGATGGTGGATTTTAATGTCCCAAATATCGATTTGCATATCGCTAGAGCGAGGGTTTTAGATGGGGTGGAGTTTGTTAGGTGTCATCAGGATGGTTTCGTGACGCGGTATGTAGATAAGCCTAGAAGAGGAGAGGCTGTACATGATTTGGTAATGGTAAATGAACCTGGGGTTAGATCTCTCAGTGGGAGAGCAATTTGGAGATACTGATCATCATTCTATCTCATTTACAGTAGCATTGCAGAGAGATAGGAACAGACAAGTAAGAAAACCGTTTAATTGGAGTAAGGGGAATTATGAGGTTATCAGGCAGGACATTGGAGGCTTAAATCTGAAGCAGATGTTTTCACGGCAAATTACGGAAGAAATGTGGCAAATATTCAGGGGATACTTGTGTAGAGCTCTGTATCGGTACGTTCCAATGAGACAGGGAAGTTACGGTAAGGTACAGGAACCGTTGTGTGCAAAGGCTGTAATAAATCTAGTTGAGATGGAAATAAAAGCTTACGAAAATTTCAGGGAGCTAGGTAATGTTAGAGATCTAGACGATTATAAGGCTACTAGGATGGAAATTAGGAGAGCCAGAAGGGGCAATGAGAAGGCGGGCAGAATTAAGGAAAACTCCAAAGCTTTCTACAAATACGTGAAGAGCAAGATGATAAGACATGAAAGAATAGGGGGAATCAAATGTGACAGTGGGAAAGTGTGTATGGAAGCGGAGGAAATAGCAGAGGTACTTAATGAATACTTCAGTATTCACTATCGAAAAGGATCTTGGTGATTGTAGTGATGACTCGCAGCAGACTGAATAGCTTGAGCATGTAGATATTAAGAAAGAGGATGTGCTGGAGCTTTTGGAAAGCATCAAGTTGGATAAGTCGCCGAGTCCGGACGAAATGTACCCCAAGCTACTGTGGGAGGCCAGAGAAGAGATTGCTGAGCCTTTGGCGATGATCTTTGCATCATAAACGGGGACAGGAGTAGAATCCCGAGGATTGAAGGGTTGTGGATGTTGTTCCTTTATTCAATAAAGGGAGTAGATATAGCCCAGGAAATTATAGACCTGTGCGTCATACCTGAGTGGTTGGTAAGTTGATGGAGACGATCCTGAGAAGGAGGATTTATGAACATTTGGAGAGGTATAATATGATTGGGAGTCGTCAGCATGGCTTTGTAAAGGGCAGGTCGTGCTTCACAAGCCTGATTGATTTTTTTTTTCAGGATGTGACTAAACACAATGATGAAGGAAGAACAGTAGTTGTGGTGTATATGGATTTCAGCAAGGCATTCGATATGGTACCCCATGCAAGGCTTATTGAGAAAGTAAGGAGGCATGGGATCCAAGTGGACATTGCTTTGTGGATCCAGAACTGGCTTGCCCACAGAAGGCAAAGAGTGGTTGTAGACGGGTCATATTCTGCATTGAGGTCGGTCACCAGTGGAGTGCCTCAGGGATCTGTTCTGGGACCCTTACTCTTCGTGATTTTTATAAATGACCTGGATGAAGAAGTGGAGGGATGGGTTAGTAAGTTTTCTGATGACACATGGGTTGGAAGTGTTGTGGATACTGTGGAGGGCAGTCAGAGGTTACAGCGGGACGTTGACAGGATGCAAAACTGGGCTGAGAACTGGCAGATGGAGTTCAACTCAAGTAAATGTGGTGGTTCATTTTGGTAGGTCAAATATGATGGCAGAATATATTATTTATGGTATGGCTCGACAGTGTGGAGGATTAGAGGGATCTTGGGGTCCGACTCCATAGGACGCTCAAAGCAGCTGCGCAGGTTGACTCTGTGGTTGAGAAGGCGTATGGTGTATTGACCTTCATCAATCGTGGAATTGATTTTCGCAGTTCAGAGGTAATATTGCAGCGATATAGGACTCTGGTCCACTTGGAGTACTGTGGTCAGTTCTGGTCGTCTCACTACAGGAAGGATGTGGAAGCCATAGAAAGGGTGCAGAGGAGATTTACAAGGATGTTGCCTGGGTTGGGGAGCATGCCTTTTGAGAATAGTTTGAGTGAACTCGGCCTTTTCCCCTTGGTGTGAAGGAGAATGAGAGGTGACCTGATACAGGTGTACAAGATGATGAGAGGTATGGATCGTGTGGATAGTCAGAGGCATTTTCCCAGGGCTAAAGAGGCCACAGGTTTAAGGTGTTGGGAAGTAGGTACAGAGGAGATGTCAGGGGTAAGTTTTTTACTCAGAGGGTGGTGACTGCGTGCTGCCGGCTATAGTGGTGGAGGCGGATACGACAGGGTCTTTTAAGAGGCTTTTAGCGAAGTACATGGAGCTTAGTAAAATAGGCTATATGTAAGCCTAGTAATTTCTAAGGTCGGGACGTGTTCGGCACAACTTTGTGGGCCGAAGGGCCTGTGTTCTGCTGTAGGTTTTCTTTGTTTCTCTGTAAACCCAGGCGTTCTGGGCGACTACTTCTCAACTCCCTACAGACACTGATGTGAATTGAACTCAATTCGTTGTCGCTGCCGCAGAGTTATGCCAATCATTACGCTGCCATGTCGTCCAGAATCAGTTGACATCTTCAACGTGGCTGCCAGAATGGCAAACATCATATCCAATAACTACGTTTCAGAGATATTTATGCAGGGACATACAGGGTCACAGTTTAAACGGTTGCAAAAATTATTGGAGTAAATGGGAAAATCGTAGGCATGGCCTGCTCGGCTAAGGGCCTGTTTCTACAATGCACTTGTAGTAATAGTAGTAGTAATGCTAGTAATGGTAGTAGTGGAGCAGTGGTAGAAGTAGTTTACACGGTTATGAGAGACAGAGAGAGAGCTGACTGACAGTATCTTTCTTTCAGGTTTGAAATGCCCAGGACATGTCTTTAAGGTGAGAGGGGTGAGATCAAAGGAGATGTAACCAGCAGGAATGCGCTGCCTGACGTGGTGGTGGAGGACTATACATTGAGGTTTTTAAGAGACGTTTTGATGGGCTCATGAATGTGAGGGAATTGGACATTGTGTCAGCAGACGCGATTCATACCACTGGCCATGTGACTACTAATTTAGTTGTTTCGGCCCAATTTTGTGGAGTTTCCCTGTGTTTGATTCTTCCGCATTGTACAGTACTCGACAAACGTCTTAGGCACATACTGTCTTTAGAGACTCACGTGGAACAGGCGTTTCTGCCCAATGAGCCCGCACCGTCCAGCAAACAACCGGTTTAACCGTAGCCTGATCACAAGATATTTTTCAATAACAACTAAGCTCATAACTAGTACGTCTGTGGAACGTGGGGAAAACCGGAGTACCCGGAGCAAACCCCACACGGTCACGGGGACCAGTATTAGTGGCTGTAGCAACCTGATCACTCGAGTCCAGTGTAATATTATCCTGGCTACAGAGGCTGATCCAGGATCCACAGAACCGCGGTGTTCGGTTGGATACCCTTCATAGGGAACGCCTCCGTGTGACTTTGTTTCACTTGGGGAGGCTAAAACACGGGCAGCCACCACACGGGCGGTCAGGGTCCAGTGGCAGGTAATGAAAGAAGATTGTAGTCTTTCGGCTGCAGCAGACTTACCCCGACTTCACAGACATATTATGTGTCCAGTTTCTATTTCGTGTGCCCTCCTTCCTTCTTCGTTCTCTCCATCCCCCCTTCAATAGCTTTTCGCTCAATTCTTCACCCCTCTAACTTCCACAATTTTTCCACCACCAGACCCGACAATGTCGCTCTCCGAGGGAGTGTATAATTCGACGATCACTGCGAATCTCAACCACAGCAACTTCATAATCGATAGAGACAGGAAGGAGTGGGGAGAACCTTTCGTCATGTCAATGGTCATCTTCATCCTCACCGTCCTGCTGGGCGTCCCGGGCAACGGCGCAGTCATCTGGGCGTCGGGCTTCAAAATGAAGAGAACGGTCCACACCGTGTGCTACCTGAACCTGGCTGCGGCCGACCTGATGTATTGCCTGAGTCTCCCCTCCCGCATGGTCGACATCGTGCTCCACTCTGAGGACGCTGATAATTTCCCTTCGGAATTCTTTGCATCAATTATGTTCCTAAACGGTTTTGCCAGCATCTATCTGTTATGTCTGATCAGCATCTACCGCTGCCTGGCTATTACTCGGCCCATCTGGTTCCGGCAACATGTGAGCCTCGCATGGGTACGTGCGACCTGCTTCGTGGTCTGGGTGATAAGTGTCATGTGCCTGCCAGTATTCATCATCAGGAATCTTTTCAAGACGAGGCTAGTTTTGGCTGCCTTAGGCTTCGGCCCCCCCTTTCTGATTATGATCACTTGTTACGCCGTCGTTGGCTGGAGGCTGCAAGGAGACAGGTTCCCTAAGTCCAGGAATCCCATACGCCTGATCATGATCGCGGTCGCCGCCTTTGTGATCTGCTGGCTCCCCTTCTGTCTCTGCGCCCTCCTACTAATCGGAATTATTCTTTCGGACTGGTACAGATTCACTCAAGCCCTGACCTCATTCAACAGCGCGGTCAACCCTCTTGTCTACGTCTTCGCCGGAAGCAACTTCCGTCAGGTCTTCAAGCGCTCCCTGCTTGCCTCGCTCCAGCAGGCCTTCACTGAGCAGGAGCTACAGGGTGAGACCCCGAACCGCAATCCCACCTCAGATAGAAATGTCTGACGAATAATTCGTGGGCCCTCAGCCGACCAGTGCCTCCTGACCACAGACACAGTGGACGGTCGGCTGCAAGTATGATCAGCGCTCGAGGCTTTCCTGCACTTTTATTCTAATCTCTTAAAATATAGAGTGTAGAACAGTACAGTATAGGGAGAGGCCATTCGGCCTGCAATGTGCCGGATCAATTAAATCAGTAATTTAATGGCCAATTAATCTTATCTCCTCTGCCTACGCACTGTCGATATCCTTCCACTAAGCTCAATTTTGCTGATATAAACTTGTCTAAAAGACTCTAAACTATCTGTGTTTACCGCCAACCCAGTCTGCGCAACGCCAAGCCCCCATCACTCTCTGTGTGTAAACTATTTGCCCCTCGCATATCATTTGGAAATACACTTTCTTCTCTTAAATGCATGCTCTTTGATATTCGGCATTGCAACCTTGGGTAAAATATACTGTCTGTCTGTGCATTTCATAACCTTCCAAAACTCTATCAGATCTCCGCTCTCTTGGAGCCGGCCCAATTTCCAGTCCAATATAACAATCCTTGGCCTCCGGCTCTGTCGAGATGAGGCCACACTCAGGTTGGAGGAACAACAACTTATATTCCATTTGGGTAGCCTGCAACTTGATGGCATGGACATTGATTTCTCAAACTTACGATAATACCCTCCCTGCTATACTACTCGCCATCCCCTATTTTCCTTTCTCACCTTGCTTCCCTCTGTTGTGTCTTCTACCTTATCTTTCTTTCATGGGCTTCTGTCCTCTTCCCTTCTCGAGCCTGTATGTCTTTCACCAATCAACTTCCCAGCTCTTTATTTCATCCCTACCCTCCCAGATTCAAGTATTACCTTGTGTTTCTCTCTTCCCTCTCCCCACCATTTCAATCTAACCCTCATCTTTTTCTCCCCCGGTCCTACCGAAGGGTCTCAACCTGAAACGTCGACTGTACATTTTTCCAAGATGCTGCCTGTCCTCTTGTGTTCCTCCAGAAATTTGTGTGTTTCTCGGATTTCCAGCACCTGCAGATTTGATCCTTTACACGTCAACTCTGTCTAGGCCTTTCAATATTCGAAAAGTTTTATTGACATCCAATTCATGCTTCTGAATTCTAGGCAGTGCAGACCCGGAGCTATCAAACGTTCCTCGTATGATAACCTTTTCATTACCGGAATCATCCTTCTGAACCTCCTTTGAACCCTCTCCAACGCCAGCGCTTATTTTCTCAGATGAGCAACCCAAACTGTTCACAATACACAAGTGAGGACTCACCGGTCCCTTATAAAGCCTCATCGTCACATCTAGCTTATTCATTTACAGCATAAAAAGAAGCGTTCCCGGCACCGAGCCCTGCAGAATACCTCCACTCACCAAATGTGTTTCTTATACCTTAAGCTCCCTTATCGCCTCCGGTTTAATATGTAAACCCAATCCAGTATAGCTGATCCCAAAGTCGACTCAATTGTTCTGAAAAGTTATCTCCTAGGCATTCAACAAACTCACTCTCTTGAGATTCATTTCCAACCTGATTTTTCCAACCGACCTGCATGTTGAAATCTCGCATGACTATCACAGCATTGTCCTTTCGACACGCCTTTGCTATTTCCTGTTGGAATCTGTGGTCCACATCCCAGCGACTCTTGGGGCGTCTTTGTATACCTTCATCAGAGTTATTTTCCCTTTGCAGTTGCTTAACTCAGCCGACAATGATTGAAAATCTTCCGATCCTATGTCACATCTTTCTACTGAATTGATGCCATTCTCTACCAGCAGAGCCGCGCCTCCCCCTCTGCCTTCCTTACAATCCCTCTAATACAATGTGCAGCCTTGCATATTCAGTTCCCAACTGCGAACTTCCTTCAGCCACGACTCAGTGATGAACACAATGAGTGATAATTACGTGATAATTTGTAATAATGCACCAGGATCATCTACCTTATTTCATATACTCCGTGCATTGAGATACAACATATTGCGGACTGTTTTTGCTAGCTTTTATAATTCTGCACCTCTAATGCACTGATCCTCACCCTGCTGACTGCAATTATGTCCAATCATCTGCCTGCCCTTCCTGACTGCACGCTACTTATGTTTGGTTTTTCTTTCATGTCGTCCTATCACGAGTTTTTAAAGTCACCATCACTCCAATATATAAGGTTTATCAATGCCATTTTCCCAGGATAGAGGTTATCTTTGAGAACCTTTCGGAGGGAAACTACTTCAGCAAAGTTAATTTAGCTGAGGTCTACCTGAAAATGGAGATGAAAGAAGAGTCCAAAGTGTTTCTCACCATAGATGCTCACCAACGGCCTTATCGCTGAAATAGGCTTGCTTCAGAGTAGCATCTGCACCAGATCTCTGGCAGAAAGCTATCGACCAGGTACTGCAAGTCTCCCAGGCAGTTAGATGCCATCGTTGTTACCAGTAGAGATGACAATGAACATTTCCAAAGCCATTGACACCGTCGAAGAGAGTAAAATATTTAGGGTTCTGAGCACGACCCATATACTGTACACCACTGCCCACAATCTGTCAGCTGGATTATTGATTTAGAATTCAAGGGGATATGATGTCACCAATGACTCTACCAGTCTTCATGTCTGCTGACAATGTTGGAACACAAGTATGGAGGAGAAACAGACTCCCAATGCAGAGATAGTGACCAGAGTTTATACATAAAAATTACAACAGAACATCAGTCTCTTGACCCATTGTTACTTGAGACGTAACATGTCCAAACCTGGGACCCCGCAATTAGCTCTAATTGGGAGTCCACTAAAACAATACAAATAACATGAAACCCCGAGCCTGTCAAAATAAACTGAACAACTCTAAACAGAAAGCACCGGGTACCGCATCCCAAAGAGAGAGTCACTTGAGAAGAAGAAAAAAATACACGAAGAACTGTCATTCATTAACATGTTTCGTTAAAGTTAAAAAGTTCGGGTGCTCCAATACTCACAGAGCTCAACACTCTCCGGGAAATCGCAAAATCCCGAAGAGCGGTGACACTGGCAAATTTCGATAGATGTACTGTGGAGATTATTCTGACTGGATGCATCATCATCTGGTGTAGAGGGGTCAATACAGAGGATGGCAACGAATGCAGACGGGATTAGAGGTGGCTCCCAACAGGCAGTCAGCACGGTCGGCCCCGTATCAGCGGCATTAGGACCCGAATAGGCGTTTTCTCCCTCCGGAAGGAAGGACTGTATATGAACGAATGCTCTCCTCTTACGCAGATGTAAAGGCGTTTTCCATTCTCTCAGATTAATCTGATTATTGGACAGTAATTTGTACTAGTTTCATTCAGTTTTGGAGTGTATCCTTCTTGTGGCCGATTGGCGAGGGGCTGAAATGTTCATTGTTGTGTGTGACAGCCGGTGTTGGGGATTTGGTGCCACTGTCCCTGTCCTTTCCTGAACGTAAGGTGTTGAAAACCTGATGTATATGGGGTATTTCATTGTTATTGTGGCTGTTTTGTTTTAATGCAGGCGAGGGGAGATATTGGGGTCTGTGAATTTTGTTTCTTTTCTTTTTCGTGTCAGTTGGGTTGATGAGTTTTCTTTCAACACCCATGGTCTTTCTGTATTCAATGGCTATTTGGAGTAAACAAATATCAGAGTTTACTCATACAGGCAGCGATAATGAGGCGAAAATTACAGATGACAATGATACTGTCAATTTATACTGAGTGTATAAATTTTATATTTATTTTATGGATTTTATATATTGAATTTATATATATATATATATATTTTGTATATTGTTGAGACCCAACGCAGACTGGCAGACCGTTTCACTGAACACCTACGCTCTGGCCACCAGAGAAAGCAGGATCTCCCAGTGCTCACGCATTTTAATTCCACGCCCCATTCCCATTCTGTTATGTCTATCCATGGCCTCTCCTACTGTCAAGATGAAGCCATACTCAAGTTGGAGGAACAAAACCTGATATACCGTCTGGGTAGCCTCTAACCTGATGGCATGAACATTGACTTCTCTAACTTCCATTAATGCCCTTCCTCCCCTTCTTACCCCATCCCTGATTTATTTATTTTTCCCTTCACCCCCTTTTTTTCTCTCTCTTCCCATTACTCTGCCTGTTCTCCATCTCCCTTTGCTGATCCCTTCCCCCTTTCTTTCTCCCTCGACCTCTGTCCCATGACCCTTTTCCTTTTCCAGTTTTGTATCCCTTTTGCCAATCACCTTTCCAGCTCTTAGCTTTAACCTACCCCTCCTGTCTTCTCCTATCATTTCGCATTTTCCCCTCCCTTCCTACTTTCAAATCTCTTGCTATCTTTTATTTCAGTTAGTACTGACGAAGGGTCTCGGCCCGAAACGTTGACAGTTCTTCTTCCTATAGATGCTGACTGGACGTCGGAGTTCCACCAGCATTTTGTGTGTGTTGCTTGAATTTCCAGCATCTGCAGATTTCCTCGTGCTTGCCAATATTAACAACAGGCTTTGCTTGTATTCTTTGGTGGATACACATCGTCCGGGTGCTTCGGCACCATGGAGGAGCTGAGGGGTCAGGCGGAGAGAAAAAAAAAACCAAATCACCCGCCAGGAAAACAGCTGTCAGACACGAACACCGCGAGAGCCGCAGCAACTTCCCTGAAGTGAAAATGCGCGGTGGGTGGAGGCTCCTGGGGAATGTACAGCAGTCTAAAATGCTGTCGCTTCGAGGGCATGCGATGCGTTGCGGCCGATCTTGGGGAATACAGGATAGTTCATACGGAATACTTCAACCGCGCATGCTCTGTAGCTCATGCGCTCTTTGGGAGTGCTGCAGCCTCCTGGGAGTTCTAGTTTCACAATATTACAAGGTCACATTGATTTCTGCACGTTAAACTAGAAATGCGCAGGATAATTTCAAGAATTACTTTGTGAGATCCAACAAGACCAGACAGACAGACAGACATACTTTATTGATCTCGAGAAAAATTGGGAAAAAGGCCGGTATATATTTCCCATTCCTAACAGCACACCAGAAAGATGGCGTGAACTGCGCCCTTGAATCGCCACTGTCTGTTAAAAGCGGCTGCTGGGATCGAGGCTGAGGTTTCAGACCCGTTGACGGTGATCGATTTGATTTAACTTGGCCATGATCGAATAGCGGAGCAGACTTGATCGGCCGACTGGCCTAATTCTCTTGTCTTAAAGTCTTATGAAGTTGGGATAACGGATGGATGGGAGGTGGGGGACACTGATGGTAGTAGTGTTCGCTGCTCTCCCTCGCGGGAAAAGCAGCAGGGTTGAGTGGGGGTTTTACGGGAATTTTCTGGGCGAGAATGCAATGTGAATTCTGCGAAAATACACCGTCCGCTAGTGCTGGAGAGTGGTGTCTAACGGCATGGATAGGATGCAGAAGGAGTGGCAGGTGAGGATTTTACTGTCAACGTTGTTAGCCCTGAGCTGTCCTAAACCTAGAGGACTAGTCGTTCACTCTCAGTCTGGGGTCTATCCTTTGACTTGTTTGACATGGGTGACCCTAACGATAGCAAAAGCATAAAGTCCTGACTCCGACCGACAAGGCTCACTGGGCCATTGAGGCAAGCAGAACCCCAAACCGAACGACGGCCTTCTTGTGATTCTCTTGGAGGGATGTGTGGTAAAGAGAAATGGCTCGGGGAGGGGGCAAGGCTATATCCATTGGTCATTCAGTGTAAGGAGTTGGCTAAGGTATTAAACGCCACGAAAGAGACGGCCCAGTAATGGGCACTGCAACAACGACTCCCAAGATCAGACACAGAATTAAGGGCCCTCCGAGTCATTCCAGCACTTGTTCTTCGAGTCAGCCACACTGTTCCATCACTCACCCCCGGGGTCAGACACACAGTTCAGCACCATCCACACCGTCCCATCACACACTCCCGGGGTCAGACACACAGTTCAGCACCATCCACACCGTCCCATCACACACTCCCAGGGTCAGACACAGAGTGAATCTCCCTCCACACCGTCCCATCACACACTCCCGGGGTCAGACACACAGTTCAGCACCATCCACACCGTCCCATCACACACTCCCAGGGTCAGACACAGAGTGAATCTCCCTCCACACCGTCCCATCACACACTCCCGGGGTCAGACACAGAGTGAATCTCCCTCCACACCGCCCCATCACACACTCCCGGGGTCAGAAACAGAGTGAAGCTCCCTCCACACCGTCCCATCACACACTCCCGGGGTCAGACACAGAGTGAAGTTCCCTCCACACGGTCCCATCACACACTCCCGGGGTCAGACACAGAGTGAGGTTCCCTCCACACCGTCCCATCACACACTCCCGGGGTCAGACACAGAGTGAATCTACCCCCACACCGTCCCATCACACACTCCCGGGGTCAGACACAGAGTGAAACTCCCTCCAGACCGTCCCATCACACAATCCCAGGGTCAGACACAGAATGAATCTCCCTCCACACCGTCCCATCACACACTCCCGGGGTCAGACACACAGTTCAGCACCATCCACACCGTCCCATCACACACTCCCAGGGTCAGACACAGAGTGAATCTCCCTCCACACCGTCCCATCACACACTCCCGGGGTCAGACACAGAGTGAATCTCCCTCCACACCGCCCCATCACACACTCCCGGGGTCAGAAACAGAGTGAAGCTCCCTCCACACCGTCCCATCACACACTCCCGGGGTCAGACACAGAGTGAAGTTCCCTCCACACGGTCCCATCACACACTCCCGGGGTCAGACACAGAGTGAGGTTCCCTCCACACCGTCCCATCACACACTCCCGGGGTCAGACACAGAGTGATTCTACCCCCACACCGTCCCATCATACACTCCCGGGGTCAGACACAGAGTGAAACTCCCTCCAGACCGTCCCATCACACAATCCCAGGGTCAGACACAGAATGAATCTCCCTCCACACCGTCCCATCACACACTCCCGGGGTCAGACACACAGTTCAGCACCATCCACACCGTCCCATCACACACTCCCGGGGTCAGACACACAGTTCAGCACCATCCACACCGTCCCATCACACACTCACAGGGTCAGACACAGAGTGAATCTCCCTCCACACCGTCCCATCACACACTCCCGGGGTCAGACACAGAGTGAATCTCCCTCCACACCGCCCCATCACACACTCCCGGGGTCAGACACAGAGTGAGGTTCCCTCCACACAGTCCCATCACACACTCCCGGGGTCAGACACAGAGTGAATCTACCCCCACACCGTCCCATCACACACTCCCGGGGTCAGACACAGAGTGAAACTCCCTCCAGACCGTCCCATCACACAATCCCAGGGTCAGACACAGAATGAATCTCCCTCCACACCGTCCCATCACACACTCCCGGGGTCAGACACACAGTTCAGCACCATCCACACCGTCCCATCACACACTCCCGGGGTCAGACACACAGTTCAGCACCATCCACACCGTCCCATCACACACTCCCAGGATCAGACACAGAGTGAATCTCCCTCCACACCGTCCCAACACACATTCCGGGGTCAGACACAGAGTGAATCTCCCTCCACACCGTCCCATCACACACTCCCGGGGTCAGACACAGAGTGAAGTTCCCTCCACACGGTCCCATCACACACTCCCGGGGTCAGACACAGAGTGAGGTTCCCTCCACACCGTCCCATCACACACTCCCGGGGTCAGGCACAGAGTGAATCTCCCTCCACACCGCCCCATCACACACTCCCGGGGTCAGAAACAGAGTGAAGCTCCCTCCACACCGTCCCATCACACAATCCCAGGGTCAGACACAGAATGAATCTCCCTCCACACCGTCCCATCACACACTCCCGGGGTCAGGCACAGCGTGAGGTTCCCTCCACACCGTCCCATCACACACTCCCGGGGTCAGACACAGAGTGAGGTTCCCTCCACACCGTCCCATCACACACTCCCGGGGTCAGGCACAGAGTGAATCTCCCTCCACACCGCCCCATCACACACTCCCGGGGTCAGAAACAGAGTGAAGCTCCCTCCACACCGTCCCATCACACACTCCCGGGGTCAGACACAGAGTGAGGTTCCCTCCACACCGTCCCATCACACACTCCCGGGGTCAGACACAGAGTGAATTTCCCTCCATACCATTCCATAACACACTCCATGGATCAGACACATAGTGAAGCTCCGTCTACGCCGTCCGAACACCCACTACCAGCCTCAGACACAGTGATTTCCAGTGTGGAAGAAAGCATTGGCAGCCGCCTTGTATTGGTTATTAAACTCTTGTTCACAAACTGATTCAGATTTCTGCAACATTCGTGGACTCAGTCAAGTCAAATTTATTAATATAGCTCATTTAAAGACAACCCACGTTGACCAAAGTGCTGTACAGATCAGAGCATCTGGCTAAAATCACAAACGCAAGAAACTCAAACATAACCAACAAGGCAAACAGCTTATAGGCTCAGGGTCTGAGATCATATTTTTGTCTGACTGTATTTACTGACACCGTATATGAACTTGCTAACCTATATATTGTTTCTGTATGTGTTGCTCTTGGTATTGTACTTTGTACCTTGACACCGGAGTAAAGATGTTCCATTTGGCTATATTCATGGGTGTTCATGTATTCTTGAGTAATGGCGTCGTATTTAAACACTCGGGGAACGTAATTCCAAAGCAGCGTCAACTGGACAAAACATCACAGGTATTCTCCTCGCGGGCCCTCGGCTGAGAGCTATAGGTGGGGTAGATATGGAGTTGTTTCAACGACAGAGTTTCCCCTTTTGCATCAGGGACCTAGAGCAATGCGTTAAGAACATTGAAACACGGGAAGAGGTCCAACAGCACAATAAACCCAACCCCAAACTACATTAATCGCTTTAAACACCATAGGACTCATAGGACTCAGAGGATTCTCTGGTCTTCAATCCATATCCTACGACGCTTAATCGAGAGCTGAACAAGCTCCTGGATAGGGGACTGGAGATCCTTCCCTCCAGTAGCCTGCAGGACACCCTTAGGCACGGTGTAGCCCCTGCTTTGGTATCATGATCAGTGTCACATGAAGCCGTGAGAGCAGGTGCTATGCTTAGCGGGTGTATATCACAAATCCTGATTATGCGACCTCTGACCCCAGGCAGACAAGCTTAGGACATTGATATTGGTTGGGCTAAACCATCTTGTCAAAAAACTGGCCAGAAGAAGGCAATTGCAGACTGCATCTATGGAAATCCATGTCATGAACAATCATGGTCCTGGAAAGACCATGATCGCCAATGTCATAGGGCACAGAACGAACGAATGCACAACCTCCACTTCTGAACCACCCAATGACTTGTCATCTAGAGCGGTCTGCAGCAATGAAAGCCTCAGAGTTTCCACTCTCTGGCTACAAACCTCTTAACCTCTGTGACTGACTTTCCCAGGGTGGGCAAATGATTCTGGCTGTCCAGGGGTATGGTGGACCCTTTGATATTGGTCCATAGCTAACAAAGACGGGGAACTCCGACTCAACATATTCCTTCGTACCGTAGTTATATTCAGTGGCCACTTTATTGGGTAATTCAGGGAACTAACAAAGTGATCACTGCGTGTATTTTCTGTTCATAGTCTTTTTCTGCAGTGGCTCTGTGATAAAGTGGGCATTGGGAGCGGACCCAGATGCAAGACACAGGCACCGAACTACCAGGGACAGGACTAGGCGTGAGAAGGAAGCAAGGGAAATGACGACGAAAGAACGCTGGACTTGACACAGGCCCTGAACGAGACAAGAATTCCGAGCCTGGGCTAGGACCTGACTAGGTTAGCGGAAGCAGGACATGGAACTGGGAACTAGGAGCCTGGGTTGGACTCCGAGCCAGAGACTGGACAAGGACCCAGAGCCTGGGTCTGGACTCGGGCTCGGACCCCAGAACCAGGCGATGACAAGACGTGGCTACATGACGAGGAGAGTCAACAGGAGTGGACGTGAGACTCATGAACAGGACAAGGGAACCCCAGCACCGGCCTGGGCAAGGTACTTCTGCGCTGGGCGAGAACACAAGGCCGTGGCTTGGACAGGACAAGGTTCTTGGACGTGGCTAGGACAGGATGAGACCCCGAAGCCTTCACTTGGTCGAGGAAGAATCAGGAACGCAGAGCCTTGGTCGAAGAAGAGACAGGAACATGGAACACAGAGCCGGGACCCCTCCTTGGGAACAGGAACAGGGCCGGGACTTATTTACACAGAACAGAGCCGGGACTCTTCCTTCGGTACAGGAAGTAAGACCGGGACTCATACACAGAATGCAGAATATGACGAGATGGTTCCCAAAACAAGGTGGCGGCAAACGGCCGGATCTACCTAGCGAAGGCGTGGACGCAGAGAAAGTTCAAAACAACGACAGTTGTTTTTGTTCCAGTGGTAGAACTTGACATCAGTGAAGGAAAGGCACCAGGCGAGGTAAGCGAGACAAGGCAAGGAAAGGCAATGCTTCAGGCCAGGCAAGGCGAGACAAGGCAAAGCTCCAGGCAAGGCTCCATATGGACCGGACCGTGAACCAGAATGCGGATTTCACGGACTGAACCATGACAGGCCCATCCAATTCAATGTTCGAGATTCTCTTCTGTACATCACCGTTGTAACACATGGTTATTTGAGATACTGTTGCTTTCTTGTCAGCTTGAAGCAGTCTGCCCATTCCCATCTGATCTCTCTCATTAACAATACCTACTCGCCCACAGAACTGCCGCTCACTGGAGGTTTTTGTTTCTCGCACCATGCTGTGTCAACACTGGAGGCTGTTTTACGTGAAATTCCCAGAAGATCAGCAGTCTCTGAGATACTCAAACCACCCCGCCTGACACCGGCAATGATTTCGCGGTGAAAGCCACTTAGATCATATTTCTTCCCCCGTTCTCATCTTTGTTCTCTGAAAGTGCTAAAGTGGCCACTTCATGTATGTACTCCAAAAGCAAGCGAACCCAAATTATATACTGAAGCAATATGGATTTGGCCTCCCTTTTTAAACACAACAAGTATATTCTCCAATTGTGCTGCCACTTTCAGGTAGATATGAACAGAAACGCCCGAGATCCTTCCACATATCATTGCTCCACTGGTCACCCATTTATTGCAAAAGTACCTCTGACATTTAATCTCTCAAAGTGGAACAGCAGAAACTCTGATGTGCCATTTCTCTGCAATTGACCGACGTCCCGCCGAACCCTCTGACAATACACTCAGTACTCACTTGATAAGGTACAGTACACCAGTCCCTTAATAGAAATATCTAATCACACAATCATGTGGCAGAAACACAATGCATAAAAGCATACTGAATGGGAGAATGTGATTTTAAAATATTTTAAAACATCTGACATTAAATGTACAATTAAAAGCATCAGACATTAAATATACCGTTGAAACTTTGAAATTTTTGATCAAACATCAGAAGGTCATTTCAGTTACTTTGACCATGGAATGATTGTTTGTGGTTTGAGTATCACAGAAACTGCTGAATTACTGGGATTTTCACCCAGAACAGACTCTAGACTTCCCAGGGAATAGAGTGAAGATGTCATGGCCCGGTCCGTGAAGTCTGCATTCCGGTTCACAGTCCGGTCCATTTTCCCTATTCCAGGTTTCACGCTTTTCCCCAGTTTCCGTTGAGGCGGCTGCTTCAGGATTTAGCCTCTGGCTACTGGATTGTTCCTGTCCAACCCCCCTGACTGTATCCCTTCCCTCGGCTCGCCTCGGCCTGGAGCCTTGCCTTGCCTCGCCTCGCCTCTGCCTGGAGCCTTGCCTTGCCTCAGCTCGTCTCGGCCTGGAGCCTTGGCTTGCCTCGCCTCTCCTCGGCCTGCAGTCTTGCCTTGCCTCGGCTCGTCTCGGCCTGGAGCCTTGGCTTGCATCGCCTCGCCTCTGCCTGGAGCCTTGCCTTGCCTGTGTCTGGAGCCTCGCCTGTGTCTGGGGCCTCGCCTCGCCTTGCCTGCGTTGGGAGCTTCGCCCTGTTTGGATCTGTCTGTCCATGTCCACGCCTTCGCTAGGTAGGTCCGGCCATTTTGCCTCTACCTAGCGTTGGGAACTGTCTCGTCGTGTTTGGTGTTCTATGAATCCCGGCCCTGCGTCCTGTACCCAACGAGGAGTCCAGGCTCGGTGTTCCATGTCCCTGTCTCTCCGTAGGCTCTGGATTCTCGTCATGTCCGTGTGCCTAGCCCAGCAGAGAGCTACCTTGCCCAGCCCGGTGCTGAGATTCCCTCGTCCTGTGCCGGGGTTCCCTTGTCCCGTCCAGGAGTCTCTCGTCCAGTCCTGTGCCTCTCTAGTCCTGTAACCTCGTCATGTCCTCGCCTAGTTCTGGGGTCCGAGCCGGAGTCAAGCCCCAGGCTCTGGGTCCTTGTTCAGTCTCTGGCTCGGTGTCCAAGCCCAGGCTCCTATTTCCCAGTTCCATATCCTGGTTCCCTATCCTCGTCATGTCCTAGCCCAGGCCCGGAGTCCTTGTCTCGTCCGGGGCCGGAGTCATGTCCAGCGTCTTTTCATCCTCTCTTCCCCTGCTTCCTTCTCACGCCTAGACCTGTTCCTGTAGTTCAGTGTCTGTGTTTTGCATTTGGGTGAACTCCCACGCCCCCCTTATGACAGAGGAACCAAGTCGAAAACTTGTGAGCGGCAGTTCTGTAGACAAAAACGCCTTGTTGCAGTGAGACGTCAGAGGAGTATAGCCAATGTCGTTCAAGCTGTCAGGAAGGGGACAGTAACTCAAACAAAAAACGGTTACAAAGTGCTGTGCAGAAAGGTATCTCCAAACGCGAAGCAGGTTGAAATTTGACGTGGATCGGGTGCTGCGACAAAAGACGACAAACATCCAGTGACTGGCAAATTTATTGGATACAGGAGGTCCTTAATAAAATAGCAGCTGAGTGTATGTGAATAATCCTAATGGACCACGACTTTACATAGTGCATCTCTGATATTTGACTGACCCCCTCAACCTCAACACCCTCACCCAAATAAACATGATGGACAACCACACACTGAAATGAATGACCCCTTTTCGCATTTTCCTACCCATAATTTCAATTCAGAAACATCCCAGTGACTCCTGTGACCATATTCCCAACAAGACAACGTTACCGATTATTTTTTATTTTGTAAATGTCAACATAAATTTGCACATGAGCTCAACTCAATTTTACTCCAAGCCCATTTACTGTGAGCAGTTTTCGTCACCTACTCACAGGAAAGATATTAATAAGGTTGAAAGAGTGCAGAGAAGGTTTTCAAGGATGTTGTCGGGACTTGAGAAACTGAGTTACAGAGAAAGGTTGAATAGGTTAGGACTTTATTCGGTGGAGCTTAGAAGAATGAGGTGTGATTTGATAGAGGTGTCGAAGATTATGATGGGTATAGATAGAGTGAATGCAAGCAGGCTTTTTCCACTGAGGCCAGGGAGGAAAAACAACAGAGGACATCGGTTAGGGTGCAAAAGTTTAAAGGGAACATTGGGCGGGGGGCTGCTTCACACAGAGAATGGTGGGAGCAATTCGGAAGGCACAGCACATATACATCCCAACCAGTAATAAGTATTCCAAAGGCAAATGGAAACAATCATGACCAAGAAGAGAAGTCAAAACCAACTTAAAACCAAACATGGACGAAATTAAACAGCAGGAATGACCAGAAATTTAGTAAATTAGAAAGCTTTTAGAAAGCAACAGAAAACACTACAAATTCGCTACAAAGATCAAAATGGAATACGAAACTAGGCTAGGCAACAATATTAAAAGGGATACGACATGTTTCCTCAGATACATTATGTTTGGGAAATAACTTATATAAATATGCCATGTTGTTAATTTCTGCCTGACATTGTTCAATGGGAGTCTCCTACTGAAATTAACCCCATCTTGTCCAGATGACTTATTTACCTTCAGACCTTTGAGGTTTCCCCAGAACTTTCTCTCTAGGAATAGTGCATTCACGTACTTTATGCTAATGTCTTCCATAGTGAACATTGATGCAAAATACTTATTCAGGTGTTCCGTCGTTTCCGGGTCCCCCATTAGTACCTCTCCAGCATGGTTTTATCGTGGTCCGATATTACTCCTTCGTCAGGACACAGGACTCTGTGGGAGAGGGGTCAGGACGAAATGTCTCGGCCCGAAACGTTGACAGTGTTTCTCCCTATGCATGTTGCCTGGTCTGCTGCGCTGCACCAGCATTCTGTGTGTGTTGCCTTAATTTCCAGCATCGTCAGATTTCCTCGTGTTTGCAGTCTCTATCGAAGTGGATTAACTCATAGTGGGGAACGAAGACTCCACGAACCAGCATCCAATTTCCGCACAAGACACAACTCCTCGCTGTATCTCGAGCAGCCGAGGAATACCACCGTCCGTCGCTGTGCAGGTCCGGCTCAAGGTTAGTTCCGTGAACTCAAGAGAAGTTAACGTTTGAGTGCAAGTGTCCAAAACTGCTGAAGACCGGGGACAGAGCTGGAGATTCCAGGGAAAGGTGAGATGAATTTCCACGGGATTGACATTAATTTGGAAACGAGGGTCTGATCAGGGATCATAGACGGGGTTGTGTTGCGGAAGAAACCCTGCCTTCCGACTTTCGGGAGGTTTTTCAGGAGTTAACTCAGTTAGCCAGTGAAGGCAGGACAGTGGGATTGTTAACATGCAGTTCAGTAAGGAGAACTTCAGAGATTAGAGAGAATGAGGAATGTTTCATTGTCCCGGGCTTCCACTCACTGAATTTCAGAAGAATGAGGGATGTCTTCATAGAAACCTGTCGAATGTCGAAAGGCCTCGACAGAGTGGATGCGGTGCAGATGTTCCCTCTGGTGCGTTTGGCTGCAGCTTCAGAATAGTGGCCCGTCCTTCTAGAAGGGGGTTTATGCGGACTTTCTAAAGCCAGAATGTGGTGATTTTGGGAATTCATTCCAACATCCTGTTGTATATTTATGTAATTATAATGCAAATGTTAATAGCTTCTCAGTTGGTCAGGGCATGCTCGAATACGGGGTGGGGGAGGCAAGAGATTGGGACTGAGAAGGAAAATAGCGGAGCAGTCTCGGCGGGACAAATGGCCTGTTCTGCCCCTATATCTTACCGATTCATAATCGGACGTGTGCGGAAACCAGAGCACCCAGAAGTGATAGACAGGAGTTGTAGGCAGGTGGTTACACCGGGGCCTCGGGAGACGGACAAGTGGGTCACAGTCAGCAGGGGAAGGGGAAAAGTCAAGTACTAGAGAGTACCCCTGTGGCTGTACCCCTTGAGAATAAGTACTCCCGTTTGAATGCTGTTGGGGGGTGGGTGGGTGGATAGCCTACCTGGGGGAAGCGGCAGTGGCCGTGACTCTGGCACAGAGTCTGTGGGGGTTATATATCTAAACCGGATATATACATCCACCAGCCCAACACTGAAACCTAATCCTGAAGTCCAAAAGGGACACATACCCCCACAAACCCCACAAAGTGACGAGGAAGGAAGTATTGATAGGGATTCTGTAGTTTGGGGGTCTGACAGGCGATTCTGTGGACGCAGGAAAGAAACTCAAATGCTAGTTTTCCTTCTAAGTTCAGAAGCAGGACAGCAAAGGTACTAATCTCGGGATTACTGCTTGTGCCACGCGACGGTGAGAAGAGGAATAGAATGAGGTGGAGGATAAATGCGTGGCTGAGGGATTGGAGCAAGGGGCAGGTTTCTAGATCATTGGGATATCATTTTTGGCTGGTGTGCCCTGTGCAAAAAGGACGGGTTGCACTTGAAGCCCAAGGAGACCTCTATCCTGGCGGGGACCTTTGCTAAGGCTGCTGGGGAGAGTTTAAGCTAGAGTTGTTGGGAGTGGGAACAGAATTGAAGAAACTGAGGAAGAGGAAATTTGGCTCACAAATAGAGAAAGCTTGTGGACAGTGCGAGAGGGAGGAAAAGCAGGTGATAGAGAAGTGACGCGCTCACACTGAAGGTTTGAGATGCGTTCATTTTAACGCAAGGAGTGTTGTAATCAAAGCGGATGAGCTTAGAGCGTGAATCTGTACTTGGAGATATGATGTGCTGTCAATTTGACGACATTATTAATCCACAAATTTAACCCTCGCCAGATCAAATATATCAACACAAGTTAAGCTTCTGTTGGAATGTGGGTCGGAATTGGAGCAGCCGGGGACAAAGTCACGTTCAACGTGAAGTACGTTTACAATCCTTATAGACGGTGTCGGAATTGAATGCCGCGAATTGTAACATCACGCTTCCGCGACATCCAGTTTCTATTCCATCTGAAACGCTTGAGCATGATACAAACCAATGCATATGTAAAGTTAATGCTATACAGTCACATAGACGTGACGAGGTGTAACACAACAAAAGCAATGTTCCGCGAGGTAGGACCTTCAGACCTTTTCTTTAATGGAAGATACACAGGAGGAAATTTGAAGGGAATTTTATTTTTTTACAGAATTTTTACATAACAATAACAGGGGATTCCGTCACGATGAGTATGTGCCGATCAGTTACACACCTCTGATCATTTAACCTATTAACCAATACGCATTCGGAATGTGGGAGGAAACCTGAGCAACGAGAGGAAACCCACCCCACGCCGTCTCGGGTAGAACGTACAAATTCACAGACGGCGGCGGGGTCTGAACCCGAGTCGTTGGAGCTGCAAAGAGCTGAACCGATACTCTGGTAGGTTCAGGTAGGTGGGAGGCGCGGGTTTGTCAGCTCCTCGCCCCGCTGAGTTTGTCTGACAATGCGGGTGAACGGAGAATTCAGCACATCCTTCATCTGCTCCCTGAACTTCCTCTGGGTCACAGCGTAAAGAGCCGTGTTTGTGTAGCAGCTCAGGAGCTGCAGCATGTAACCCAGCTCCCCCTTGGTCATAGGAGGGACCGAGACACGCATCAGATATGATAACTGAAGAAGAAATGTTCGTACCCACACCATGTTCACAACAAAAACCACCCACAACACGATGATATTCGCCGACACGACCAACAGTAAAATGAGCGACTTCCTCCGGCTCTGCATCTCCGGGTCTTTGGATCTATCCCCATTGCTGTGACTCCAGAGGCTCCTCCGGGCTCTGCTCGCCACTAACATGTGTCTGATGGTTAAAGTATTGAGCAGCGGAATGACCTCAAACGGGATCACAGGCGTCAGAAAGAAGCTGCTAGACACGGCTACTGTCCAGGTAACTCACAACAGAACACCGTGACTTAGTTGGCAAAACCAAGGGACGTTATTAAGATGGTAGTGTCCTGAGTGCATAAAGTACCAAAAAATGTTCCTTAAACAGCTCAGGGCGGCCACAGTCCCCAGTACCACAGCCGCCGTTCTCTCGGTGCAGTATTTAGCTTTCAGATTCTGGCAGCGAATAGCCACAAATCGGTCAAAGGTGAACATGACTGTGAACCAGACGGAACAGTCGTTGGCTGCGTAAAGTAGGGCGGCGTGGACATTACACACGGGGATCTTCCTCAGGAAATTAAACGCTTCCCAGTAAACAATCGGAATCTGCCTCAGTACCAAGTCGAAGATAACGACCAGAAGATCCGCCGTTGCCATGGCAATCAGGTAGCGGGTGATGCCTTTCGAAAGACCGCACTTTCCCCGGGACAGGACCACAATCGTCAGAACGTTCACTATTGGGATTCAAAGAAACAGAAGCATGTCAGTGGGCAATAGCAAAGTCTGCAAAGTCACAGACAGGAAATATAGAAAGAGCTTTTTGAACCCAGACTAGTAGATAGCAGTTTTCCAGCATCGGCGATGACTGTTGGGGACGAGGATTATTATTACTTTATTACTTTATTGTCGCCAAACAATTGATACTATAGCGTACCATCATCACAACGATATTTGATTCTGCGCTCCATGGAGTACAAATGAATAGTAAATATAATAACAATTTGATTTGATTTATAAATCATAACTAAAAAGTAGAAAAGGGAAAGTAAGATAGTGCAAAATAGACTGAGAGGCTGGTCCGGAGATTTGGAAGTTACGGCCCAGATGCGGGTCAGGATCCGTTCAGCAGTCTCATCACAGTCGGAAAGAAACTGGTCCGTACGAGTCTTCATGCTCCTGAGCATTCTCCCGGAGGAAAGAGGCACAAAAAGTTTGTTGGTTGTGTGGGTCGTGTCCTTGATTATAGTTTAGTGAAGTCAGCAAAGTACTGGAAAATAACGTCACCACGCCAAACAACGAACAGCTGAGAAGAAGTGTTCTCGGATTTCGGTAAAGATGGATTTGGAATAGGGCTCGGAATTGGTCATTGAATTGGAAATGTTTTACTATTACAACAGTGGTATAACAAGATACAGGGTAACACACGTCTCTACACTGTGCACACAAATCAACTCATTACTCAGTGCTCTGAGGTGGTGTTGTAATTTCAGCTCGAGCTCTCTGGCTTCTTCTGCCGGTCTCTTAAATTTGTAAGTATATTTGGGAAGTCAGCTATTTAAAACTGCAGTCCAAGCTGGTGAGTTCGATATCGAAAACTGCAAGGGACGCTTACGCAGTTGAAAATTTTACACGACAGCTCAGAAGCGATTTATTTAACTTCGCTTTTAACTGAATTTATTTCTCTGTTCCTGTTATATTATTTCTGTTTGTTTCATAAAACCACATGGAAACTTCAGCTTCTATTTGAAAAGTGCTCTAATTATTATTACTATCGTTGTTATTTAAAGAAAAAAAAACAGAGTGATAAATGTTATTGACCGAATCCGATCAATGTATTAGAGGTTCATCATCCTAAGTTCAATCAGCGAGGACGATCGATCGTGTTAACCGGAAGATTTTATTAAATTCCCATCAATCAGATCGCTAAATCGGACCCCGTGATAACTGTTTCTCATTCTCTGGTTTCTCCAGTCGCTGGTCAGCAACTTACAGGGAAATGCGACCAAAGCGAGAGCTGGATAGTAGATGGGCTGAATTGTCCGGAGTAAAAGCCAGATCCGTCTGTCTGCTGCCCTCCAACGGTCATTCGAAAACCTATAAGGAGGCAGGCTGCGGACACCCTTCCCCGTCGCTGAGACATTCCATCGTCCTATTCCTCGATCCTGACCCATTTCCCGTCACTGTTCCCAGATTCCAGTCGGTGACTGAGGCGTCTCACGCTGCAGATCCAACCGTTCACGGAAAATCCCAGTTTGATGCTCGGAACTGCCGAATTATTGTCTTCCTTTGTGGAGCCGCGGCGGTCCGTGTGTGACGGAGGGGTTGCTCTCGCAAGGACTGTGAACCTTCATCAAAAGGAGCAATTTAAAAAAAAAACTTCATTAGTTTTTCAATACATTTTACAAATTAAAAACCCCAAATCCCAATGAGGAACATTAAAACAGTGCAAAATTAAGCATACAATAGCAATATGCTACAAAGGAAGAGAATTTAACAAAAAAAAGCACCTAAATTAAAGACAAGTAAGCTTAGTGTCCTCCCCAAGCCCCACAACACAAGAAAAAACAACAGCAACTCCAGACCAACCACAACACAATATAGAGAGTATAAGTCAGGACAGCCAAGCTCCCAGACTGTGAATACACTCAGCAACAGAGGGTAATAATGCCTTCTACCAGAAAAAAAAGGAGCTGAAAGCAAGGGACCGAAAAGAAGAAAAAAACCCTAGTCAAGAGGAAGGTTATGAAAGTACTCGATAAAAGTTCCCCAGACCTTATGGAACTTTAGATCCGAATTGAGAACTGAATAATGAATTTTTTCGACGTCCAAGCAGGCCATGATGTCGTTAAGCCATTGAGCATGAGTGGGCGGGGCAACATCTCTCCATCTGAGGAGGATCAAGTGTCTAGCCAGGACAGAGGCAAAGGATAATATTCGGCATTTGGTCGGACTCAGACGTAAATCTGTCTCGCCCCAAAAACCGAACAGAGCAATTAAGGGGTTTGGTTCCAGGTGCTGATTCAGAATACATGATAACGTAGTGAAGACATCTTTCCAGAATTTCTCCAAGCTCGGACAGAACCAGTACATACGGATGAGAGAGGCCACGCCCCTCTTGCATTTATCACAGAGCGGACTAACGCTAGGGTAGGATCGAGATAGTTTAGATTTAGACATATGGGCTCTATGAACAATCTTAAACTGTATAAGGCAGTGGCGAGCACAAAGAGAGGTTGAGTTAACCGATTTGAGAACTGAATCCCAGCTCTCCTCAGATAAAGAGATATTTGAATCCTGCTCCCAGGCCATTTTGATTTTATCCATGGGGGCCCGTCGTAAGGCTGCTAGTTTATCTCGGATGATTGATATTAAGCCTTTACCTAGTGGATTCATGGAAAGAAATAGGTCCATAGCAGTTTTCGCAGGCATTTCAGGAAAGTTAGGAATTAAAGGAGCAATAAAGTGTACGGATTTGGAGATATCTGAAAAAATGAGCATTGGGCAGATTGAACTTAACAGGGAGCTGCTGAAAAGAAGCGAAGCGATTATCAATGAAAAGATCTTCAAAATGTCTAATGCCCTTCCTATACCAAACCTGGAATGCTGAATCGTATGTAGTAGGTAAAAAATGGTGATTATGAGCAACAGGGCTGGAAACGGAAAACCCCTGGAAACCATAGCATTTCCTAAACTGAGCCCATATACGCAGAGTGTGTCTAACAAGAGGATTAGCTTTGATCTGGGCAGACTACTAGGGAGTGCAGAGCCAAGAAGTGTAGAGATAGATATTCTAAAGAGATTCTTTAGTGGAGCTCAACTCCATTGCCACCCAGTTAGGGCACTCGGGTTGGCCATGGAAGAAAGACCAAAAGGTAGCACAACGTATATTAGCTGCCCAATAATATAAACGAAAGTTAGGTAAAGCCATGCCACACTTTTTTTTTAGATTTTTGGAGATGGATTTTATTAGTTCTAGAACACTTATTCTGCCACAGATATGACAAAATAATAGAGTCTAAGGAATCAAAAAAAGATTTACGAATAAAAATTGGGATAGATTGAAATAGGTATAAAAATTTGGGGAGAACATACATTTTTACAACATTAATACGACCTACCAAAGACATAGATAGAGGTGACCATTGTACCAGACTCTGTTTTATAGCATATGAAAGATTGGCAAAGTTTTCACGAAAGAGATCTTTAAACTTCCTTGTGACTGAATTTACTTATCTTGGAATTAGATTATAGACTACTTTAAAAGGGAGATCACGAAATGTTAGTTTTCGTGCTTCTTTATTAATTGGGAGAAGTTCACTCTTATGTAAATTAAGTTTATAGCCAGAGATCTGTCTAAACTGGTCAAGAAGTGAAAACATTAGAGGTAAGGATGTAGACGGATTTGAGAGAAAGAGTAATAAGTCATCAGCATAGAGAGAAACTTTATGCTCAACACCCCCTCTCCAAATCCCAGTCAATTCAGGGCAGTTTCGAAATGTTATCGCCAGAGGTTCCATAGCCAAATCAAAGAGAAAGGGACTTAAGGGGCATCCCTGGCGGGTGCCACGTTTGAGATTAAATACTTGGGATTTCGGAAAATTAGTTAAAACAGAAGCAGTAGGACACAGGACAAAGGTGAAACTTTGGCCAAGGTCAAAATTTTCTAAAACTGCAAAAAGGTAGTTCCACTCTATACGATCAAATGCTTTCTCCGCATCGAGGGAAATAACACATTCAGGAATCCCAGTTGGAGATGAGTATAAGATATTAAATAAACGCCGAATGTTAAAAAAAGGGAGACGGTTTTTAATAAAGCCAGTTTGGTCATCAGAGATCATGGAGGGAAAGACGGTTTCTAATCTATGAGCCAAACCTTTAGCTAAGATCTTTACATCAACATTGAGCAGAGAGATCGGCCTATACGAGGAACACTCTGTTGGGTCTTTGCCCTTTTTTAAAAGAAGAATAATAGATGCCTCACTGAAAGAGGGTGGCAATGTGCCGTAATTAAACGAGTCAGATAATACTGAAAGTAACTGAGGAGAAGGAAGAGAAGAGAATGATTTATAAAATTTTACAGGGAACCCATCAGGTCCAGGAGATTTCCCTGAGGACAGTGCAGAAATTGCAGTAGATATTTCTTCTAATGACACAGGCGCATTGAGTTTGGCTTTGAAATCAGATGAAAGTGAGGGAATATTCAGATTCTGTAAAAATTGATCAACAGAGATATTGTCATTCAGAGATTCAGAGGAATAAAGCCGAGAATAAAGTTTTTAAGTGCATCATTAATTTCCAAATGATCCAATGTAACGTCTCCGTTCTCCTTCCGGATCTTTGTAATATGTTGTTTGGCTTTGGAACGCCTCAGCTGATTGGCTAGAAATTTGCCAGACTTATCCCCATGAATGATAAAAGCAACTCTTGCTTTCGAGAAGTTGGCGTTCGAAAGGTTGAGTGGACAGAAGGTTAAATTTAGTTTGGTGTTCAACGCGCTCCTTGTATAATTCAGGGTTCTTAGTTTGGGCGTATATTTGATCCAATTCTTTAATCTGGTTAATGAGGTCTAATCGATCTGCACGGGATCTTCTGTTGAGATTTGCTGTGTAAGAGATTATTTTCCCCCTCAGATATGCTTTCATGGCATCCCATACAATCTGGGATGGCACTTCAGGTGATGTATTAGTGTTAAAATAAAATTTTATCTGATCCTTAATAAATTAAAAAAAATCATCATCCGATAGTAAAGTTGAACCAAACCGCCAGTGTTTATTCCTCTGAGGGAGACCAGGTAAATTCAGAGAGAGAGTAATTGGGCCATGGTCAGACATCAGTATACTCTGATAGTCACAAGAGTGGGCAAATGGAATAAGTTGGTTATCGAGTAAGAAAAAATCAATTCTAGTGAAGGTATGGTGAACATGTGAGAAAAAAGAATAATCTCTCTCCGTAGGATGGAGGAAACGCCATATATCAGAGATGCCATAATTAGAGAGAAACGATTGGATAGCTAAGGCAGATTTAGTAGGTGGTCTAGTAACAGAGGACGATCGATCCAAATTAGGATCTAACCAACAATTAAAGTCACCACCCAGTATAAGAGAGTATGAGTTTAAGTCTGGTCGTGAGGAAAAAAAACCGTTCAAAAAAATTAACATAATCAAAGTTGGGGGCATACAGGTTTGCTAGTGCAACTTTAGTGTTATATAGTTTGCCAGAAACAATAATAAAACGTCCATTTATATCAGATATTTTATTATGGAGTTCAAAAGGAATATTTGAGTTAATAAGAATGGAGACTCTCCTAGCTTTAGCGGTAAAGGATGAATGAAAATGCTGACCCGCCCACTTTGACAAAAGCCGGGAGTTATCAGAACAACGAATATGAGTTTCTTGAAGGAAAGCAACGTCAGCTTTGAGTTGTTGGATATGTGAGAATACCTTCCTCCTTTTAACAGGGTGATTCAATCCCTTTACATTCCAGCTCACGAATTTAAGTGCACTAGCCATTATCGATTACTAATGCATAAAAGGCAGAAGGCATATAAAAAGTCAAGCAGTACAATAGCAGTCTGGGAGCAGAGATGTGAACATAGATTCGTAAAATCAAAACATATACATGTCCTGAGCAATAAAGAGATATAATATATACAGTGAGTGATGTTGGAACTAGAAAACCCACCCCACTCAGACAATCCAAAACTAGACGGCGACCAAAACAAGTAGCTAGCTCTACCAAAAAAATTAACCCAAATACAACTTCCAGATCTGTGTCATTAACAGCAGTTCCGTACTGAAAACATAACTACAGATTAGAACACCTTCTGCAGGAAAATAAAACTTAATACAGAGAAATTCGGAAGAGGACCAAAACTAACCTGCCAGCGAAAAACTTATAGAAGAATAAAGTAAGAGAAAGGAAAAAAAAGGATAAAAAAAGGAGAGGAAGGGGAAAATTATAAGTTCAAGACGAGTATTTATCAACCATTTACAGAGGAGAAAAGAATTCAGAGATTAGAAAAAAGGGGTGAAGAAAAGAAAAAAAAAGAAAAAAAGTATAATAAAATAAATAAATATAAAAAGAAGGAAAAATAGATCGGCAATTAAACTGTGAACCAACAAAAAGGAAGGCCTTCACTAAAGAGTTCAAACCTCCAAAACAAGTTAAAGTCAGTTGTAGAACTCTGTAGATAAAGTTGTACAAGAATAAAAAATAGATTACACACACACCAAATCCAGGGAGAGATTGTCAACAGCCCTTAGAGGTTCGATGAATAATGTCTGAATGATTCAAGTAAAGTCTGAGTCCAGAAAAAGTAATTTTACTACGAGAAGTACTTATCCACCATTTTAGGAGGTCCGATCGGGTTCCGAAGATGGCTGGATAGCCGGAAGACTTGCCACAGATGCTTCAGCTTCCTTCGCTGACTTAAACCATTTGTATTTTCCAATGTTAAGCTTGATTCGTAGATCAGCAGGAGAACGAAGAGAGGGTTTCAAATCACGATCAAAAAGCACTTTCATTGATCCTTTAAACTCAGCGCGCATCTTTAAGGTCTGGGGTGCAAAATCTTCCACAAAGCGAATGGTTGTATCCTGGAAAATAAAAGAACCTCTGTGACGTGCCTCTGCGATCAGACGGTGTTTTACCTGGTATTGATGGAAGCACAAGATTACTGGTCACGGGCGGGAGCTCAGAATTCCGGCGGGAACATGGACCCGGTGTGCCCGTTCGAGCTCAGGCGGGTTCGGGAGCAAATCTTTCCCGAATATCTCACTGAGAAATTCTGCGAAAAACTTCACTGTTGATCTCTGTTCGGTGGCCTCTGGCAATCCAAGAATTCTAAGATTGCAGCGTCTGCTGCGATTTTCGAGACCCACCGTATTGAAAAGGAGTTTGTTACACTTTTCCTCTAAGCTGGAACAGAGAGTCTCCAAGTATCGAACACGACTTTCTAAATCTTCAGAAGTCGAATCGATGCGAGATAAGTGTTGAGCATGCTTGCCCACCTTGTCGTTGATCCGATCAAGTTCATCTTCCAACTGTTTGAAAGCGGTTTTGAATTCCTTGAAAATTTCGTCTCGGAGCTGACCGAGCGCAGCCAGGGTCTCGTATGAGAGAGCCGTAGCTTCCTTTCTCCCGGATTTAGAACTCTTGCTAGACATTGTAAGTTAGATGTGCTCACAGGCAAGTAAGAGATACCGAAAAAGTTCCCAACTAAGGTTTAAAAAATGGAGACATTTAGTCCAACGATAGCGACAGTAACGGAACAAAAGTTCGGAGCAGCTGTGCAATCGCCATCTTACCGGAAGTCCCCTAGGAGCAATTTTTAAATAGAGCTGCGAATTGTTGTGCATGATCTCACAGGAGACACAAAACGCTGAGGGCACGTAATATCATGCTTAGAAACACCTTCAGTCACACCATTATTCAAATATTCAACTCTTCACCCTGACGATTAGATGTGCTCTTGATATTGCAATTGTCGTGGTTTCTTGTGCCCACAGACGACCAGGAGACGCAGAAGATTCTTCAAGAAGTGTTAAACTTTAATTTGCAATTCAAAGCTGAGACAGTCAGTGAGCTAGTCGCTGATTGCCCACCGATCCTTGTGCATAACATGTTTTATAGCAATCTCCTGGTTTAGTTGCATTAGCATATGCAATCGGTCTACAGTTGTGTAGCACCAGTACATCAGCTCCCGACTTCCCACTATTGTTTCTAGCCATTAACTTAATCATGTTCTCATCTACTTGTTGGGCCACGTGTTACCTCATCCCTGGCCACGGTTATCTCTTAGCTAGCCTCTCATTAACACACCATTATCTTCTTATTTGGCTACATTCTTAAGTTACTGATGTGTTCAATAGTATAGAGACAATACAGAGCTTTCATTCTCCTACTAAATTGGATACATACATCGCAAATACAAAGCTGACTACATAGTTTGGGTTACACAGCAAACAATGCAACTTTATACTCCAATATATCCCCCCTTTGAGTAGGGTCTCACACAGAGAAAGAAGACTAAGAGTCCGCGCACAAAAGCCCCAATAAACTCAAGCGTATACATCTGGAGGAGAAGGATGCTTAAGCGAGAATGCTGTTCTTGGACTACAGTTCAGCATTCAACACCATAGTTTCATCCAGGCTCGACAAGAAGCTCAGAGCCCTTGGCCTTCACCCTCCCTTGTGTAGCTGGATCCTGGACTTCCTGTCAGATCACTGTCAGTTGGTAAGAGTGGGCTCCCTCACCTCTGTGCCTCTGACCTGCAACACAGGAGCCCCTCAGGGCTGTGTACTGAGTCCCCTCCTTTACTCCCTGTATACCCATGACTGTATCGCCACCCACAGCTCCAATCTGCTAATTAAATTTGCTGATGACACTACATTGATTGGCCTTATCTCAAAGAATAACGAGGGGACGTGCAGGGAAGAAGTCATCTCTCTGACACAGTGGTGTCAAGAAAATGACATCTCCTTCAATGTTGCAAAGACAAAGGAGCTGATTGTGGACCATTGGAGGAATGGAGACGGGCTAACCCCTATTGACATCAATGGATCTGTGGTTGAGGGGATAAACAGCTTCAAGTTCCTTGGCATCCACATTATCGAGGGCCTCACGTGGTCTGTACACACCAGCTGTGTGGTGTTTCTGGCATCCATCAGTCTCGGTGTGAAAGCAATTGCACTGGAAGACTCCTTTGAAATATCCTCGTTCGCACTTTGATTCCATATTCTCTGGTGTTTAGGATTTCCATACAGGAAAAGGGTTCTGGCTCTGTTTCTATACAATCATGTCAAAGCTAAAGGTAAATACACCTGTCATCCCAACCTCCGCTGACGTTTGTGTTCGTCCATATATTTTCAAATATTCCTTTTCTATTACCATCTCTAACACTGTTTCGCACCATAGTCCAGTCAGCTACCACGCAGTGCATGATATATTTAATTTCTACTTGGCATTTAAACTTTCTCCTTCTCAGGTTCACGTTTATTCTCATCCGGTGATACGTATATATGATCAAACGAAGCATCCTTCCTCGGGACCACGGAGCACATCACAAAACACACATGACACACATCAGACGAAAAAAAATTGCTACGAGTAAGATTATAAATACAGTTCAATGTCAGTGAATTTCTCAGCAGATGTGAACAGTTCTTGTCCTGATGACAAGACTGGTAGTGGCAGGATCCTCTGCTGTTTCGCAGCCGGATGATTGAGGTCGTTCCCATGCTGGAAGTCCAGGTTATAATACTCCTGTAACTCTTCGTTCTTGCATCCTTCTCGACTACAGACAGTCCCGCCTAAGTACCAGCGACTGCTAGTCCAGGTTCACAGTACCCACTCGCAATACAGCCTCTGCCGCCACCCGTTACGTTCCTGCTGAGCCACCAGAGACACACTGATAGTGATGATATTCATCACAACAAGCAGCCTTTCCTCCATGCCCCACTCGGTAGAGTCGCACAAAAATACTTCATATTTTTGGCCGTTGGGAACAGATGTATCAGCGGGTGATTCAATGCAATTACGATCTTTCCAATGACGTTGTTTACTTCAGTAAATTATTCTCACTGTGATTCACTTGATTGGCTCGGCTGTTGCGGATGTAAAACGTCTCATCGTCACTACTTCACAAACATCATCTCTCCATATCTGGGCCTCCAGTGCTTTTAACAGACATTTATTGATTGCCAACTACAAGATGAATTGATGTCTGGTTCTCGATTGAATTGATATCTGCTAAATTCACATTTACCCAGAATGCTCCAGCACAAGAACCCGCTACTCATCGGGTATTCCGGCTTCTGCCGCCTTCCTTCGGTATTTTGCTAAAGAGACTTGCAGGAAACATCAACTGCTTATTTCTCCTTCAAAAACTCTGCCTGACAAGCTGTCTTCCTCTAACATTCTGTCTGTGCTGAAAGTACGACCAGCTGCTGTCACTTCTCAATAACAGCATTTTGAAATTAACCTATTCTGAAGTATTGTAATTAACACCGACTACAAAACACAGGTTTAGCAAAGATTAGAGATTACTTAACGGCATTTCTAATACATAGATGTAAAGTAGAGGGAAGTTCTTATTACTCCGTGTCCCGTGCAACAAACCAATGTTATTAAATAAAGAACACAATCGCAAGAACAAAGCATTCTCACTCAGCGTTCCATCTCCAGAAAGGACGCCAGATACTGGGCTGTCGGTGGATGAGGTGATAAAACATCGGTGGCTGAGGGTCTGCAGGGGTAGGTTAGTGGGTGGAGATGCTATTCGGACTTACTGCTTTGGGAATACAAATTCTTGTGGTCCTATCGTGGGCATACATAGCCTTCTGAATCAGTAGGAGGGAAGGTGGAGAGGTGATGAGTGACACTGTGGAAACAGGGGAACGGTTATGGAGTTCTGTGGGCGTGAACTGGATTCCATGATGATATGTTACCTTCTGGGTGCCAGGGCCCGCGATATGTCGGATCAAGGCCCTATTATTTTCAATAGGAAGGTGAACAGGTAGAAGTCGTGGTCCATGCAGGTGGAATGTCTTGTGTTGACAGAGTGCCGAGGTTCAACATACGGAATTCAGTGAGTTAGGTGCTACGTTAAAGGGCAGGACCAGGAAGATTATCCAGTTTAGTATGTGCCCAGGGGGTTGGTGTAGGAGGGAGACTTACGAGTTTTGGATCTTTCAGGGAACATAGAACTTTTACAGGACGGACGGTATGCAAATGAACTAGGGAGGCGCTGATAAACTAGGAGGAATGTTTGTTATTTGTGCACGGTGGGATTTAAACTAGAGTTGCAGGGGAATGGAAATCGGAGTGCCAGAACATTCAGTGGAGAGGTTGTGGAGGCAGATGTTGGTAAACCTTCAAACAAAGTTAGGAATCAAATGCTTGTACATGCAGTGACTCGTGTCCTGAACAGCTTGTATTTAAATGAAAGACTATCGTAGGAAAGGTGCATAATAGTGCAGAAAATGAGGTAGCTGATTGAGAAACAGAGGTAATCTGTAGTAAGGACAGGCTGTTGACAGAGCAAAATTCCAGTGAACAAGGTGAGCTGCACCTTCCAAGGTGGACAAAATCAAACAGGGTGACTACACGACTGAAAGTGTTGCATTTGATTGCGTGCAGTATATGGAATAAGCTGGGTGAACTTGAAGCAGAGCTACAGATTGGCAGATGTTAATTTTCGGCAGAAGTAAATCAAGGCTAAAAAATTATATCTTAATGTCTTGTAATTTATAATCTTACTATGATTATAGCTTAATGTCCAGGGATACGTATTGTGTCAAAAGGGTATGCAGGAAGACAGAGGGACGGTGTTGTTCTGTTAGTAGGAAAATGAAATCGAATCATTAGAAAGCGGTGACAGGGTCGGAGATTTTATATTATTGTGGATAGAGCGAAGAAACACAAGGGTAGTAGAACCCTTTTGGGACTTGTATGCAGACAACCGGACATTATTAAAGACGGAGCCTACGTATTAAAACGAGTTGTAGGAAATGCATGAAAGAAAGAAAATTATTAAAGGGGAACTTCAATATCCAGGTGGATTTGGAAAAGCAGTCAGGGGAATTTCTAGGGTCCCTGCGAAATGGCTTTTCAGAGAATTTCGTGGTTGAGCCCACCAGACCATCAGCTGTTCTGGCTTGAGCGTTCTACAAAGAACCAGAACTGATTAGAGAGATGAATGTAACATAACCCCTAGGGAAAAGCGATCATACAATTAGATAACTGATGTCTATCACCCTGAACTTTTGGAAGAAGTCAGATGCATCAGTATTTCAATGGAGTAACGGAATAACAGCGGCATGAGAGTGAGTTGGCCAGAATTGCAGGGAAATGATCGGCACAACTTTGTTCACCGAAGGGCCTGTATTGTGCTGTAAGTTTTCTATGTTTCCATGATTTGTGAAGAACACTGGCAGGGATGAAGGCAGAGCAACAATGGCTGGAATGCCTGGAAGCAATTCGGAAGGCACAGGATATACACACCCCTAACACGAAGAAGTATTTTGAAGACACAACCGTGGATAACCCAAGAAGACAAAGGCAATGTAAAAGTTAAAGAGAGGACAGTAACGCAAATGGGTGTGGAACACAGCGACAAAGGGAGAGTTAGAGACAAGGAGAGAAGGTACGGATAGAGAGTGTGGAGAGTAGCTGTGAGGAAAAGAAAAACAGGCGTTAATAGGGGAGAGCTGGTCCAATGAGTGCAGAAGAGAGTACAACCAGGAGCACGCAAGATCTAAAGAGAGGGAGAGAGAGGCACAGCTACTAAGAGAATTGCGAGAGAGATCGAGGTTGCACGAGAGCGGCTAAATAGGTAAAATAATGCAGAGCAAACACGACGAAATCTGCAGATGCTGTAAATTCAAACAACACACACGAAATGCTGGTGGAACACAGCAGGCCAGGCAGCATTTATAAGAAGAAGTACTATCGACGTTTCAGGCCAAGACCTTTCGTCAGGACGACGGTGCTGCTTATAGATCTTGCCTGTCCTGCTGTTTTCGACCAGAATTTTGTGTTTAAAATAATGCAGACATCTTTTAAATGTAGTGTTAAGGATCTTGAGTTAAACTGACGCCTCCAGTCCTCGCTGTATATTCAGACAATGATCCCCTTCTTGCCGACCTGCGCCGAAGTTCTTTCCGCCCGCCCTCAAAACGCGGTTTGTTGCGTGGGTGTGGGTGGGGGGCGGGGGAGAGGGGCCAGTTGTAAGTATATCCCAAGTTGTCCGGCCAAAGCACCTCAATTCCATAGGCTAGTCTACACCCTGGTCTGGCACGGCAAGAAGCCAGCATAATAAAATCCACTTGAACGCCCGACATTCTCTCTGCTACTCTTGTCCCATCGGAAGAAAATAGAAACGCCAGGCTCTATCCCGATGTTACAAGATTTACTATTAATTCTAGGATGGAAAAGTGTCGGCGAGCTAAGACCCGAATCTCAAGCTTAGCTAATATTCAGACAATGAGGAGACATCTAGCAGAGGTCGATTGGGAAAGAGAAACGGTAAGCGAGAGACGATTAAGAGGTAGATATAAACAGCTCAAAGACAGGACGTCCAGGGATTATGCCTGCACATCTTGTACCCCTCTTTGTATCTTCTTGTACCCTTGTTGGTATCGAAATATGCTTCTCTGGATATTTGAGATCTCATTCAGGACTTCTGTTCGGGGAAGATTCAGGGGTTTCTTCAAACATTCCCCTAATCCCGTAAGATTGCCTGTTAATTTTAGGATAGTGATGGGAAAAGAGAGGACGGATCCGGGTATTAACCCATAAACTAGAGCAGGGATAATATCCAGACATTTCGACGAGATCTAGCAGTAGTCGAGTGGAAGCAACAGACAGTGAGAGAGTATTAAGAAGGAGATATCAACAGGCGAAGGACAGGGCGTACATTTGAGTATAAAGGGTAAAACCGGAAAAGGAAAGCGATCAAAGGAGAGGTATTGAATCCGCAAATGAAAGCATCGTAATGAAGGTATTCTGCCCAATACTACTTACTCATGATTGTTTCTTTTTTCCACACCACTCTCATGTGTATAAAAGCAAGTTGCCCGGCTTTAGAGTGCAGAGTGCTGAGTGCAAACCTGGTCATCGTAGTACAGGAGGATGCGATCAACTGCAGAGGAGAATCTCTGGAATTTTTTTTGGGGTTGCAGGTTATGATGAGATGTTGGATAAGCTGTCTTATTTTTTTTTTCTGCGAGGTGAACCGAACGAAATTTATCAACTTATGTGATATTCGGACGGGTATAATTGCGGAAATAATTTTGATGTGGTAGGTGCATAAAAACAAAATTTCATGGTTTTAATGTTTTCCGATCATTTTCTCTGCTCCCCTTCTCTTTTCTCCAATTATCCACTCTTGTACTACTCTTCCATCATTCCTCCACGAGCAGTTCGCTCCTTCCATTTCTCCATGACCTATTCCCCTCTCTTATCAGATACCTTCTTCTCCATCTCTTAAACGTTTCCAAATATCAACTACAACGTACTTACTTCATCCCTTTTCTCACTCACCCACCTAACCGCTCACTTAGCCACATGTATCACGTACCAGTCTGTACTCCCCAACATCTTACGCCTCCTTTCTCTCCAGTCCTATTCGTAGCTCTATTTAAAATTGTCTCGACCCATAACTCGTCTCTTTATTCACCTCCAGAGGTCCTGTCTGAGCTGCCGAACCCCTCCAGCATTCTGTGCGGGTTAACACAGTTTCAGGTGAGTAGACGGGCTGGAAAAAGGGAAGTAATATGAAGGGCTTCAACACAGATACGGTCCAAATCCCTTTTATAAAGCAATTTGTCCCCGCATGATTCCCGAAGTGTTCCTCATCTGATACAGAATATCCACTCGTTCATCACAATCGCAGTGACATCAGATTAGATGCAGACAAGTTCTCGGGTTTATATCATCCTCCTCCCATCAACAGAAAGGATCTCATCTGAGTCTTTCACTGAGGATACTGTTCAAAGTTAGCAGACTTGCGGACCAAACGCCACGACACCATCAGCCTTGCAGTCAGTCCCTTGACCCAATTGGTCAATCTCACTGCACGGTGGTCAATTCGTAAACGGATTTATTGTTCAAGATTCGAAATTGATGAATAGCATTTCAATTCGCAAGTGTAAAGGAGAACGAAATAGTTGTTACTCTGCATTCAATGCAACGCAAACACACAAATAAAAATCAGAAAAAATTCATTGCCACTGTGCATTGAGTTTCCAGGTGATACAATGACAGAGTTGAAAGTGTTGGAGTGATAGAGCAAGTGCGGAGCAAGCAAACAACAAATTGCAAAGTCAGAGGGAGGAAGGTTACGAGATGAAGAGTCCATCTAATCGTCAGGGTGAAGGGTTGAATATTTTTTATAACGGCGGATTGAAGCTGTTCCTGAGCCTGATGGATCGTCCTTTCAGGCTTTTGTGTCTCCTGCGAGTTGATACAGAACGACTCTCCGCTATCGGTGGACATACATCCTTGCGTCGCCATCCTATTAAATACTTCGATTTGCGTGTTTCTCCAGTGATCCGGATTCAAAGGGGTTAACCGTAGATGAATGTTGACTAATTAACGTCAGCCTGCACGGAGCCTGGTTGTGTCACTGGGGGATTCGCAGCTCTATTTAAAATTGCTCCTTTCGATGAAGGATCACAGTGGTAACCAGAGCAACCCCTCCGTCACACACGGACCGCAGAGGCTCCACAGAGGAAGAAAACAACTGGGGAGTTACGAACAACAAAGTACGATTTTCAATGAGCGGTTGGATCTGCAGCGTGCGAAGAGTCAGAAACCCATTTGAATCTGGCAACAGATACGGGAAATGTCTCAGCATCGAGGAATAGAACCATGGAATGTTTCATCGACGGGGAAGCGTGTCTTCGTCCTCGCTCCTTATATTTTTTCGAAGAACCCTGGGATTACAGCAGACGATCGGATCTGGTATTTACTGCTGACAATTCAGCCCGTCTACTATCCGGTTCTGGCTTTGGTTGCATTTCCCGGTACGTTCCTGTTCACCGACTCGAGGAATGCCAGAATAGGATGTAGTGGTCACGGGGTAAAGATGTCTGATTGATGGGGATTTAATTACATGTTCTGGCTCACACAGACGATCGTCCTCCCTGACTGAACTTCGGATGATTAACCTCTGATATTTTCACTGTATCCGGTCAACAACTTTTATCTCCGTGTTTTCGGTAAATAATTATAATATTTAAAGGGAACTGTTCATATAGAGGATGAAGTTTCAAAGAGTTTTCAAAATGCAAACGAACAGAAAAAATGATTTTGGTTAAAAACAACGTTAAAAACATAAGTTCAGAGCTGTCGTTTAAAAGCTTCAGCTGAGTCTGCATCCCTTGTGCTTTAGATAATTGACTTCACCAGTTTGGAGTGTAGTTTAAAATAGATGACTTCACAAATATCTTTTCAGGGAGATGGTAAAAATTTAACAGACCAACAGAAGAAGATTGAGAGCTCGAGCAGAAATTACAGCGCCGCCTCGAAGCAACGAGTATTGAATTAATCTGTACGCACAGGGTGGAGACGCATGTGTCCCTGTAACTTGTTATTCCACTTTGGTAATAGTAAAGCAATTCCAATTCACTGATCAATTCCGAGCCCTATTCCAAATCCATTTTCACCGAAATCCGAGAACACTTCTTCTCAGCTTATTAACGACTGTTCGTTGGTTGATGTGATGACGTTAGTTTCAACTTCTTTGTCGACTTCACTGAGCTATAATCCTCGTCCCCAGCAGATATCGCCAATGCTGGAAAACTACAGTCTACATGTCTGGTTTCAAAAACATGATTCTATATTTCCTGTCTGTGACTCGCCTGGCTTTGGTCTTTCGAACTGACATGTTTATGTTTCTTTCAATCCCAACAGTGAACGTGCTGACGATGGTGGTCCTGTCCCGGAGAAAGTGCGGTCTTTCTGAAGGAATCACTCGTTACCTGATGGCCATGGCAGCAGCGGATCTCCTGGTTGTTATCTTAGACCTGGTACTAAGGCAGATTCCGATTGTTTACCGGGAATTGATTTATTTTCTGAAGAACATCCCCGTGTGTAATGTCCACGCCGTCCTACTTTACGCAGCCAACGACTGTTCCGTCTGGTTCACCGTCATGTTCACCTTGGACCGATTTGTGGCTATTCGCTGCCAGAATCTGAAAGCTAAATTCTGCACCGAGAGAACGGCGGCTGTGTTTCTGGGTACTGTGTCCACACTGAGCTGTTTGAAGAACATTTTCTGGTATTTTTTGCTCTCAGGAACATATTTGAAGACCAACATACCTTGGTTTTGCCATGTCAGTCATGCTGCCCTAATCTCAGTGGCCTGGACCGTAGTCGAGTTCGTCAGCTACCTCCTGACGCCTGTGATCCCGTTTGTGGTCATTCTGCTGCTCAATGCTTTGACCATCAGACATGTGTTAGTGGCGAGCAGAGCCCGGCGGAGACTCTGGAGTTGCATGAGTGGGGATAGTTCCAAAGACCCGGAAATGGTGAACCGTAGGAAGTCGATCATTTTACTCTTGGTCGTGTCGGGTAATTTCATCGTGTTGTGGATGCTTTATGTTGTTCACATTATTTGGATGCGTTTGCTTTATTTTAATGCTGCGTTCCCACCTTTGACCACGGGGGAGCTGGGCTACATGCTGCAGCTCCTGAGCTGTTGCACCAACACGGCTCTTTACGCCTTGACGCAAAGGAAGTTCAGGGAGCAGATATGGGGGTTGGTGAAATTTCCATTAACTCGCATTCTGAGGGAAACTATTCGGAATGAAGAGTTATGAAACCGGTAAAGCGGTTTCAATCCCCGCAGCCATTCCTATGAATATTGTACGTTCGATCGATAAGTAGGCTAATTGGTCACCTGAGTATAATTGGACGGCACGGTCTCCTTGTGGTGGAAACCCCTGTCGCTGTTCTGTACATTTAAATTTTAAAATACTAGTATAATGACAATCTGTCCCTCATATCCCTCTTTTCTACCCTCCATTAAAAAAAGACCGAAACTTTCACATTTCGGACGATTTTGTTGGCAGTTTATGAGCGTCACGTTCTACCACATCAGGCCCACGTGACTGTAATGACATTATATTCCTATCTGCAGTTCCATTGGTTTGAATCATGTTGAAATGTGTCAGCTGGAATGGCAACTGCATTGGGAGCTACGGTGCCTTGTGGTTATCACAACATTATTACAACCCGGGGCGTAGCGGAATTCTGAGTTCAGTCCCGTCGCCGTTAGTAAGGGGTTTGTGTTCCTTCCCGTGAGCGAGCGTGTTTCCTCTGCGTGCTCCGGTTTCCCCCCACAGTCCAATTTCAGGCTAATTGATTATTGTATATTGTCCTGGTTAGGGTTAAATAAGTGTGTTCATGAGACAGTCAACATAGTTCCTTCTTTCCTACCCCTCCCCCGCCCGCAGTTCATCATTCTCCCTCTCTACCGAAACGAGGCCGTCTGACATCGGTTCATCGAAACAATGAATTCCCCCCCACGAAGTGAAACGCACTTCGGCCAATCTCCCCACCCTGACATTTACGTAAACCAACACGAAACTAAATTGGTAGACATCGATCGATAGCATAATATACCTTGACAATTCGTACAGCAATTTTATTATAATTAAAATCCATTATTTCTTTCAGGACAATTGAATATCAAAATGCTGTCTTTTTATGTTTTATTGATTTCACTAAAGCAATCGACAAAGTGCAACATGAAAGGTTATTACAAATTCTCGCTAAACTAAACATTGAGAGAAGCGTCCAAAAAAAACTGGTTCAAAATTTATATTGGAACCAAACGGCGGCGGTAAAAAATGATGATAATATAAGCAGTTGGTCGAAAATTCAAAGAGGAGTTAGACAGGGATGCGTCGTCTGATCGCAATTATTTAATATCTATAGTGAAATGATTCTCAGAGAAATAGAAGACCTGGATGGAATAAAAATTGGAGGTGTTAACATCAACAATATAAGATATGCAGACGATATCACTCTAATAGCTACTGCTGCAGAAGACCTACAAATCCTCTGAGACAAAATAGTTCAAACAAGGGCAGATTATGGTCTAACCATCAACTGTAAAAAAAAGTATGGTAATATCAAAATAGCAGGGTACTCCTAACTGCCAATTGTACAAAAGGTAACCAAGAGATTGAACAAAAGACCAAAATACCAGCTATATATCACATGATGCTAGAAGTAAAGTAGAAATAAAAATAAGAATTTCCATTGCCAAAATCAAATTCCAGAAAATGAAGCGAATCTTTACTAACAGACACATTTCGATGACAACAAGACTTAGGCTACTAACATTTTACATCTGGTCAATGCTGTTGTATCCTTCCGAAACATGGGTTATAGCACCAGAACTCCAAAGAAACTTAGAAGCAACAGAAATGTGATTTCTCAGAAGAACGTTGAAAATATCATATAGAGATAGGGTAACTGATCAGTCAGTACTCCAACGTGTCCATACAGAAATTATCTTTATTGAGAATATTAAAGTATTGGAAACTTATATTCCTGGGCCTTGTCATCAGAAAGGGAGAAATAGAATGCCTTACATTACAAGTCCGTATGCCTGGGAAACGCGGAAGAGGAAGGCAAAAAAGAAAATATATGGACACTTTAAAAGAATTAAGAGATCTAAGTGTGCCAGATATCATTGACGCTGCGTGGGGTTGTTCGATATGGACAGTCATTATCGCCCAAGCGTGTAACGTGCAAGGAAGATGCAGAAGAAGATTTCTTAAAGATTATGAAAAAGCTAACTCAGTCACAGTACCGTTCCACCAATTCCATACTGATTTTCAAGCACAAGCCCTTCCCCTCTGAGTGGAGATCATTCCTGGTTTTCACATTTTTTCTATCCCTGAAGTTAGTTTAAAACTCCTGACTAAACCTTCTGACATTGCCCAAGTTTGCTGAACTGCCGTAATTGTGTACCTCCACTGTGGCTAGGAAAATTTACCGAGGCATCTAATGTGTTCTCTTAGTCGAATTGTAACCTACTCATGATATCAGTCCCACTCTGAAAACAGAAATCCGCAATGTATTCTCATTATTGAATAAAACTGCAAAATATTTATTGCAGACTTTAGTATTTCGGTGCAGATTGTATATCGCACACCGTACAGAAGGAGGCTGAAAAGTGCCAAGATAGGAGTATATAACATTATAGGAAGCATAGATGCGGTGGATCGTCAATATTTGCTTATCATGTTAGGGTTGTCTACAACTATCGAGCAGAGCATTAATATGAGAGCGAGGATATGAAAGTTACTCTTTCACACCCAGTATGGAAGTTATCCGAAATCTGCTGCCAAACGTGGTGGTGTCATTTAAGTCAGTAGAAGCTTGTTTTAGATTACATTATTTAGACTTACGAGCTGAATGGGCACTTCCAGCCCAGTAAGCAACTCACCTATTTAACACTAATCACGAGACAATTGGCAATGACCAATTCACGTACGACCGATGACGTATTTTGACCCGAGGCTGGAAACCGGAGTACCCGAAGGAAACCCACGCGGAGAACGCACAAATTCCTAACAAAACTGGGCCAGAAGAGAACTTTTACCTCCGACGCCCCGACCTGTAATAACTTCGGGCTAACAACGACACCACCGTGTCGCTCAGTTGAAGAAGCATTTGATGAGTACCTGAACGTGGAGCGGTAAAGGGATTTGCATTTAATGGTCCAAGTGGGCCTGAAACAATGATTGATGAACACAAGAGATTCTGCAGATGCTGCAAATCCGGAGAAAACCATGGAAATTGCAGAAGGAATTAATCAGGTTAGGCCACATCTATGGAAATGAATAAACAGTCGACGTTTCAGGCCGGGATCCTTAATTAGGACTGGAAAGGAAGGAGGGACATGTCAGAATAAGAAGCTAAAAGGAGGAGAAGGCGTGCAAGCGAGAACGTAATACGTGATGTCAGTTGGGTGGGAGGGAGCTGAAGTAAAAAGTTAGGAGGTGATGGGTAAAAACGTGAAGGGCGGGTGAAGAATGAATTTGACAGGAGAGGAGTGCGGGCCATGGGAGAAAGGGAAAGGTGCTGGACGTGTGAATAGAAGAGTAAATGGAAAAGCGGGGCCGATGGGGGATTGAAAAGAAGGAGAGGAGAGACTGGAACGATGCAACGGATGTTGCAGATATCCATATTCAATTACATTTGTAGCTGCTACATGACTTCTTGACCTATTCCTTAAAAACTCGACCGGTTATGGGAGCAATGCGGGCTTCTGCTTTACCAGCATCTCTACATGCATTGTCAAGGTCAGAAAAATATGGAGGTCTTGCCAAAGAACCTAGCCTACATCAAAGCTTCTCAGTATCCAGTCTATTCACCAAATATTTTTAATTGTGTTTGAGCTCTCCCCACACCCAATCTGGAGCAGGTCACGGTTTGCGGATTAATCTCTAGCTGCCATGTTGCCGCCCAAATCTCCAACTGCCTACATCATGTAGAATCTTTCCAGAACTTCCCTCAACATTTGGCAATTCCTGCACAAATAACCCGATCTTTTAAAATTACCCTATCTATATGCATACATATGGGGGATATTACATAATTCTTGTGTCTATCTAAACATCACCTAATCGCCGCTTTTGCAAGGTACAACACTCTCTATCCTGACAGCGCGTTAACTGATTTATCGGGTATAGGGTGACGTAATTGGGAGAAATGTACTATTGATCAGAAGAAACTATGGTATGCAGTTAGTGGATTTGACGGATCAAAACAGGGGAAGCAAGCACCACCAGCCACATCTTCCTATCCTCCACACTCTCGACTTTCCACAGGAATCGCTCCCTAAGCGACTCCCTTGTCGATTAATCCCCCCCATCCCTCCCCACCGACCTCCTACCCGGCACTCATCCCTGCAAACGGAAGAAGTGCTACACCTGCCCTCACACTTCTTCCCTCACCACCATCCCTGGCTCCAGACAGTCCTTTCAGGTGAGGCACCACTTCACCTGCGAGTCAACTTGGGTGAAATACTGTATGCAGTGCTCCCGATGTGGCCATTTATACATTGGGGAGACCCGCAGCAGACTGGGAGACCGTTTCGCCGAACACCGGCGCTCAGTCCTCCAGCAGTGGCGGGATCTCCCTGTAGCCACACACTTCAGTTCCACAGATCACTCCCACTCCGACATGTTTGTCCATGGCCTCCTCTATCGTCAAGATGAGGCCACACGCAGGTTGATGGAGCAATACCTTATCTCCCGCCTAGGTAGCCTCCTACCTGCCAGCATGAACATTCAACTCACAGATCTCCGTTGATACACCTGCACCCCCCTTACCCCATCCCTATCTATTATTTTAGTCTGGTTCTCTTTCTCTCTCTTTTTCCCCTCACTATAATTTCCCCTCAGCCCTACCTTTCTTTCTGTTTTATTCTCCACCTTCCCCCTAGCCCATTTCCCTCCAGCCTATCATTTCCAGCTCTCTACTTCATCCCTCCCCCCACTTCTTATCCCCTCTCCACCAACCCATGTTACTTCACTCCTGATGAAGGGTTTAGGCCCGAAACGTCGTCCCATAGATGCTGTCTGGCCTACTGAGTTCAGCCAGCATTTTGTGTTTTTATTTATTCCCAGCATCTGCAGATTCACTCTTGAAGCAAGAAAACTAATTGTCTTAGTTCCTCCTCCCACCCATTTTGTGAACACTGAACTGATTCTTGCTCTGGGATAATCTAAGCAGAGTAACACAAAAAAGCTTCAAGTAATGACCTTAAACTTGGGACCATTTCAGACAAGTGGCTGTTTATGTAAAATGCTAGACCTAGCAAAGAAGCCATCAGCAATTTCATTAGACTATGTATGGGTCGCCTGATTTAACTGCTTTGCAGCAGTCAAAGATACAAATACACAAGGAGGGGTGGGCAGAACCATGAAACAATGTTGGTTGTATCCCTGTATAAGAATCAGTGAGAATGTGACCTAGGTAGGTCAGGTGACCTTGAGCCAATGGGATGGAGATTCACCAGTTCAATTTATGAGGACCACTATGAGTCAGGAGCTCAAGGTACACAGGGGCGAAGACCCAGCAGCAACCAGAGACCAACTATCACGGATAAGGACACGACGGACTCGTGGAGATAGGGACTACGCGGAACGCTTGACCAGCACAGACTCCTTTCCTGGGAAATACTGTTCCCCTGCAATGACTTCTCACTGGGGGTGACGGTCATGGGTTCTAGTAGGGTACACGCACGTAGCTAGTTTGTGAACCTCCGTGCTTTTTAGATGAGACAAAAAAAAACCTACTTGCCGGTAAACACAAATTCACTGTGCCTCACTGATGGTTATTACAAAGGATGATTCTTGTAACAGAATTGGCGTCCCTGTTGGGGGCTTGGGGATAAATCTCTTTATTCACTGGGAGACTCGAGTCAGACCACATGGGTGAGGTACACAGATGTGGGGTGGGTAATTAGCGGTTGCTAACCCAAAATGAAGAATTCAGGAAATTCTACAAGTCCGAAGGTCTTGGGTTGTTTTCAGTGGAGAGGGTACCTCCAGAAATATGTGTTGGGAATGTGGGCGCGATATGAGGGGTTAGTCGGTCCTCCTGGCTGGGAAAGGGAAGATGCTGGGGATGCCCTGTGGAAAATTGCTCGAGAGAAACTGTCGGGCAGGAAGTTTAAAAAACTATAAAAAACACAGTAGAAGTTGCCTGTTAAATTGAGGATTTGACAGAATTATGATAAAATACGGAGGCAGAACGGCACAGATCCGACATGAAAAATGAATGTCGGCATAAAGCAGAAGCCGAGAGAGAAAGGTTAGAACAGGAAATTCTAGAACAGGGGTCGGCAAACGTTTTGCCTCTGTGGGCCGGATCGCGTATTAATCAGCGGCCTGTGGGCCAGATAAATGACATAAAAACTTGAAGTATGGGAATTAGCCATTTAAATACATCTAGTTATGTTTTGCCTCAAATTAATGAATAACGCATGCTAGAAAATCATTTGTGCTTAACCAATATCGATCGGGACATTTGTGCTCAGAAACGATCCTTGAAAGCCTTTTCCAGCACCTAGTTATAAGGGAGTAATACATGGCCCAGATGATTCCGAGGAAAGGAGATTGATTATAATGTGGTTACATCCAAATATACACTCGGCTTTTCCTGATAAATATGGCACGGTGAGGGAACAAGTGAGGAACAGACGAACACAATTTTGACTGTTACGGGGGAAGCCCCTGGTAGACGTGCTAGAAAAATGTTACCAGAGGAGATGTAATTTCCTCTGCATTTGCATCCCCTTTATGGACAGTGTTCCAGGGGGTGTACGGAACAGCATTTAGGACTAGAGGCCTGAAATAGATGGTCGAGGACACCGGTGTCTCACTGTACTGATGTATCTGAAAAATCATTGGAAATGTTTGATCCATCTAAACCCACACATACTGAGGCATGTGTACTGAGACAAATGAGGAGAGTGTGGGAAAAGGAGATGCGCAGATTAACTAAACACTCTGATAGGAAAGTGATGCCTATTAAAAGTCAGGCAACTGCCTGGAGAAATGAGGGTAAGAGACCCACCCCAAGGGTGTTCCTGCCACGCTATCAAGGAGAAAGGAACAGCAGAGGAAATGGAACAGGGAGAACTGAAGGTGGGACAATTACATGCTTGTGGTCAAGATGGACACATTAAGTGAGAATGTCCAAACCAGAGACGAGAAAGAGCAGAGTAAGGCGGTTTGGCCTCGGAGAAGCCTGTGGTGAACTATGTGCCTGTCGGGACACGCCCTGCTGCTGACTGCTCCTGTGGCTCCTCCCACAGGCCCCTGTATAAAGGAGATCTGCGGCCTGACGCTCGGCCTCAGTCTCCAAGACATTGTATGATAGACACTCACTCCTGGTTCCTTCTTCCAGTCAATAAAAGCCGATATCTCGCCTTACGTCTCAGTGTGAGTTATTGATGGTGCATCAAAGCCTTAAAGACTGAGCCCATAAAATAACATGCTTCTCCTTCTGATCACTCAGTGAGGTTTGACATGTGTTCCTTTGTCTTACCCTTCCTGAAGTCCACAGTCAGCTCTTTCGCCTTACTGACGTTGAGTACCATGTTGTTGCTGCGGCAACACTCTACAAGTTGGCATATGTCACTCCTGTGCTCCTATACACCACATGCAGATCCCAGCAGGAGAATATCAGGATAGAATATATACAATGGGTAAAATGTGGATAAAACCAGAGAAGACGAGCAATGATCAGATGATGCAGCAGATCGTTGCACAGAACTCAGGGGCATTTGCAAGTCACAAGCACGACTGCAGAAAGATGGCTGGCAGAGTGTGCATACACGGTCCAGACCACAAAGCATAATAGCAAGCTGGGTTTCCCAAAAAAAATCAGAGGAAGATGTAGATACGAGTTTGGTACAACAAGGAGTACTGAGGCCAGTAAACTCCACTATTACCCACCCATATATAGGCAGTGAGGAAACCAGATGGTAGTTGGAGGTTGACAGCTGAACAAAACAACCTCGTTAACAGCCCCAACTGTAGCAACTAACCTGCAGACAGTTGTTAAACAGAATGAAAGAGCACAATGGTTTACAGTTTTGTACATAATTCATGGAGTTTGGTTATGTCCACTAGAACAAGAGTGTCAATAGATGTTTACATTTTCCTTTCAGGAACAGCAGTATATATGGACCTCCCTCAGGTATTCCATAATTCCCCTTCTATATTTCATCAGCACTTAGGGGAAGGTTTATAACAGTTTTGAAAGCAGGAGTGCTTTGTGCAATATGCAGATGATCTACTTCTGCAGACTGAAACCAAGCAGGAACATTATCAGCTATTGACAGTACTACTGCAATTATTTCTTGCATTGGGACTAAAGGTATACCCTAAAAAAGCACAGACGATGAAACAAGAAGTAAGTTATTTGAGAATGATCTTGAGAAAAAAGAGAAACTGGTAAGCAAAGATTAGAAACGGTTATGAAGCTCCACTCCTTTCTGAGGCTGGTAGGATACTCTAGGGATCACATTGATAGATTTTCAACTAAGCCAGCTCCTTTAATGGAGTTATTTGAAAAGAATGTGGTATGGGAACGGAAATCAGAAATTTCCCAGACCATCACTGCTGCTTTAAAAATCCCGAATACGAATGAGGCATTCTCATTGGAGGTGGCTACAACTGATACCAACTCCTCAGCAGTGCACTTACAGGTGACACATGTGAAGCTCAGACCAGGAGCATATCTATCACACATTCTCTCACATGTAGAACAGGGATATACAGTATGTGAAAAACATTTTGGTAGTTTTCTAGATAATACAACATTGTACCTATATATTGAGACTTAATCCACTTAGAATACTGACGAGCACACCTCCATACAGTCACTGTTTGATGGAAGAATTAACGCCAAAATAGAATTGCAAATGGACATTGCAGTTGCAAGGAAGAAACATTAATGCAAAGCGAGTAAACTCTACCTCAATGATAGCTGATAATTTGGTGTACCAAGGAAGTGAACTTGAGTGTCGAGTTAAGATAGCAAATGTTCCCATGGGTTCATTTGTAATAAAACAAAAAGAAGAGGTAGAAGCAGATCAGATAAAGTAATGACTGGGAAAAATATATTAAAGGAAAAAGAATACTCTATTTTAAAATATTTGTGGATGGTTTCTCATCAGTACATGATGGTGAGAGAACAGGATATGGCATATATGTAGAGGATGAATATGGCCTGGAAAGGCAGCTTTAAAGTTAGCCGAAACCTTAAGTGTACAGGAATTAGAATTGGCAGCTGTAGCATTTGGCCAGCCAGAATGTTTTCCACCGGGGTCAGTCATACACTCTGATAGCAAGCTTGTAACTGCCTTATGGAACATTTGCCTCTGTGAAAAGACAGGTTTTTTGTTTCAGCTGATGGGAAGCCCCTCCCATCTGCTGCTTTATTGCAATATATATTTGAAGAGGCAAAGAGAAAAGAGTCATAAAGGTGGAAGCCCACTCTAAAGTACCCCCTGAGGGAAATAGAAAGGCTGACAGGTGCTTTATTTTGGATAGGAATGGCAGTACAGAATGGGTATATTGGGGGGCAGAAGGAACAACAGATTAAAGTTATGGATTTAACAGAAGAGCAAAAGAAAGATTAAAGAATTTTTAAAAATTAAAGAAGGAACAGGGTCTGAAATATATGAAGAGCACAGGGAGATTTTGTCAAAGATAGAGCTATCCTTTATGAAAGAAAGCTTGTGGTTCCAGAGGGAGGAAGAAACCAGATGATCCATTGGTACCATGATCTATGGGGGCACCTGAGATGCAAAAGCACCTTGGAAAAGATCAAGGAAGTAGCCTGGTGGCCTAAGATGAAGGATGATGTGGAGCATTATGTCAAAAATTGCTTGATGTGTGCACAATGTAATCCTGACAGAAGCGTAAAGAAAGGAGCCCTTCAGGTCAGTGGAAGGCCATTGGATTAATTTTCAGATAGATTAAATTTGCCCTTTACTGCCCACTCCAGGAGGGTAGAAATATATTCTGGTAGTTACAGATACTTTTACGAAGTGGATGGAAGCTTTCTTAGCTAAGACAAACACAACAAATGCCACTGCAAAAATCTTATTGGAAACGATATTCATTCACTGTGGACTACCCTGGAGTATCAAATCGAATCAAGGCACGCACTTTACAGCCGAGATAATGCAAGATGTCATGGCACTTTTAGGGATCCAGCAGAGAATTCATACACCCGTTTGTGTACAGTCTATTGGAATTGTGGAAATGATGAATTGAACACTAAAAATATAACTACAAAAATGATGGAACGGCCTGACAGGTAGTTTTGCCTTGTGTATTGTTGGTAAGAAGGAATACACTGGCATCTTCAACTGGTTATACCCCTTATAAACTCATGACCGGAAGGGACATGTGAGGATTAGAGGAGTTGTTAGGACTAGATTTGGCAGAACCTGACATCGATGGGCTTGTGTCAGAAAAGTGGGTCCAACAATCGGTAGCTACTTATTATGTAAAATCCCAGACCTACCAAAAGAGCAACCTGTATTCTCTTAGACTCTGTCTGGTTCACCTCATTAGACTGGTTTGGATAAGTCAATGTTGAAAGACACATACAAGGCTGAGGTGGGCAGAACCGTGAAACAATCTTGGTTGTAGCCCTGGACTAGAACCAATAAGAAGGTGACACAGGTAGGTCAGATGAGCTTGAGCCAGTGGAATGGAGATCCATCAGTTCAATTGATATGGAACACTTTTAGAGTCAGGAGCTCTAAATATGTAGGGGCAGTAACTATCCAGCTACCAGAGACCAACCATCGTGGATAAGGAGAATCCCACGGACACGTGGAAATCAGAACCACGAAGAAAGCCTTGGCAATGTACACTCCTTTCTCTGGGTAATATTTTTTTTCTCTTCATTTACTGTTCATGGGGGTGGGGGGGGGAGTGTTCAGGGATCCTAGGGGGGTCCGGACAGGTAGTTACTTTGTGAACCCATGTGCTTTTTAGATGAGACAATAAAGGTTTCTTGTTGGTAATTACAGATACTGTAATTATCTGGGGGTAGAGAAGGGAAATAGATTAGCCATGACTGAATGGCAAAATAGAATCGATGGGATGAATAACCTAACAGTACTCTTACCACAATTCTTATGGTTTCTTATGGTGTACAAGGTTATTCAATAGGTGCATTTTATGTCAGAGAAATGTATACAAAAATGCATCCTGAAATTCTTTTTCTTCACAGATATCCACAAAAACCGAGGAGTGCCCCAAAGAATGAATGACAGTTAAAACGTCTGAACACCAAAGTGGCCCCAACTGCCCCTCCCACTCACAAACAGCAGCAAGTTAACAACACCCCTCCACCACAACCAGCAAAAAAGCATTTGCATCCGCTACTGAGCACTCAAGCGTGCAACAAAGTATGAAGACACAGACTTGCAGAACCCCCAAAACTACTCGTTCACCTCGTAATCCACAGGCTCTCACTCTCTCTCCCTAATAAAGGAAAAGGATGTGTCCCCGTTTCAGAGCGAGAGGGGAGACATAACAAACAACTCGCTGATTTATGATGTTAGAAGTCTGTTGCATGAATTTTTCCGAGATGTATGCTCTCCGGACACATAACCCCCAGCAACTAACCTGCTGCTCCTGATGTTCCATGCTCTCCCGTGACGTTTCAGTGAGAGGCACTGGCCTAGAATCAGCCCACCCTAAAGCCATGAGATCCCAGAAAGCTGAAGCTGTGGTAGCCTTTCAGGATGCGTCTTTGGGATTTGAAAAACCGGTCGGTCATGAGGCCTGAGAGCTGGCTCCATTCTTGCAAAGAACCGAAGCCAAAGTGTAACTCCAGGCTCCAGGTCAAAAGAACTCCCCACACCATGAAAAGGGAAAGAAAGAGATATCTAAGACAGAAATAAAGGTGTTTCCAAATATGCAAGCAAAGGAGTCACCATTTAGCACCATCTTAACTTTACCCCGCCTTCAAATTTAAGTTGTTTTAGAACTTTCACATGTATTGAGGTACAGTAACAGAGTTAGAGATTGTGGCTTAGAAGAAAAATGGATCAGCCATGATGAAAATGCGGAGAAAACTCGATGGGCCAAATGACTAACTCTGCTCCATTATCTTATGGTCTTATGATAGGAGGCAGGAAGCAGAGGGTGGGGCTTGAAGATTCCGTCTCGGAATGACAGTTGGTGACTAGTGAGCTGCCACAGGGTTGGTCACAAGTTCACCAGGCCTGGTCAATAACGTTGTGGATGACACAAATGATGCATTCTGGGAAGGCAAACCAACATGGAACTGTACTGTCAATAGTCGGGTGAGTCAGGATCATTTACAAGTAACCTGAGGGTCATCCATTTTATTTAAACAGAGAGTTGTAAGTAGATGGAATGATCTGTCAGAGAAAGTGGTTGAGGCAGGTACAACAGTATCCCTCAAGAAGTATTTGCATAGATTTGGTTGCAAAGAGAAATACTGTTTTATATTTGGACCATTTTTAGATTAGTGTGCTTCACTGTGATGGTGAAAATTGGAGAAATTTTGGCAAAATTCAGGAAACTAGGACAAGCTGAGTGGGCACCATGGTTTGCATGAATTGGCTGGGCGGATAGGCCTGTAACCATGCTGGATTTCTCTGTGATTCTTCAAGACTCTATGATATGAGTTGGAAGCTGTCCTGGGCAGTAGTAAGAGAAAGGCATAGGGAAGAAACATGGAACGACGGGGAAAGGGACAGTTACAGAGAAAAAGTCAAAGAGAGATCCAGAGAGGGAGGGAGATGAAAAAGCCTCAACATGACATCATTGCTTTTATATTCTAGTCCTCGTGAAATGAGAGTCTCCCTCACTGTATCTTCCCCACCCCATGACATTTCTTCTCAAGCTACTGACTTCTTCCCCAGCAGGGAATGGGAGTTCTCAGCTCACACCCACTGACTGAATTCTGCCACTCACCGAAGTCTAAGTTTGGCTCCTGTAGAAGAAACCACAGTGTGAATATTAAATGCTGTGGACTAGACTGGCAAAAATGTAAGTGAATTCCTTCTTGCCCTGCAAGGTGCATTCAGGTCCCAGGATGGTGGGACTGGAAGAGGTCAGAGTATTCTGAGCCCTTTTGAGCCCCTTTAACTAAGATTTAACAATACTTTTTTAACTAAGAAAAGATTTGCTGGCATTGGTGGGAGTCTATAGGAGGTTGTCTATAGGAGAATCATGAGAATGATCCGGGAAATGAAAAGAGGAGCGTTTGATTTTTCTGGGCCTGTACTCACTGGAGTTTGGAAGAATCGGGGGAATTTCATTGTAACCTACTAGTTAGTGAAAGGCCTAGATAGAGAACACGAGGAGAGAATGTTTCCTATAGTCTAGGAACAGAGGGCACAGCTTCAGAATAGGTCATCACTTTAGAACAGAGTGAGGAGGAATTTCTTCAGTGCTGAACCTGTAAAATTCATTGTCACAGTCAGCTGAGAACATCGAGACAAGGGATGTCTTTAAAGTGGAATTTGATAGATCTTTGGTTAGTAACGGTGTCAAAGGTTACAGGTTATGGCTAGAGAATGGGGCAGAGATGGAAAATGGGATGATGGAAAGGCGGAACATAATAGATGGGTCAATAGGCCTAATACTATTCCTGTGTCTTCTGGTCTGTTCTGGCACATGGCAGTTGCAAGGGGAGGTGCTGTAAGAAGGTTGCAGTAAGAATGTGGGGTGACCTTGTAGAGGTGTATCAAGTCACACATAAGTTGCATACTGTCGTCACATGCACTGACGTACAATAAAAAGTGTGTCTCGCATAGCGTTCATGCAGATCAAATCATTACACGGTGCATTGAGGTAGATCAAGGTAAAGCAAAAAAATAATTCAGAGTAAAATGTCAGAGCAACAGAGAATGTTCTGTAAGGATAGGCAACAAGGATGAGATGGAGTACACTTCAGGGATCTGAAAGAGGTGTCTGTAGAGATCATAGATACATTGATAATGATCTTTCAAGAATCACTCGATTCTGTAATGGTTCTTGAGTACTGGAAAATTGCAAATGTCACTCCACTCTTCAAGAAGGGAGAGAGTCAAAAGAAAGGGAATTGTAGGCCAGTTAGTCTGACTGCAGTCGTTGTGAAGATATTGGAGCCAATTGTCAAGGATGAGGTTTTGTGGGTACTTGGAGGCACATGATAAAATAGGCCATGGTTTCCTTAAGGAGATATCTTGCCTATCAAATCTGTTGGATTTCGTTGAGGAAATAGTAGGCAGGATAGACAAAGGAGAGTCAGTGGGTTTTGTGTACTTTGATCTTCAGAAGGCCTTGGACAAGGTGCCACACATAAGGCTGCTTAACAATATAAACACTGGTGGTATTACAGGAAAGATACCAGCATGGAGAAAATGGTAGCAAATTAGCAGGAGACAAAGAATTAAAATTAAGGCAGCCTTTTCTGGTTGGCTGCCAGTAACACGTGGTGTTCCACAGGGGTCTGTGTTGGGACGGTTTCTTTTTACATTATATGTCAATGACTTGGATGACAGAAATATTGGAACAGGTATGTAGATGGGTATGTAGTTTTCAGGAAGTAGAGATTGTACAGAAGGGCTTAGATACGAAGAGAATGGACAAAGAATTGGCAGGTAAATACAGTGTCAGGAAATGTGTGGTTATGAGCTTTTGTAGAAGAAATAAAAGAGGTAGATTATTTTCTAAGTACAGAAAAATTTCAAAAATCTGAGGTGCAAGGGGACTTGTGAGTCCTTGTGCAGGATTCCCAAAAGGTCAAGTTGCAGTTTGAGTCGGTGGTGAGAAAGGCAAATGTGGTGAGTATTCATTTTAAGAAGACTAGAATATAAAAGCAAGGATATAATGTTGAGGCTTTATAAAGGATTGGCGAGGCCTCACTTGGAGTATTGAGCAGTTTTGTGCCCCTTATCTGACAAAGCATGTGTTGATATTGGAAAGGTTAAGGGAAATTCATCAAAATGACTCATGGATTGACAGGCTTGTCATAGGAAAAACATTTAATGGCTCTGGGCCTGTACTCTCTGGAGTTCAGAAGAATGAGGGGTGACCAAATTGAAATTTATTGAATGTTGAAAGGTCTCTTAGAAGTGGATGTGGAGAGGATGCTTCCTATGTCGGAATGTCTAAAACCAGAGGCCACATCCTCAGAATGGAGGGGTTTTCTTTTTGAATGGAGATGAGGAATAATTTCTTTTTCCACAGAGTGGTCAATCTGTGGAATTTTTTGCTAAAGGCAGCTGTGAGGGCAAGTCTTTAACTATATTTAAGGCAAAGGTTGGTAGGATTCTTCATTAGTCAGGGAATTACGGGACGCGGGAAGAAGGCATGAGATTGGGGCTGAGAGGGAAAACGGTTCATCCATGTTAAAATGGTGGAACAGACTCAATGGGGCAGGAAGCAGATGGTGGGGTTGAATGTTGTGATCGGAATGGCAGCTGGTGACTAGTGATCTACCGCAGGGTTGGTCAGAAATTCACCAGGACTTATCACTAACATGGTAGATGATACAAAACGATGCACCAACATGGAACTGTACTGTCGATGGTCAGTTGAGAAGGATCATTTACAAGGGACCTGCGGGTCAACCGTTTTATTTACACAGAGGGTGGTAAGCAGATGGAATGATCTCAGAAGAAGTGGTTGAGGCAGATACAATAGTATCATTAAAGAGGTAGTTGCATAGATCTGTTTGCAAAAAAAGTCAGCTTTATGTCTACATTTTTTTAGATTAGTGTGCATCACTGGGATGGTGAGGATTAGAGGGATATTGGCTAAATACAGGAAACTGGGACAAGCTGAGTGGACACCATGGTTTGCACGGATTGGCTGGGCCGAAAGGACTGTATCGGAGCTCACTTGCTCTGTGACTCTCTAAGTCTCTCAGATATGAGATGGAAGCTCTCTTTGACATTGGTAGAAATGATGGGGTGAGGGGTAGAAACATAGAAGAGACAGTAAAAGAGAGAAAGACAAAGACGAATATGAATGGGGAAGATGATGGGGGAAAGAGAGGGAGGATGACTGAGAAGCACACGAAAAAAGAGAGGGAGAGAGAAGAGAGAGAGACAGGTCGAAGAGAGGGAAGACAGGGTGAGGGAGATGCAGAAAGGTTCAGGAGAGACAGTGGGGGGAGGTGATTGGGGAGATGGAGCAGGGGGAGTACAGAGCCGGATGGATAGGAGACAGAGAGGGAGCGAGAGGGAAACAGAGCAACTAGAGATAAAGACACTTAGGCCAATTTAAAACACTAACCCCCATCACTCACGCTAAGCCCTCAGTCCCTGACTCTGACGTAGTCCCAAATCTCACCCCATCTTCAGTCATCATGTTGCTCCTTATATCTATTATAAATTTGTGGTAAAGCTCAGAATTTAGGGACTTCAAGTTAGCTCCAGAAGATCCTTTCTTTGATAAGTAGCCCAGAAGTGCTCATAATACTCCCAATGCGCTCTGACGAATGCCTTAATAAGCCACTGTATGACATCATTGCTTTTAAGTTCCAATCCTCTAGAAATTAGAGTCTCTCTCACTGTTCCCCCGCCTCTGCCATGTCTACTTAAGCTACTGAATTCCTTTCAGCAGACTGCAGTCTGCTGCAACGAGAGGAACGGGGAATGGGAGGTCTCGGCTCACCCCCACTGACTAAATGCTGCCACTCACCCAAGTCTATGGTTGGTTCCTCAGGCCTAAAATAAACCACAGCGTGAATATCAAACACAGTAGACTGGACTAGAAAAAATGTAAGTGAATTACTTCTTCCCTGTAAGAAAGATGGTGGGACGGGAAGAGATCAGAGTATTGTGAGCAGTTTTGGGCCCTTTAACTAAGAAAAGATGTGCTGGCATTGTATGAGTCACTGGAGGTTCATGAGAATGATCCGGGGATTGAAAGCATGAACGTATGAGGCGCGTTTGATTTCTCTGGGACTGTACTCACTGGAATTCGGAAGAATGAGGCGGAAATTTCATTGTAACCAACCAGATAGTGAAAGGCATAGATAGAGAAGACATGCAGAGGATGCTTCCTATAGTGGGCGAGTCTAGGACCAGAGGGCACAGCTTCAGAATAGAACATCACATTAAAATAGAGATGAGGAGGAATTTCTTTAGTGGTGAATCTGTAAAATTCATTGCCACAGTCGGCTGTGGAGGCCAAGTCAAGGGATACATTAAAAGTTGAAGTTGATAGGTTCTTGAGTAGTAAAGGTGTCAAAGGCTACAAGTCAAGGCTGGAGAATGGGTCAGAGAGGGAAAATGGATCAGCATGATGGAAAGGCAGAACATAATCAATGGGCCAAATAGTATCTTCTGGCACATGGCAGTTGTGAGGTGAGGTACTGTATGAAAGGTGGTGGTGAGAATCTGGGGTGATTTTATAGAGGGAAATCAAGTCGATCTTCAGTTGTTTTACTATTGTCGCATGCACCAAGGTACAATAACAAGCTCGTCTTGCGTAGTGTTCATGCAGATCAAATCATTACACGGTTCATTGAGGTAGAACAAGGTAAAACAATAAAATAATTCAGAATAAAGTGTTGCAGCAACAGAGAATATTATGTGGATGTAGGCAATAAGGTTGAGATGGACTACACTCGAGGGATCTGAAAAAGGTGCCTGTAGAGATCGTGGAAACATTAGATTCTGAAATGGTTCTGGGGTAGCTAAAATTGCAAATGTCACTCCACTGTTCAAGAAGGGAGAGAGGCAAAAGAAGAGAAATGGTAGGCCAGTTAGTCTGGCCGCAGTGGTTGGGAAGATGCTGGAGCCGATTGTCAGGGAAAAGGTTTTGGGGGTATTTGATGGCACACGATAATATAGGCCAAGTCCTTACCGGGAAATCTTTCCTGACAAATCAGTTGGAATTCATTAAGGAAATAACAGACAGGATAGACAAACGAGTGTCAGTGGATGTTGTGTACTTTGATTTACAGAAGGCCTTTGACAAGATGCCCCATGTAAAGCTGCATAACATGATAAGATCATGGTATTGCAGAAAGCTACTACCTTGGAGAACACAGTGGCTGACTGGCAGTAGGCAAAGAATGGGAATGGAGGGAGCCTTTTCTGGTTGGCTGCCAGTGACTATTGGTGTTTCACAGGGTCCTGTGTGGGGATCCCTTCTTTTTACATTATATGTCAATGATTTGGATGACATAACAAACTTTGTTGCAAAGTTTGCAGATGAGACAAAGATAGTTTTGAGGAAGTAGAAAGAACACAGAAGGACAGGCAGATTAAGAGAACGGCCAAAGAAGTGGCAGATGGAATAAAGTGTCAGGAAGTGTATGGGCATGCACTTTGGTAGAAGAAATAAAAGGGAAAACTACTTTCGAAGTAGAGAGAAGATTCAAAAACCTGAGAAGAGAAACGACTTGGGAGCCTTGTGTAGGTTCTCTGAAGGTTAAATGGCAGGTTGAGTCAGAGGTTAGAAAGACAAATGTGATGTGAACATTCATTTCAAGAGGTCTATAATATAAAAAAGGATATAATGTCAAGGCTTTAAAAAGCACTGGTGAGACTTCACTTGGAGTATTGTGAGCAGATTTGCGCCCCCGATCATAGAAAGTATGTGTTCACATTGGAAAGTGTTCAAAGGAGGTCCAGGATTGAAAGGCATGTGATATGAAATGTATTTGATGGCTCTGGGCCTGAACTCACTAGAATTCAGAATGACTTGTAATTAAGGGTAACCTAATTGAAACCTGTTGGATGTTAAAAGGCTTCTCTCGAGTGGATGTGGAAAAGACGTTTCCTGTGGTAGAGAGTCAAAGACCAGAGGTCACAGTCTCATAATAGAGAGGTGCTTTTTTTTGAATGGAGATGAGGAGAAATTTCTTCAGCCAGAAAGTGGTGAATCTGTGCAATTTTTTTGTCACAGCCAGATGTGGTGGCCAAGTCTATAGGTATCCTTAAGGCAGAGGTTGATAGATTCTTGATTAGTCAGGGCCTGAAGGGATACAGGGAGAAGGTAGGAAATTGGGGCTGAGGGAAAAATGAATCAGCCATTATGAAATAGCAAAGCAGACTCTTGGGGCAAATGGCCTAACTCCCCTGTATCTTATGGTCTTATGATAGGGAGCAGGAAGCAGAGGGTGGAGGTTGAAGGTTGAGTCTCGGAATGATGGCTGCTGACTAGTGGGCTGTCACAGGGTTGGTGATAAATTCACCAGGACTGATCACTGACGTTGTCGTTGACACAAAATGATGCATTCTGGGAAGGCAAACCAATACAGAACTATACTGTCAATGTAGGGTGAGGCAGCATTATTTACAAGGGACCTGAGTATCTGTGCTTTTATTTACAAAGAGGGTGGGAAGTAGATGGAATGATCTGTCAGAGGAAGTGGTTGAGGCCGTTAAAATCATATAATCCAAGAGGTATTTGCATAGATTTGCTTGCAAAGAATGCCATTTTTATTTCTGGAGCATCTTTAGATTAGTGTGCCTCACTGTGATGGTGAGGATTGGAGAGATATTGGCCAAATTCAGGAAATTGGGAGAAGCTGAGTGGGCAACATATTTTGCACCAATTAGCTGGGCCGAACGGCCTGTATCTATGCTCACTTGCTCTATCTACCCATATACTACTAAAACTCATACTCTGGGTTTGCCTGTTTGTGACTTCCTATTAGCACAACGGTGAATGACAGCGGCACTATTTTGGCTAAATCGACTTAAAATGCGCTAAATTACAGAATGCAGGCAAAGTTCAGGGTTATATATTCATATGAAAATGCTCACTTGCCAAAATCACTGCCCCGCTTTCACAGGAGAGCCGATGTCATACGCACATACGCATACGCACGGCCAGCCCCAGAAACGACTCACGATGCTCACAGCAGCAAAACCAACTGGAGCAGAAAGGCAGGGCAGCTCTATCTCGGGCGGTCATGTTCTGCTAATCACCATCAGCATGTGCAGGATTGGAACAGATCTGACTGCCACCCATCATCAACAGATAATTAAATCTTATTGTAATGACGTATTTCCAAACACCCATCAAACACTTTGCTGCAGTCAAAGGAGAGCAGTGACTATATCACGTCCATTTAGGAGAACGCCAATGACATAATCAAGAATAATCAGCATCCTGCAGGCTTTGGTGTTACTGCTTAGTATCTTCTATCCAGCATTAGGGTGAAAGAATATGGTCCGCCTAATTATGCCGTTTGAATTAGGGGGGCAATATGGTCAAGAGATGATGCCATACGTAGTCAGGAAGTGGCAAGGAGAGGGAGAAAACAAAATCGGATGAGGCCGCACGACTCCAGGATCAAATAGTCAGGACAAGAAAGATGAGAGAAGAAGAGACAGAGGAGGAGAGGCATGCTCGTCTCCAGAATGACAAAAACAGGCACAGAAGGAGGAGCGAGGAAGAGACAAAGGAGCTGAGAAATACACGTCTCCAGGATCAGAGACAAAGAACAAACAGCAGAAGAGATGAAGAGATGAGGGATAAAATGGCTGCAGGTTTTCAGAATAACAATGAGAGGCACAAGGGTGGCAGAATAACCAGAAATGATGCTAAGAAGTGTCCTTCTTTAAACGAGGAGGAAATATAAGTCCCTTCTTCTTTAATAAACTGAGGTTTTCTTCTTCAATTTCCGAAGCAAAGCAATACCAATAGTATTCAGGAAAATTTAATGTTAATTCTGGTCACATCAGACTGCATAACCCTTCTCTCAAAGTGTGCCCCACCGGGTCTCCCCATTGTATGGTGATTCTCTGAAACTCTGATTCGAGGTAGAAGTTCTAATAATGAATGATAATAAGAGAGTGGAGAGGCAGAAAGATGGAACAACAGAGGGAGACAGTAACAGAGGGAAAAAGACAAAAAGAGAGACAGAGTGAGAGACGAAGGGGGAAAGAAAGGGGGGATGACAGAGGGGGGATAGAGAGAAGGGGAGAGAGAGAGGATGCTGAGTGGGGGTGATGGGGGAAATGGAGTGGGGTGGCAGAGTAGGGAAGGCAAAGAGGGAGGGTGAGGGAGGCGAGAGGGAATGAGGAACAGTGCGACTGAGAGACAGAGATACATACCCCAATTTTTAACGCTAACCCCCACCACTAAGTCTAAGCCCTTAGGCCCTGACCCTGGTCTGGTCCCTAATGTTACCTCATCTCCAGTTGTCATGCTACTCCTTTCAGTCATTTGTACCACCTTCCCAATGGGAGGTGTGTATGGCATCTCCAAGGGGCATGAATTAGGTGAATGTAGATAGCCTTTTTTCCAGGATTGGGGAAAGAAGAACGAGAGAACAAACACGTGGAAATCTGTAGATACTGGAAATTCAAACAACACACACAATATGCTGGTGCAACACAGCAGGCCAGTCAGCATCTATAGGGAGAAGCGATGTCGACGTTTCCGGCCGAGACCCTTCGTCAGGACTAACCGAAAGGAAATATAGTAAGAGATTTGAAAGTAGGAAGGGGAGGGGAAAAGGCGAAATGATAGGAGAAGACCGGAGGGGGTGGGATGAAGCTAAGAGCTGGAAAGTTAATTGGCAAAAGTGATACAGAGCTGGAGAAGGGAAAGGATCATGGGACGGGAGGCCTCGGGAGAAATAAAGGGGAGGTGGGGAAGCACCAGAGGGAGTTGGAGAACAGGCAGAGTGATAGGCAGAGAGAGAGAGAAAAAAAGAAAACAAACAACTAAATATGTCAGGGATGGGGTAAGACGGGGAGGAGGGGCATTAACGGAAGTTAGAGAAGTCAATGTTCATGCCATCAGGTTGGAGGCTACCCAGCCGGTATATAAGGTGCTGTTTCTCCAACCTGAGTGTGGCTTCATCTTGACAGTAGAGGAAGCCATGGATAGACATATCAGAATGGGAATGGGATGTGCAATTAAAATGTGTGGCGCGTGGGAGATCCTGCTTTCTCTGTCGGACCGAGCTTAAGGTGTTCAGCGACACGGTCTCCAAATCTGCGTCGGGTCTCACCAATATATAAAAGACCACACCGGAAGCAAAAAAACTCGTCCCTTCCTACCGATCTCCCTCCTGGCTCTTATCCTTGTAAACGGAACAAGTGCTACACCTGCCCTTACACTTCCTCCATCACCACCATTCAGGGCCCCACAGTCCTTCCAGGTGAGGCGACACTTCACCTGTGAGTCGGCTGGTGTGGTATATTGCGTCCGTTGCTCCCGGTGTGGTCTTTTATATATTGGTGAGACTCGACGCAGACTGGGAGACCATCTCGCTGAACACCTATGCTCAGTCCGACAGAGAAAGCAGGATCTCCCAGGGGCCACACATTTTAATTCCACGTCCCATTCCCATTCTGATGTGTCTATCCATGGCCTCGTCTACTGTGGCCACACCCAGGCCACACCCAGTTTTGATGAACAACACCTTATATACCGGCTGGGTAGCCTCCAACCCGATGGCATGAACATTGACTTCTCTAACTTCCATTAATGCCCCTCCTCGCCTTCTTACTTCATCCCTGACATATTTAATTGTTTGCTTTTTTCTCTCTCTCTGCCCATCACTCTGCCTGTTCTCCATCTCCCTCTGGTGCTTCCCCCGCTCCACTTTCTTTCTCCCGAGGCCTCCCGTCCCATGATCATTTCCCTTCTCCAGCTCTGTATCACTTTCGCCAATCACCTTTCCAGGTCTTGGCTTTATCCCACCTCCTCCAGTCTTCTCCTATCATTTCGTATTCCCCCTCCCCCCACTACTTTCAAATCTCTTAGCATCTTTCCTTTCATTTAGTCCTGATGAAGGGTCTCGGCCTGAAACATCGACATTGCTTCTCCTTATGATGCTGCCTGTCCTGCTGTGTTCCACCAGCATTTTGTGTGTGTTTGCCAGAGAACAAAGGGTTAGTTAAGAGGGGAGAGGTGTAATAGGAACCTGAGGACTACTTTTCCCACAGAGAGGGTGGTTCCTATCTGGAACCAGCTGCCAGACTTTGGGCCGGAATGGTTGAGGCAGGTATATTAACAATGTTTAAAATATGCATGAACAGCTACATAGGAGTAAGGCACAGGAGCATAATTAGGCCATTCAGTCCATCGAGACTGTTCCAACATCCAATATTAGCTCTGTTGTTTTCTGAACCCTATTCTCCTGCCTGCTTCCTCTCATAACATTTGATGCCCTTTTTGATCAAGAATCTATCAATTTCTGCTTTAAATATGACAAGGCCTCCACAGCGGACTGTGGCAATGAATTCCATGGATTCTCCATGGTCTAGCAAAAGAAATTTCTCCTCATCTCTGATTTAAAGCCTCTTATTCTGAGGTTGTGACCCCTGGTGCTAGACACCCTCATTATTGGAAACTCCCTCTCTACTCCTACTCTATCCTGGCCATTCAATATTCGATAGGTTTCAAGGAGAATCCCTACCCCAATCTAAGCTTCCAGTGAGTACAGGCCGACAGCCATCAAATGCAACATGGATAGGAAAGGTTCATAGGGAGATGGAGCAAACTCTGGAAATGGGACTAGCTTAGGTGGAAACCTGGGTCAGCACAGACCAGTTGGGCAGAAGGACCAGTTGTCGTACCGTATAACTCTGTAATATTCTGAAAGAGGAAGGGAGAAGACATGTCAGGTCTTCAGTAAAGGTTTTGGGAGTGGCTGCTGTGAGAGTGGGTCCGTGCGTAGGCTGAAAAAGGAGGAAGCTGGGTACGTGGCCCAGGTTCTCAACGTGAGGGCAGGAACTTTAGAAAGAGAAGTCTCATTGTTCGACCAATTGCAGGATGGAACGAAATAAATTATTCCAAAACACTCAGCAACTGAGATACATAACACAGTTGTTAAAAACAAGACCCTAAATAGAAGAGTGGCATTGCGTGCATTTTGCTCTGGAAACACTGATTCAGCCTGTCTCGTCAGTTTGTTGTAGAATTGGATCTATTTTCTCAGACAGAAGTTGCAAACAAAATAAATGATTCCAAAGCACTCAACACTAATTTATCTGATTTGGTAGTTTTCTTACACAACTGGATCTACAATGGCCAGTTTATTAGGTACACTTGTTCAGCTGCTTGTTTTTGCAGATATCTAATCAGCCAATCATGTGGCAGCAACTCATTGCATAAAAGCATGCAGACATGGTCAAGAGGTTCAGTTGAAGTTCAGATCAAATATCAGAGATATAAATATAAATATCAGAGTGGGGGAAGAAATGTGATCTAAGTAACTGTGACCTTGGAATGATTGTTGGTACCAGATGGGTGTTTAGTATCTCAGAAACTGCTGAGAGGTCAGAGAAGAATGGTTCAAACCGACAGGAAGGCAATAGTAACTCAAATAACCACGCGTTACAAAAGCTGTGTGCAGAAGAGCATCTCGGAATGCTCAACACGTCAAAACTTGAAGTGGATGCGCTCCGGCAGCAGAAGATCATGAAGGTACAACAGTGGCCACTTTATTAGGTACAGTAGGTATCCAGCTGTTTCAGAGGGGTTACAGTAATACCAGTGCCCAAGAAGAGCAGCCCAGTGGCACGTATATCTACTGTGTTGGCGTGTCTTGTGAGGTTAATAATGGCTGGAATCAATTCCTGCCTAAGTATCGAACTGGACCTGCTATAACTTGTATAATAAGTCCACAGTGTATGCGATATCACTGGCTCTCCACTTGGCCTTGGATCACCTGGACAAGTACTTATCTCGGGCTGCTGTTTATTGACTACAGCTCAGCATTCAACACAATCACACCTTCAGTACAAATCAACAAGCTCCAAAGCCTGGACCTCAGTATCTCCCTCTCCAGCTGGATCCTTGACTTTTTCTCTGGCAGACCACAGTCTGTGCCCATTGAAAATTCCTCACTGACAATCAGCACTGGTACGACACAAGAATAAGGGCTTAGCTCACTGCTCTGCTCCCTTTCTACCCATGATTGTGGGACAAGGCACAGCTCAAACGCGATGTATAAATTTGCCAACGAGAACTGAACTGTTGTTGGCAGAATTTCAGTTGTAATAGAGAGGAATACAGGAGCGACATAGATCAAATGGGTGAGTGGTTTTGCAGCAACAATCTTGCACTCAACGTCAGTAAGACGAAGGTTGGGAAAGTCAGGCGGATACACACCTGTCTTCATTGATGGGTGTAAAGGGTGAGCAATGGCAAGTTCTTGGATGTCAATCCTCTGAGGATCTATCCCGGGTTCAACAAATTAATGCAAATACAAAAACAGTGGCTATATTTTATTAGGAGTTTGAGGAGATTTGGAACATAACCAAAGACACTTGCAAACTTCTACATTGGTACGATGTAGAATATTCTAACAGGTTGCATCACGATCTGGTATGGTGGTGCCACTGCAAGTTGTCAACTCAGCCATCTGCGTCATGGATACAATCCTCTCCAGCGTCCAGAACAGCTTTGTAAACTGTGCCTTGAATGCAGCGTCTTTTATTAAGAACCCCAACACCCAGGGCATGCCCTCTTCTCATTGCTACCATCAAGGCCGAGGCAAAGGAGCCTGAAGACACACACTGAACATTTCAAGAACAGCTTCTTCCCCTCTGCCATCAGATTTCTGAATGAATGATGAACCCATGGACATTACTTCAGTACTTTGCCCTTCTCTTTTTGTACAACTTATTCAACTTAGCTTTCTTTTTTATATAAACATACTTCTAATTGTAATTTACAGTTTTTATTATTACAGAGTAATACAGAAGTGCAACACAGAAACTTGCCTCTATGGTCCATCTGGTTCATGCCAAAACCATTTAAAATACCTACTGTCATCAACCTTCTCTGGGACCATAGCCCTCAATAATATTACCATCCAATATTACTATCCTACCTTCACTTAAACATTGAAATTGAGCTCGAATTGCACCACCTGTGCTGCCAGCCTATTCCACACTCACATGCCCCTCTGAGTGCAGAAGCTTCCCCTCATGTTTCCCTTAAATATTTCACATCTCACTCTTATCCTATGAGTTCTCGTTGTAGTTCCACTCAACCTCAGTGGAAAAAACTTTCTTGCATTTACCATATCTATTCTTCATGTGGCATCCGTTAGTCTTGCGAGACCATGGATCTGTGCCTGGAAAGTCTTGCTTCAGTCTGTGTTGGTAGAGCAGCATCTGTTGTGGTCGCAGAGGCCCACACGGGAGTGACAGTCTCGGCTGCAGCGACTGCACTTGAAGGCGCTGTCCTCTGGTGTTGTCTTGGTGCTGTTTTATTCGGCGAGTGCACTTACCTTCAGCGGCAAGCCTCAGCTTCTCTTCTCCTCTTTTTAGCCCTCTGCGTAGTTCCAGCCTCCAGCAAGAGCAATCGCTTGCAATGTCCTCCCACCTCTCGATGTTCATGTTCAGTGACTTCATATATCTCTTGCAGACATCTTTGAAATGAAGATGGGGCCGCCCTTGTGCTCTCTTGCTGGTGGGCAGTTCCCCTTACAGCAGGTTTTTCGGGATCCACCCGTCTGACAATCAGTGTACGTGGCCCAGCCAGCGGAGATGTCATTGTTGGAGCAGTGTGAAGAGGCTGGGTATCTGGGCGCGGGCCGGGACCTCATTGTTGGTGACTTGGTCAGTCCACTTGATGTCGACGATGCATCTCAGGCAGTGAAGGTGGAAGGCGTTGAGAAGTTGCTCTTGTCTGGAGTAGAGGCTCCAGGTCTCGCTGCTGTAAAGCAGTGTGCTGAGGATGCAGGCCCTGCAGATTGCAAACTTGGCGTGCGTCGTCAGATTTCTATTTTTCCAGACTCTCTTCGTCAGCCTGGCGAATGTTGAGGCTGCTCGTCCGATCCGTCTCTTGATCTCAGGGTCTTGGGAGAGACTGTCCGTGATGGTGGAGCCAAGATATGTAAACTCGTGAACTACCTCCAGCTCGGAGTTGTTGATGGTAATGGCAGGGGGGTGCTCAATGTCTTGGCTCAACACATTGGTCTTCTTCAGGCTGATGGGCAAGCTGAAGTCCTGGCCAGCCTGGGAAGGTTTTCCATCTAAGAGAGGGAAAACTCTGATCTCAAACCTCTGCTGCCTTGCGGCCATACCCACTTATTGGAAAAGATTCGGGAGGACAATTCAGGAGTTGGAGTCCATAAGTCTGACATTGCCTTTAACCTCGTTCTGGCAACTCCTGCGGCGACACAGATGCCAGGCTGTATCGGCCTTGCCCTTCCCTTGGACAGCATTGGTGGCACGGAGAGGGCAGACATGCGGCATGGGCAGCAGCTAGACTTCCAAACAACCTTGCCCAGGCCTGCGCCATGGAGAGGACACTCCAGCGTCGCCTCACTGCAACAGTACAACATGGAAAGCAGCAGTCTACCGTTGATAAGCCTGCATTCATTTGGCGTAGAACAAGGCATCGGGGTTCCTTTCGACGGAGGGAGAGACCATCGCGTCTCATTGGACAGCTGCCACCCTCCTCAAGCTGGGCAGCCCTCTGCTAATTAGGTGCTGTCCTGCCACAGACCTCCCGCTCCGATGGGTGCGTGGGGCTTAGGGATACAAGTTTTCCAAACTGCGGACTGTAAACACGGCACCAGCACAACAAGAAGAAAAAGAAAGAAGCCTTCGGGAGATCAACGACACACGTAAGACAGCAGTAATTAACAATGAACTGATGAGACTCCAAGTGGGCATCGCAACACTCCAAGAGACACGTCTCGCAGAATCCTGAACCTTATGTGAGAGAGACTATACTTTCTACTGGCAGGGGAAGGGCTCAGACGAGACCAGAGAGCATGGTGTCAACTTTGACGTGAAGAACTCACTGCTGAAGATGGTAGAGACAAACGAGAAAGGGACAGGGTGAATTTTCTCGCTTCAACTCCACACATCCGACGGGCCTGTCAACCTTGTTAGCGTCTATACCGAGGCCCTCTACTCTATACAAGACGCAAAGGACGAGTTCCAGGACCAGCTCCCAATGATGACACAGGAGGTACCAAGTCAGGAACAGTCACTGCTACACGACGGCTTCAACGCCAGAGGTTGCGCCGACCACGACTCCTGGCCAAGCTGCCGGGGGCAGTATAGGATTTGCAGAATGAATGAAAACGGGCAACGTCTACTCGAGCTTTGCATGTTCTACAAATTGTGTGTCACCAACACCTACTTCCAGACCAAAGCTCAGTACAATGTGTCTTGGCGACATCCCCGCTTCAAACACTTGCACCACCTAGACCTGATAATCACAAGACGCCGTCACCTGAGAGACGTGCTCATGACTCGCTCCTTTCAGAGTGTCAACTGCGACACAGATCACTCTGTGCTTTCCTGCAAGATCAGACTTCGGACAAAGATGCACTACGCCAAGCCTCCACGCAAAGAGCGCATTGATGCCAGTAAGACAACAACACCCAGTCAAAGCGGTGGAGTTTATCAAGTCATTGGAAGATGCTCTCCTTGCAGACCCACCAGAAGGAAATCTCAACAGAGATGGGACTCTCTCAGGGACACTATCCACAGCACTGCACTAAGGCCTTTGGGAAGAAATGGAGCAAGACAGAGGACTGGTTTGAAGCGAGCTCAAGTAAGCTCACCGCTGTTATCGAGGTAAAGCGTGTTGCGCTACTAGAGCACAAATGCCACCCCACCCAGGCAACACTGCAAGCGCTAAGGACAGCAAGAAGCAAGACCCAGGAAACAGCCAGACGCAATGCAAGTAACTACTGGCTATAACCATGCAAAGGCAATCAGTCATCATTTGACACCGGCAGCATCCGTGGAGTGTACGAGGGTGATCAAGAAAGTCATCAGTCCAACCCAGAGCAAGATAACATCACTGAAAACCATACAGGCAAGACCATAAAAAATGAAGGCAAGCAGATGGAGAGATGTGTGGAACATTACTCTGAACTCTTCTCCAGAGAAAACAGCATCTTGGACAGCATGCGAGATGCTGTGGAATGGCTGCCTGTCATGAAGGAACTGGATGCACTGCCGAAGAGCTGAGCAATGCCACCGACAGCCTGCCCACTGGGAAGGCACCAGCATTGGAAGGCATTCCACCAAATGTGTAAAAGGCATCCTGCTAAACAACCTGTATGAACTGTGCCAGTGCTGGATAGAGGGAGCAGTGCTGCAAGACATGACAGAATGCAACATTGTCACCATATGTAAGAGGAAAGGGGACAGAAGCGACTGTAACAACTACAGGGGGAATCTCCTTGCTGAGCATCGTTGGGAAGGTCTTTGCCTGCGTGGTCCTGAACAGAATGCAGAAAGTAGTCTCAAGTGTATATCCCGAGTCTCAGTGTGGTTTCAGGTCAGAACGCTTCACAATCGACATGATCTTCTCTCTTCGACATCTATAAGAGAAATGCAGCGAGCAAAGACAACCACTCTATGTCGCTTTCATTGACCTCACAAAACCCTTCAAACTTTAGAGCAGGAACGGCCTGTTCAAAATCCTCGCCAGGAGTGGTTGTCCCCCGAGGCTCCTCAGGATAGTTCAGTCATTCCACACAGGTATGAAGGGTGTCGTTCTGTTTGACGGCTCTTTTTCGGAGGCCTTCAACATCCGCAGCGGTGAGAAGCAGGGTGTGCGCTGGCTCCCACCCTGTTCGGCATCTTCTTCGCGGTCATGCTGAAGCACACCTTTGGCGCATCAACTAATGGTGTCTACCTCCACACCAGATTGGACGAAAATCTGTTCAGTCTGTCCCGGCTGAGAGTGAAAACCAAGGTTCGCGGAGTAGACATCAGGGACATATTGTTTGCGGACGCCGCGGCATTGGCAACACACTTTGAAGAGCAACTGCAACGCCTAATGGACCCTATCTATGCCCTCTATTAAATGATCTATGTTCTAAGGACCTACGTACCGGTAGCATCCTGGTAAATTTTCTCTGCACTCTTTCAAGCTTATTTACATCTTTCCTGTAGAGAAGTGACAAAAACTACACACAATACTCTAAATTAGGCATCACCAATTTCAACATAACATACCAAAGCCTGTACTCAATAATTTGATTTATAAAGGTCAATGTGCCTAAAGCAACCTTCTCTCCCAGTGAGACCACTTTCAATGAATTATAGACCTGCATTCCGAGATCCCTTTGTTCTACCACACTCTTCAGTACCCTAGCATTCTCTGTGTAAGACCTATTCCGGTTAATCCAAACAAAGTGCAACACCTCACACTTATCCGCATTAAATTCCACCCTGCCAGTTTTTCAGCCTATCTTTCCAGCTGATCCAGATCCTCCTGCAAGCCATGATAGCCTTCCTCGCTGTCCACTACACCCTCAATCTTGGTGTCGTCTGCAAATTAGCTGATCCATTTAACCACGTTATCATCCAGGTAATTGACATAGATGACAGACAACAATGATCCCTGCAGCATTCCACTAGTCACAGGCTTCAATCAGAGAGGCAACAAGTCCACAAAGCCAATATTTAATCCAATTTTCTGCCTTATCCTGAATGCTGAGCAAATGAACCTCTTAACCAACCTCCCATGTAGGACCTTATCAAATTCCTCGCTACAGTCCATGTAGATGACATCTACTGCCTTGCCTTCATACACTTTCCTGGTAACTTCCTCGAAAATATTGATTAGACATGACCTATCAGGCATGAAGCAATGCTGGCTATCTCTATTCAGACCATGTTTATCCAAATACTTACTTATCCGGTCCCTTACAATACCTTCCAATTAGTTCCCCACAACTGATGTCAGACTCACTGGCCTAATAATTTCCTGGCTTATGTTTACAGCTAGTTTATGTTGGCATCGTCCAATCCTCTAGTCCCTCTCCTGTCGCTAATGATGATTTAAAAATATCTGCTTGGGCTACAGCCATTTCTTCACTTGCTTCTTATAGGGTCTGACGGAACACCATGTCATGCCATGGCGATTTATCCACCCTGATTTGCCTCAGCAAAGCAAACACCTCCACTGTAATTTGTAGATTCCCTAGGTATTCTCCATTACCGTCTACTAAGGCAAAATCATGCCTTCTTTCAGCCCTCCTAATTTGTCTTAAGTGTCCTCTTGCATTTCTTATACTCCATAAGCAACTCATTTGTTTCTACCTGCCATACACCATTTTTTTCTTAACCAAGGCCTCAATTTCTCTTGAAAACCAAGCTTCCCTGCACTTCTTACCTTAACCTTTGGTACATACTAGCATTTTACGTTCATAATTTCACTTTTGAAGGCCTTCCACTAAGCAAGTCCACCTTTGCCAGAAAACAGCCTGTGCCAACCCACACTTGCCAGATCATTTCTGATACCATCAAAATTTCACTAAATTAGAATCTCAACCCGCAGACCTTTTTACACATTTACTTTGAAGCTAATTGCATTGTGATCACTAGATTCAAAGTGTTCACCTGCACCAGTGATTCCCAACGGGGGTGGTAACGCGACCCAAGAGGCTTCTAAAAGAAATGGAAGGTGTCAGGGGGTGTACAAGATTCCTGGGGGGGGGGAAGCAGTAAGCTGCACCCTAACTTGAGTCTTGAGACCTGACGGACCGTTAGTCGAGCATGCAGTTCCAGTAAAAAAGGATGAGGTACTGGAACCATAGCTCAGCATGTGGTGAGCACTGTCATCACAACATGTCTGAAAGTCGGCAGTCTCATCTGATCTTATCAACCAAACGGAGATAATTGGGGAGAGTGTCAAATTAGCAACCAGGGTGTCCAACAGAACCCATTGACGTGGCACGGAACAAGTGCATGCAATTTAACAGTTGGTAAGCCAAGTACACCCTCTCAAAATTTTCCACAGATCTACAAAAAAACAGGTTGTTTAAGAAGGCAGTGCTGGCCTGAACCAAATGGTGAAATAGAAACAATCGGTGAACCTGCCAACCCTGAGGATTCTTCTTATGGTGATCAATATGTGCAGTCAAGAACCATTTGGGTATTATGAGATCTTATATGATTGGTCAATTGTGCTAACTCGAATAGTATCAAGGTAGCTTGCTGAAGATCAGTTATATCTTGACTAGTATTCAGATTACAATCTGAATTCTTGAAAAACTTTTTGTGCTGTAACTATCTTCGCCTTGCAGTTTCTTTGTGTGCTGCGATCACTGTTCCATCGTGTCAGCTCGCTGCAGTCATCAACATCTGATAGGCATTCCCAGCAGTGTTAATTTTAAATTTTAATTTAGCCCCATTAATGATGGCTAAAGACTATTGTGTGATCTCTATGAGTCTGAAGACTAAGAAACAGAAACTACAGGAAATGCATGAATACAATGTTACATACCTGGAATATGTTTTATTCCGTTCCCGACAGATTAATGACACCACATGTGTCTCATTTGTTATAATGTACTGTCTAATGAAGCCATCAAACCATTGAGGTTTCTTTGCTTCTCATATTTCCAAAGTGATGGCAAAATGTGGGAAATCTCATTTGTTAGGTCATTTTGACACGGTGGTTAAATTTTTGCTCAAAGTCAACAAATTATTGGGAACAAGATTAAACAACCCACATCTATGTGTTGTGGCATACCTGGCTGATCTATATGACACAATAAACATTATAAATCTGAATGAGAAGTTTAATTGAATACAGGCAAAAAATGCTGCGCCCACTTTTATCGGAAAATTGGTAATATATAAGCAAAACATTGGGAGAAAAATGTTCTCACAGTTTACATGCATATAAAGTGCGGCACTCTCTTTCACAGATGGCGATTTGCAAGAGTACTGCTTACACCTGCAGTCACTGAAGAAGGATTTTCAGAATTGATTCAAGGATTTGAACGATCTAAAAATTCTGGACTGAAAAATTAACCATTTCTTTGCAAGGTGAAAGAACAGGAAGAGAATTTGCAAGAAAAAAATGATCAAATTTCAGAATGCTAAAGAAGCAAAAATGTTTGTCCATTATGCTGGCTTTTGTGGTGGGGTCCTGTTGAATGTGGTGGAAGTTGCGGAGGATAATATGCTGGATCCGGAGGCTGGTGGGAAGATAGGTGAGGACAAGGGGGACGCGGTCACTGTTGTGGCTACGGGAGGATGGGGTGAGGGCTGAAGTGCGGAAAAGGGAGGAGATGCGGTTGAGGGTATCATTGATGATGGTAGAAGGGAAACCACGATTCTTAAAGAAAGAGGACATTTGGGATGTCCTGGATGGGGACCGAGAGATGGAGAAAGGGGAGAGGAGTGCCGGAGATGGACCAAGTGATTTTGAGGGCTGGGTGAAAGTTAGAGGTCAGCATGGGTGCAGGAAGCAGCACCAATGTAGTCGTCAATGTATCGAAGGGAAAGTTGGGGAGCAGTACCAGTATAGATTTGGAGCATAGACTGTTCCACATAACGCACGAAGAGACAGGCATTGCTAGGGCACATGCGAGGCCCATAGCTATATCCTTGATGTGGAGAAAGTGGGAAGAGCCGAAAGAGAAGTTATTAAGTGTGAGTACCATTTTCGCCAACCTGAGGAGTGTGGTGGTGTTGGGGAACTGGTGAGGTCTATTGTCCAGAAAGTAGCGGAGGGATTTGAGTGCTTCTGGATGGGGAATTGAAGTGTATAAGGATTGGATATCCATTGTGAAAATGAAGCGGTCGGGATCGGGGAACCGGAAGTTATTGAAGAGATGGAGGGCATGGGATGTTTCCTGGATGTAGGTAGGGAGAGATTGAACTATGAGTGACACATGGAGTCGAGGTAGGCAGATACAAGTTCGGTGGGATACGGCTTGTGTTAAATAAATGGGTTGTTGGGCTACGCCGGCTCATTGGTCTGGAAGGGACTGTTCCCCATTGTATTGCTAACAAAATAAATTAAATAACATATAGATAGATAGAAAAAAATCGAAAAAAATCCTTATCATTTTTATTAACTGAAGTGCTTGATGAGGAGAATTGAACTCTCTCTCTTAGAGAGAAATGAATACCAATTATCCAAGGGTTCTATTGTGTGAATGATTCCCTCCATATTTCACTACAAATCTATCGTAGACAATACCATGTGTGTTTGGTGTGTGTCGTTTAAGTATGCCTGAATCGAGTGAACGTGGAAACCTTGTTACCATGTTACCATTTGGAAGATAGTCGAGTGAACAGCCTGAGAATAAAAGGACGCCCCTTCAAAAGTGAGGTGGAGAGGCAATTCTTCAACCGGAGATTGGGTGATCGGTGGAATTCGCTGTCACAGCGGGACGTGTATGTTAAGCCATTGCTTTATTTGCACTGATATTTTTGGCCTTAGATTACCAGCTGACGAAGAAGAATGCCCTTGCACTGTTATTGGTCATATATGCTGCACCTGTATTCATGACGAGTCGAGGAACATCACTCAACAAGTTGACAACATTTGAGAGCTCGTGTATAATGTTAAGTGTGGAACCAACTCTTTGTCTATTACCGTCCGGGGGAATGGTGGTGGCTTTTGGGGGGACAGGGAAGCTGCTGGGGTACTGCCGTACACTCGGGTTGGCTACTGGGATTACTGCACTGATATTGTAGATGTATCTCCTGGTACCTTATCGTGAATTCCTGATGGTCATACTCGTCTGCGGGTCGCGACATTTCCGGGGAGGGGTCCTGGTGAGGCGTCCTGTGGAGGCGTGGCAGAATTTTGCTGATCGAAATCAGCTTCCGTTGTGACACAACGTTGGCCTGTTTATAAACTGCCGCTGCTCTTCCCATTGGTTCGCTTGCGTGCCTTGGTACCGCGTGACCCAGTTTAAATGCATCAGGAGTATAAAGAATACATCGTGTGACAGATTCGCCATTTTTCGCTTTGTTCCCAGACATACTTCACAAAATCCTTGGGAAGGTGTTCTCTGTGCGCACATTTAACTAAATATCTGTCTGTTATAATAAATACTTCTGTAGTTTGTGCAGCTTGTGGGAACTTAAATAATTTGCTGAATATTTTACTGTTGGTAAATAAATGGGTTATTTATTTATCCGTTGCCAGTGATTTTGGTCTCAGTCACAAACCTGTGAAGCTGCTTCAACGTAACCACGATGTATTTCAAAACGAATTAAAGATGGATATCAAAATTGTTCATTGTTCTCGGCTGAGATGATCTGTGGGGAATCATTCCCTCCCATTGGAATATTTGTCAGGAGCGCTAGGTACACAGTGCTATTGATACTGTAAAGTAAATTTCGTGCCCAGCTCACAATCTCTTTGACATCAACCCCCACTATCAGGCAGTAGGTACAGTAGCATTAGGACAATGACTGATATGATGGGAAGTAGCTTATTCCCTCAGTTCGTGAATCTACTGAAGTCTCTAGCACCCTCTTCACGTATGAAGCGTCCCCCGGGTTAGACTGTTTATTTTTATAACTTGTGTCGTAAATGCAGCTTGAGCTAAATTTCAATCTGGTGATATACATTTCACTATTAGATAAACTGCTGCTGTAAAAAAGTAATTGTCATTATCAGCATTTTCTGTAACTGCAGCACAAGACCCTTACAGACGCAAGCCAGCGTAACAAAGTCTTGTTCACCGTTCTCTCGACACGTAAATTCATATGCACTGAGGTTTTCTCTCTCTGATCAACACTCTCAGCGTCTTGCTGCGTTGGGTAAAATTCCTATCTTGGGATAACTTTCCAAAATGCTATATTCGGCGCTTGTCTGAGTTAGAATCCGTCTGTGATACTTCGGCCCACGTAGCCCAGGTGCCCAAGAACCGAATAGAACTCCTGATAAACTTATTTAGTGTTTATGGTAATTAAGAGTATCATACTCACCACGACCACGTCTTGTGTATTCTCATCCCTCGAGTTAATAGCGATTACAGGCCCAGCAATGTCCAAAGGCGTACACCACCAATCATGGACCTCCAGTCTGAGAGACAACATTTCACGAGAAATGCTTTATATCATTACGCCAAATATATACTTCATCATCTACACACACAGAATTCTGCAGGAACTCAGCGGATCAGACAGCAACTGAGGAAATGACGTTTTTGGCAGAGACCTTTTCTGAGCACTGTCAACGAAGGGGATAGACGTTAAAATGTTTAAAAAGTGGGAAAATGGGAAGGAGGGCTATCAAGAAGATGATAGCCCGGTGAAATCAGGTGGGTAAGGTGACGGTCTGGAGAAGATTGAATCTGATCGGAGAGTGGACCATGGGAGAAAAGGAAGAAAGAGGGGCACATAGGGGCACTAGAGGCAGGCGGAGGAAATGATTAAGAGGCTGGACTGAGGGGAACAAGTTCACAATACAGCTCAAAAATGGAGGCCATAGTGCAGCTTCACAGAATGGCACCTCCATTCCTTCAACCGGCTGGCAAGAACGAAGACAATCCCTTTGTGTTATAAAGATAACGGGAATAATTACCTACTGAATTCACACACTCCATACCGACAATCATTTCTTCTATTTTGTAAGGACGTCATTCTATCCAGGTTTTGCCAGGTCCTGTCCCTCCTTCCAATATATGATGACGGACTGCTTGGGCTGAAGGTCCGTAACGTGCCCTTGCTACCTTTCCTAGAGAACGGAACTTGCAGTCGTCGGGAAAAGATTAAGGAGATAACTCAACCATGGCCTCTGGGATATCTTCTCTAGATTCCTTAAATTACAACAATGTTCTCCATTAGGGAGTGTTGATGCATCAACTTTAACGTTTTTCGTTGATTGTAGATAAATTCCGCCATGGTAATTGAAATGTTTTCTTAACCAATGTCCATATTTCTATTATTTTTGAGCAACTTTGACTTCAACCATAGCAATCCGACCTATATTCCATGGTTAGAGACATAGGCATCTCTGCTAATCGCGAAGTCTTATTCTTTTCCTTGTCATAATTATTCTCCGAGTATCGTCATAGAACCTGTTAGTGTTACTGCCAGATCCATCGCTTGCCTTATGGAGGCCTCAGAGCAGCTCCACAGAATGACAGCTCCATTCCTTCAAGCTCATGGCAAGCACAAAGACAATTAGTTTGTCTACTTCTACTGTCCTTGACTAATTGGCATTCACTTAATTATTTTCTGATCAAAATATCCCTTCCTCTTGATCCAATATTGTTAATCATAGGATGATTATTCTCCTCTCATTATGTTGACTATGCATGGAACAGCCCTGGACGCCAAGCAAAGTGCTACATTTACATTATATAAAATACAGGTAACTTTTATGTAGCTCCTGAATTCACAGAATCAATATCGTCAACCGTCTCCTCTGTTTCAGAAGAAAATAATCCTCGTAATCAGAAAGTTTTCTATCCACTTTGCTGTAGGTCCTATCCTTCAGAAATGCCTCCAGTTCATTATGTCAGACTGATTGGCCTGTGGCTCGGTAACTTGCCGTGACTACTCTTGACACGGCTCTTAAAACCCCACCCCTCCGCAACATTTACACAGTGTCTCTTTCCATTAAGACACACTGAACAAACCGCTGCCAGATGCTGCCCAATTTCACCACAATTAGCCCTCTGAAAACTAACTAAGGACCGGTCCAAACACTTTCCCGGACTATCGTATAACACATAGAATTATGGTAATTAGTGCCAAGCTACAGTCCCCAACCATGCCCCCACTGCCAAGGGGGCAGGTTCAGGTTCAGGAGAGGCGAAATCTTCCGGAGTAAACCCAGACAGAAAATCCGGGGTGGAGCTGCAAAGGCGGCTGGACGTCACTGAACATCCTTCTGTAAGTCCCTGCAGCCAAGCTAGTGTCAAACTTATTGCTTCGCTTTGTTTTGTTCCGCTGAGGCCGAGAGGGCGGTCTTGACGACTCGGCACCCCAGTATCTCCAGATCCCCAGTCCAGGTTTGTACCTTGGAGAGGTTATTCCAGTGCAAAATGCCTCCATTATCATTCGAGACAGACGGCTGCCATTACAGTTACAACATGCTGCCAGATTGCCATTTCCGATACTTCCTTCACCTCCTTTAGAGGTTCAGCGCCATTCGTAGCAGAGTCCACTGTTTACTTGCTCTCGAAACTTTGCTGTACAATATTACAATTCGTCTAGGCAGTTGAAACTCTGAGTGTCTCAAATCAATTGAAATCTCCCGCTAACCCTCGATCAAAGAAAATATTTTCTCTACATACCTGCTCGTCGAGATCTGAATGACAATTTAGAAGTCTGCAATGGAAATGCACGACAGTGACAGCCCCTTCTTTCGTCTATGTGATAAGCGAGTGCCGCTCGCCTCTTTTTAATGCTGTGTTTCGCCCGGTGAAAATATGGATATGTCTTCCACAACTGACTTACGATTCTGCTCGTATCAAATTCGAGGTCGGTGTGCCTGGAAATCGCAGTGTTCAGAAACATCATATTTATTGAATTTAAAGATTCACTCCAGGCCTTGCTGGTCCAACGAGTCACTCCCCTTCGTAAACCACCTGTTTAACAGTAGTATAATTACAGGACAGCTTACGATGGCTACTGAGTTAGAATTGCGTGAGGAAACAGGACAACTTGGATTTTAACGTTCCCCTTGAAGAATGTTCCTTTTTCCATGCATTTTCTAACTCCCTTTGTAATCGGTAGGCCACGTCCTTAATACTGTCCGGGTGTCTGGGTTTTACTACCCTTGTGATTCTTAGCTCTATCCACAATAATTGAAGATCTTCCGACCCTATGTCACCTCTTTCTAATGATTAGACTTCCTTTCCTTAACAACAGAGCAACACCGTACCTCTGCCTTCCTCCCTACGCTTCCTATACCATACGTATCCTTGGGCATTAAGCTATAATCATATTAAAATGATAAGCTATAAGACATTAAGATATAATCATTCAGCCTTTAGTCAGTTTTCCCGAAAAATTCACACCAGCCAATCTGCAGCTTTGCTGCAAGTTTACCCGCTGATTCCGTATGCTGCACGCAATCAAAAACAACACCTTCAGTCCTCAATCACCCGGTTTGAATTTAACAACCGTTAAAGGGGCATCTCACCATGTTCACTGGAATTTTGCTCAATCAGCTTTCTGTGCTCACTACATATTACCTCTGTTTGCAAATCAGCTACCTCATCTTCTGCAGTATTACGTACCTTTCCTGCGATAATCCTTCATTTAAATGCAACCAACGGCCTGGCCACGTATTAAACTGTATAATCTTCCTGGTCCATCCCTTTAACGTCGCACATAACTCCCTAAACGTGTGCTGAACCTCGACACTCGTTGTCAGTTTACGTACATGGACCACGACTGCTACCTGTTCACCTTCCCATTGAGAATGATGGGGACTTGATCCGACCTATCAGGGACCCTGGCACCCGGTAGGTAACATATCATCACGGAATCTAATACACACCCACAGAACCTCGCGACCGTTCCCCTGTTTACACAGAGTCCCACTTCACCTCCCTACCTCCCCTTCCATACTGAGTCACAAAGGCAGATTGGAACAGGCCCTTCCGGTGACTCACAAACCGCGCCCTGCAGAAAAACACCTATTTAGCACTGGCCTAATCACAGGACAGATTTGCAAATACCAATTAACCTACCTGGTGATCGGCATTTGGATTGTGAGAAGAAACCGAAGCACTTGGGGGAGAAAGTCCATGCGTTCATGTGACGGATGTACAAATTTTTCTCAGAAGACGTCGGAATTGTAGTCGAACTCAGATGCAACGAGCTGTAATCGCGCCTTGTTGTCTGCGACGTTGCGATGTGGCAGCAGATCAGTTACCGAGCAAGAACCACTGAGCAAAGGAGCAAATATATTGGGAGATGGAGCACCAGACACCGGTTTTCAGTGCGCAGGAGAGGGTAGTGTTTCACAAAAGTATGCGGAATATAGGTAATCCTGCTGCTCTCTGAGCCACAACAGGTTGATAATGTATTAATTTTAAGAGACATTCTAGTAACAAGACAGGATTCTCAGTTGAAAATGTGGCAGTGAGCAATGGGTGGTCCTAAACACAACGGTAAAAGAAGGAGAGTTGGGCATGGGACCAACAAAGAAATGCCAACAGAATCTCCACAGAATACATCGCCGGTAGAGGGAAAGATCTTGGCTGAGAAGACGATTGAAGTCTTCTGGAAAAAAAGGGGACACAGGGTCGATTTCTGTCCAATCGGCCCAGGTCTGAGGATCCTGGCAAGTTGTACTGGCGTCCTAGACCACAGTAGGGGTTACGGGATTTAAGAAGAAAAGGAAGGCCCTATATTTGTTTCCTTTGTTGACAACATCCAAGGCCAAGTTCCTAGGGCGTGTGCACATGTGCTGAGTGACATCGCAAGGACATCTTCAACATCGCTCATACAGGACACATACATATATAAACGGGAGCCAGAAAAGAGTCACTAACATCAAAAAAGGATCTCAGCCATCAGGCTGTTAATCTTAGTCGACTGATGGAGAAGGCTATGTATGTCCACGGGAGGCCCACAAGCAGTTATCTTACCCAACAAGTAAGTCTGAATAACCTCTCCACCCACTAACCCACCCCTGCAGACCTTCAGCCACGAATAGTTTATAACCTTATCGACTGACAGCCCACGACCTAGCGTTCTTTATGGAGATGGGACCCAGGGTAAGAATGCTTTATTTTTACGTTTGTGTTCTTTATTTAATAGTATTTACTTATGCTGCACTGGAGCAGAAGTAATAAGTACTTCATTCTACTTTATATCTATGTACTAGAAATACCGTTAAGCAATCTTCAATCATGAATAAGTCTGTGTTTTTAGCCGTATTAATGATCATACTGTAGAATGGGTTAACTTTAAAATGCTGTTACTGAGAGGTGACAGCAGCAGGTCTTACTTTCAGCCCAGACAGAATGTTAAAGGAACTCAGCTTTTCAGGCAGAATTTTTGGAAGACGAATAATCAGCTGATGTTTCGGGCAGAGACTCTTTAACGGACGCCGTGATCACTACTTTCCATTCTCTCGTCACCAATAGAACGCACAGAATTCATAGAGATGGCTGCGGGGACTGAAACCGCTTTCAACCGCGTTCAGCTAAGTGGGCAGCACTGGTTCCCTACTCTTCATTCCGAATAGTTTCTCACAAATGCGCGTGAAAGGAAATTTCACCAACTCCCGCATCTGCTCTCTGAACTTCCTCTGTGTCAAAGCATACAGAGCCGTGTTTGTGCAGCAGCTCAGTAGCTGCAGCATGTAGCCCAGATCCCATATGCTGAGAGGTGGATACGCAGCAATAAAATAAATCAATCGCATCCACACAGTGTGCACAAGAAAAAGCATCCACAGCACGATGAAATTCCCCGAAACGACCAGCAGTAAAATGATCGACTTCCTTCGGTTCTCCATTTCCGGGTCATTGGAAATGTCCCCATTGCTGTGACTCCGGAGTCTCTTCCGGACTCTGCTCGCCACTAACACGTGTCTGATGGTCAAAGCATTGAGTAGCAGAATGACCACAAACGGGATCACAGGCGTCAGGCAGTGGCTACTGAACTCGACTACTGTCCAGGCTACTGAGAGCTCGACAGCATAACTTGCTGCGCAAAACCAAGGGATGTTAGAAAGCTGATATTTCCCTGAGAGCAAAAAATACCAGAAAATGTTCTTTAAACAACTCAGCACGGCCACAGTCCCCAGAACCACAGCCGCCGTTCTCTCAGTGCAGTATTTAGCTTTCAGATTCTGACAGCGAATAGCCACAAATCGGTCAAAGGTGAACATGACGGTGAACCAGACGGAACAGTCGTTGGCTGCGTAAAGTAGGGCGGCGTGGATATTACACACGGGGATGTTCCTCAGGAAATGAAACGCTTCCAAATAAACAATCGGAATATGCCTCAGTACCAGGTCTAAGAAAACAACTAGGATATCGGCTGTTGTCATGGCCATCAGGTAACGAGTGACTCCTTTAGAAAGACCGCACTTTCCGCGGGACAGGATCACAATCGTCAGCACGTTCACTATTGGGATTGAAAGAAACACAAGCATGTCAGTGGGCAAGCAGCAATGTCAGCAACGTCACAGACAGCAAATATGGAAAAATGTTTTTGAACCAAGACTTGAAGACTGCAGCTGTTGACGTGGTTTATAGCTGAGTGAAGTCAACAAAGAACTGGAAAATAACGTCATCACATCAACAAACAAAGAGCTGTGAAGAAGTCTTCCCGGATTTCGGTGACGATGGATTTGGAATAGGGCACGGAATTGGTCATTGAATTGGAATTGCTTTACTATTACCAAAGTGGAATAACAAGCTGCAGGGAAACACCCGTCTCCACACTGTGCACACAGTTCAATTCATTACCTAGTGCTTTGAGACCGTCCCGTAGGTTCAGCAGCAGCTCTCAGGCTCCTTCTGCCGGTCTCTTAAACTTAAACAATTTCCCTCAAAAGATAATTGTGAAAACGTCTATTTTAAACTATCCTCCAACCTGGTGAGTTCAATATCTGAAACTTTAAGAGATACATACTCAGTTGAACCTTTTAAACGCTCGTTCAGAACCTGTTTATTTAACACTGCTTTTAACTAAAATCGTTTTTCTTTTATGTTCTTTCCATGTAATTTCAGCTTGCATCTTGAAAACACATTGAATCTTTACCGTCTATATGAACAGTGCTTTTAAATATTCGTATTGTTTGAAGAAGAACACAGAGACATAGGTTATTGACCCGATCCGGTCAGTGTATCAGAGGTTCATCACCGGAAGTTTAGTCGGTGACTGTGTTAACCAGAATATATAATGAATTCCTCATCAATCAGACCTCTTTAACGGACGCCGTGATCACTACTTTCCATTCTCTCATTCGTTGAGTAGGTGAAATTCAACGTACCGGGAAATGAAACCAAAGCGAGAACGGGATAGTAGATGGGCTGAATTGTCAGGAGTAAATACCAGATCCGATGATCTGCTGTGATATACGGGTTTTTAGAAAAAATATACGGAGCCAGATAGAAGACACCTTTTCCCGTGGCTGAAACTTTCCATGGTAGTACTTCCCGTTCCTGAGACATTTTCCGTCACTGTCCCCAAATTCCAGTCGGTGACACGCTGCAGATCCCACCGTTCATATAAAATTCCACTTTAATGTTCGCAACCTCCCAATTATTGTCTTGCTCAGTGGAGCCGCGGCGGTCCGTGTGTGACAGAGGGGTTGCTCTGGTTACCACTGTGAACCTTCATCGAAAGGAGCAATTTTAAATGGAGCTGCGGATCCCCCAGTGACCCAATCAGGCTCCGTGTGGGCTGACGTTAGTAACTCAACAGACTTCTAAAGATAACCCCTTTGAGCCCGGACAGCTGAGGCAACACTTAAAATAGAATTATTTATCAGGGTGGTGATTTCCAGGATGCACATCCACTGTTCCCGGTCGTTCGTTCGGCATCATCTCGCAGGAGACCCAAAAGCCTGAAAGCACGTACCATCAGGCTCAGGAGCAGCTTCAAAAAATATTCAACAGTTCACATTAACGATTGGACGGACTCTTGATATCGCAACCTGCCTCGCTGTGACTTTGCAATTTGTTGTTCGCCTTCGCCGAATTTGCTCTGTAACTGCAGCGCTTTATTCTGCACTCTGTCATTGTATTACCTGGAAACTCAATGCACTGTGGCAATGATTTTTTTTGGTGTGTTTTTTGCGTTTCATTGAATGTAACAACTATTTCGTCCTCCTTGACACTTGAGAATTTATATGATATCAAAAAATTCGGAATCTAGAATAATAAACCCATTTACCAATTGGCACTGGAATGGATCTGGGAACTGCCTGCAAGGCTGATGTAGTCGTGGAGTGTGATCCGCAAGTCTACGAACTTTGAGCACTCTCCTCAGAGTGAAAGACCCAGATGAGATTCTTTCCATGAATGGGAGGAGGGTGATATAATCCGAGAATTTGGACGCACGTAAACTGACGTCACTGCGTGAACGATGAAGGAATGGATCATTCTGTATCGGATGAGGGACTTTTCGGAAAAGCCGAGCCAAATTGATTTATGAAAGGGAGTTAGACAAAATCTGTATTGAAGCCCTATATGTTACATTCAGTTTTAACGCCCGTCTACTCATCGGAAACTGTGATAACCCACACAAAATGCTGGAGGGATTCGGCAGGTCAGACAGCATCTATGGAGGTGAATAAAGAGTCGACGTTTCTGGTCGAGACCATTTTAAATAGAGCTGCGAATAAGACTGGGGTGGAGGGAGGCACATGCCAGTATAAGAAGGTGGGGGAAGCGATAAGGAGCTCAGACTGGTCAGTGATACTTGTGACCAAGTGAGCGGTTAGATGGTTGGTGGGGAAACTGAAGCCGGTTGAAAGGAGGATCACGAAAATGATTCAAGGTTTGAATAGGTTGTCATAGGAAGAACGTTTGAGGGCTCTGGGCCGGTATTCACGAGAATTCAGAAGATTAATTGGTGACCTCATTAGAACCAATCGAATAGTGAAAGACCTTGATTGAGTGGATGGGGAGAGGATGTTTCCTCTGCTGGGAGAGTCTAAGATTAAAGGACACAGCCTCAGAGTGGAGGAATGTTCTTTTAGGACGGAGATGAGGAGTAATTTCTTTAGCCAGTGAATGGTGGATAGTGGAATTCTTTGGCACAGGTAGCTGTGGAGGTCAGGTTATTTATGTATATTTAAGTTAGAGGTTGATAGATTCCTGATCGGTCGGGAAGGAAGGCAAAACGGGGTGAAGGCAGGAGAGTGTGAGTGTGAGGAAAATTGGACCAACCCGGAAGAAATGGTGAAGCAGATGCGATACACCAAATAAACTAATTCGGTTCTATATTGTATAGTCTGTCGGTCTTATAATTGAATGCAGGCAGCATGCAGAATAAGGTAGATGAAATTGTAGCACAGTTACAGTTTGGCATTTATGACGGAATGGTCATCACTGAATCGTGGATGAGAGAAAACTATAACTGGGGAAGTAAGGTCCAAGGATATGCATTGTATGAAAAGGACAGGCAGGCGGACAGAGAGGATAGCATGGCTTCGTTGATAAAAACAATCAAATTACTGGAAATCTTTTACAATGGATCGGAAGCAGTTGAAACTTTGAGTGCAGAGGTAAAAAACCAGCAAAGGTAAGAAACCCCTGTTGGGAGTTAGATAGGTACCCCCAAACAGTAGAGACGAGTGATTATAATATGCAGATAGATTGGGACAATCAGATTGGTGTCGTATCGAAAGAGAGGGAATTTGTTAAATGCCCACAATGTGGTGTTTTAGAACAGATCGTAGATAAGACCAATGGGGGATCTGGTATTCTGCATTGGCTGTTGTGTTGGGAAGGGACATTCATTAGAGGACTGAAGGTAAGTGAAGACTTAGGGGTTAGTCATCGTAATATGATAGAACTTGATTTAAAATTTGTGAAGAATCTAAAATTAGATGAAACAGAACTACAGTGGAGGAAAGAGAATTACAGTGGACTAGGAGAGGGACTGGCCAAAATTGAATGGAAAGGAACAATGCCTGGGACTACGGCAGAGCAGCAATGGCTTGAATTTCTGGCAGTAACGCGGAAGGCGCAGGATACATACATCCCAAAGAGGATTAATTATTCTAAAGATTTCTTCAGATCCCTATACAAAGTTTAAAAACAACGCTGGAGCGGTAGTAATGGGGGACAAGGAAATGGTATTCGAATTGAATGTTGCATTAGTCTTTGTAGAAGACACAAGTGGTATGACCGAAGGTCGAAAGTGTCAGCGGACATGTCAGTGAATTGACGATTACAAGGCGGAATATCTGAAGATAGATAAGTTACCTGGACCAGTTGGTGTACACGCCAGGGCTCTGAAACGGGTGGTTGAAGACATTGCGAGACATTAATAAAGAACTTTAAAGAATCTATTGATTCTAGCAGAGTTTGAGACAATGGAAAATTGCAAATATCACTACATTCTTCAGGAAGGAGAGAGGCATATTAAAGAAAGTTATACGCCTGTTGGTCTCACATCAGTAGTTAGGAAGATATTGGAGCGATTTTGAAGTAGTTGATGGGCATGGTAAAATACGCTGTAGTCAGCATGGGTTTCTCCAGGGAAAATCTTGCCTGTAAAATTTGTTGGAATTCTTTGGAGATGTGACAATCAGGCTGGACAAAGGAGTATCCATGGATGTTTTGTGTTTGGATATTCAGGATGCCTTTGACAAGGTGTCACACAGAAGGCTACTTAACGAGCCGATGGCTTTACAGGAAAGATTCTGGCATGGATAATGCTATGACTGATTGACAAGACACAAAGTGTGGGAATGAATGGAGTCCTTTTGCGTTTGGCAGTCGGTGAGTAACGGTGGTCCACAGGAGTCTGAGTTGGGACCATTTCATTTCACCGTATATCTCAATGATTTGTGTGGCAGATTTGATAACTTCAGGAAGATGTGAAGATATGTGGAGGCGCGGTTAGCTTGGAGCAAGTAGAGAGGCTACAAAAAGGATTAAACCGATTAGAAGTGGGAGATGGAATACAATGTCGCGAAATGTACGGCCTTGCACTTCGGGAGAAGTAAAATTAGGACGAGTTTCGACATGGAGAAACATTTCAAAAATCCGAAGTGCAGCAGGACTTGGTAAGCCTCGTCCACGATTCCCGAAAGATTAACTTCCAGGTTGAGTAGCTGGTGAGGAAGAACTATCACTTCGAGAGAACCAGCTAATTAAAACAAAGGTGCTTTGCTGAGTCTTTGTAAAGATTTGAAAGTCTTCCTTTGGATTATTTTGAGTAGAGATCGTTCGCCCACCTGAGAAAGGATTTGCTGACATTGGAGAGGGTTTAGATGAGTCACAAAACTGTTTCCGGAACTGGGAGGCTTATCATCTGAGGAGTATTGCATGGCTCTGGGCCTCTACTCACTGGAATTCAGAAGAAAGAGACCTGGTTTACACATACAAAATGCCCAAAGGCCTTGATAGAGTGGATGGATAGAGGATGCTTTCTATGGCGGCGTACTCTAAGACAATATGGCGCAGACGAATACAAGGATATAGAAAGGATATAAAGACATGATAGTGGCAGATTGATGTAGAGTGGGTGGGGGGTGGCATTACTAGTCAAAGAAAATGTTACAGCAACGCTCAGGCAGGACAGATTAGAGGTCTTGTCTACACAAGGCCATATAGTTGGAACTGAGATACAAGAATGGTATGACCACATTAATGAGGTTGTAGTATAGGCAGCAAGAATTGAAGGGGCAAATCTGCAGAGAGATGGGTAGCAGACAACTGAAGGAAACATAAAGTTGTGATTGCAGGAGATTATAATTTTCCACATATTGATTGGGACTCCCATGCTGTTAAAGGTCTAGACGGGTTAGAGTTTGTAAAATGTATTCAGGGAAGTTTTCTAAATCAGTATATAGAACTGCCAACTAGACAGGATGCAATATTAGATCTCCTATTGGGAAACGAGTTAGGACATGTGTCGGAAATGTGTGTAGGGTTCCAGTGATCATAACGCCATTAGTTTCAACTTGGTCATGGATAAAGGCAGCTCTGGTCCTCGGGTTGAGGTAAAAAACAAGAAAATGGCCAAATTTGAAGAAAAGAGAAAGGATCTAAAAAGCGTGGATTGGGACTGGTTGTTCTCTGTCCAGGATGTGATTGGTAAGTGGGAGGCCTTCAAAAGAGAACATTTGATAGTGCATAGTTTGTATGTTCCTGACAGGATTAAAGGCAAAGTGAATAAGAAGATGGAACCGTGGTTTTCGAGGAATATTGAAAATCTGATAAAGAAGAAGAACAAATAAAGCGCTTGAGGAGTTTAAAAAAGTGCAAGAAAATACGTAAGAAAGAAATCATGAGGGCTAAAAGAAGACATGAGTTTGCATTGGCAGTCAAGGTGAAGGTAATCATAAGAGCTTCTGCAGGTATATTAAGAGCATAAGGATAATAAGTGATAAATTTGGTCATCTTGAAGATCAGCATGGTCGGCTATATATGCAACCAAAAGAAATGGAGGAGATCTGAAATGAGTTTTTTACATCAGTATTTACTAAATAAACTGGCAAGGAAACAAGGCACATAGGTTGTGAGATCATGGAACCTATGCAGATTAAAGAGTAGAAGCTGCTTGTTGTCTTGAGGCAAATCAGATTAGATAACTCCCCAGGACCTGACAGAGTATTCACTTGTCTTTGAAGGAGACTGCACTGGCAGGTATATTTAAAATGCCAGTATCCACGAGTGAGGTGAATAGCTTATTGGAGAATAGCTCATGTTGTTCCTTTGTTTAAAAAAGCCGCTAAAAGTAATTCGGGAAATTATAGGGCGGTAAATTTGACGTCAGTAGTAGGTAAGTTATTGGAAGGAGTACTACGAGATAGGATCTACAAGTATCTGGATAGACAGTGACTTATTAGGGAGAGTCAACATGGCTTCGTGCGTGGTAGGTCATGTTTAACCAATCTATTACATTTTTTCGAGGAGGTTACCAAGAAAGTGGATGAAGGGAAGACAGTGGACGTCGTCTACATGGATTTCATTAACGCCTTACACAAGGTCCCGCATGGGAAATTAGTGAAGAAGATTCAGTCGCTCGGTATACGTGAAGTTTTAGTAAATAGGATTAGACATTGGCTTAATGGGAGAAGCCAGAAAGTGGTAGTGGAGGATTGCTTCTTTGAGTGACCTCTGACTAGTGCTGTGCCACAGGGATCAGTGTTGGGTCCATTGTTATTTGTCATCTATATCAATAATTTGGATAATAATGTGGTAAACTGATCAGCAAATATGCTGATGATACAAAAGTTGGAGGTGTACTGGACAGTGAGGTATGTTTTCAAAGCTTGCAGAGGGATTTGGACTAGCTGGAAAATGGGCTGACCCAAGGCAGGTAGAATTTAAATGCAGAAAAGTGTGAGGTATTGCACTTTGGAAGGACAACCAAGGTAGAAAATACAGCAGGACGCTGAGGAGTGCAGTAGAACAGAGGGATTTGGGAATACAGGTACATAATTCCCTAAAAGTGGCGCCACTGGTAGATAAGGTCGTAAAGAGAGCTTTTGGCAGACTGGCAAGGTCCCGCATGTTGGTATGATTGTATAAGACTTCAGTGAGGCCCAAATTGGCGTATTGTGTGCAGTTTTGGTCGCCTAGCTACAGGAAGGATATTAATATTATTGAAATGTTGCAGAGAAGGTTTACAAGGATGTTGACTTGAGAAAACGAGTTACAGAGAATGGTTGAATAGCTAAGAAATTTATTCCTTGGAGCGTAGAAGAATGAGGGGAGATTTAATAGAGCTGAATAGAATTATGATTAGTATAGATAGAGTGATTGTGAGCAAGTATTTTCCACTGAGGCTATGGGAGAAAACAAAAACAGAGAACATGTTTGTAATAAGGGAACATTAGGGGGCGCTTCTTCACACAGAGTGTCGTGGGAGTGTGGAATGAGCTTTCAGTTGAAGTTATGAACGCAGGATCACTTGAAACATTTAAGAAAATCTTGGACCGGTACATGGATTAGAGGGGACGGACGGATATGGTCTAGGTACAGGTCAGTGGGACTAGGAAGAAGAATGGTTCAGCAAAACTCAGAAGGGCCAAACGGCCTGTTTCTGTGTTGTAATGTTCTATTGTTCTGCGGTTCTATAAATTTATTTAGCCAGAGAGTGGTGAATCTGTGGAATTCGTTGCTAAGATCCGTTGTGGAGGCCAAGTCTTTGGGTATAACTGAGACAGAGGCTGATGGGTTATAGGTTAGTCAGTGCATAACGGGACACGATCGGATGCGGGATGACAAAATAGCAAGTTGTCGATTGCCTTAATGGCCGACTTCTGCTCCTATGCCTTATGCTGTTATTGTCTTTTCACATTATTGGAGTATTCTATTGACGCACCAATTACAACGGACATACCAATGAACTGATCGGCAGGCAGAAAAATAATGTGGTTGCCTGCATGGGTGACTTCACCTCCGTAGTGTAAAAGTCCAAATAGGGCGCAATTTGCTAGCTCCTTCTAGGAATGATTTCTGACGGAAAATAGAGGCCAGCCGGCTACATCTTGTGCCTGCATCTGAGTGGGAGAGTATTTCTTGGAAGTGACCACAATTCCCTAACTTTTGCCAAGGCTTTGGAGTGGGATAGGAGAAGACGGCATGTGGAAGTACTTAATTGGGGAAGGACGAATTATGATGCTGGTAAGCAGGAATTTGCGATTATGAATTGGAAACAGGTGTACTCAGGAAAGCGCACAATGGAAATGTGAAGGTTGTTTCGGGAACAGGTGTGTTTTGTACCAAAGAGGATGGAATATGTTGGTATGGTGAAGCAACCTTTGTTCACAGAAAATGTGGAACATGTTGTCAAAAGGAAAAAAAGCTGCCTGTTTAACGTTTAGAAATCAAACATCAGACACGTCTCTAGGATCTAACAAGAGAGGACGAAAGGAAATTAAGAATATATTTAGGAAAGCTGGAAGGGAGTCCAAGAATTCCCTCGTGAGTATGGAAACTCCAAATCATTTTACTCATATGTAAAGAACAGGTGGATAACTGGAGATGGGGTCGGCGTGATCAATGCGAGCAGAGGAAACGTGCGTAGAGTCGGAGGAGACAGTGATATCATTGATGCATAGTCTGTTTCCGAATTCAACAGTGTGAGGAAATTCTAAACAGTCCTACATGCTGGAGTATTTTTTTCCGAAGATCGTTGTGTCCTCGCTGGATGCCGAATTGAAATATTAGTAAAATCCTACAAGAATGGAAGGTGACAAATGTTATTTTATTTTTCCAAAAATGGAGTATGGATAACGCTTGAATTATGTCTAGCTGCTTTTTTCTTCAATGTGGCAAACATCGGAGAAGGTTCTCAGAGACACGATTAAGTAACATTTTGAAGCATAGTCTGATTAGGAGTAGTCAATATGGTTTTGTTATACGAGCCTGACTAGTTCTTTAAGGAGGTAACAAAGTACTTTGATGAAGGTAGAGGAATGGATGTGGAATATGTTCCCTTTAGCAAGGAGCTTGATGAAGTTCTCAGTGGTAGCTTCATTGGCTGGAGACACGCCTCCTGTAAAGACACTGTACATAAGAAGGCAATGGCAAACTATTTCCGTAGAAAACTTTTCCAAGAACCATCGTGGTCCCAAAAATCCACGGCAATGACATGTCACATACCGAACGTACGAATACGGAAACTTGAGAGGGTGCAGTGGGGATTTACTAAGATGCTAAATGGATTAGTGAGCATATCCTATGGTGATAGATTAAGTGAGTTACTGCTTTTATCCGTGAAGCTAAGGAAGATGAGCGGTAACTTGATAATGGTTCCAAGATGATAAAATGCACTAAACAAGAGAGTGAGCGGATTGCTTTTTAAACCAAGTCGATAACTCAAGGTGATTCGATGAAATTAAAGAGGGGATATCGGCCACATTTTTGTACATAGCCTTTTTGGGGCATTGAACGCCGGGTTAGAAGAGGAAACCTTTAAACCTTTATAGGCCGATGCGCCAGAGACATTGACGATACTGTTGGATATTTATTTATTTATCTAGTCATTTATTTATGCATGTCATCTATTTTCTATCTATCTATCTATCTATCTATCTATCTATCTATCTATCTATCTATCTATCTATCTATCTATCTATCTATCTATCTATCTATCTATCTATCTATCTATCTATCTATCTATCTATCTATCTACCTAAAGGTACAGTGAGGACCAGGCCCTTCCAGCCCAATGAGCAGCATCATACCACAACGCACTGATGTAACCCCAGCCTAATCATGGGACAATTTACAATATCCAATCTGCTAACAAACCGATATGTGTTTGGACTATAGGAAGAAACTGTGGTACCTGCAAATACCACTCATTTACGGGAGTAACTTCCGAACTCCTTGTACACATCGTCGGAATTGAACTCGGCAGTCGGACGCCCCGTGATAACCGCGATAACCGCTTTGCTACCGTAGAGCCCCTCGCTCCCCTTGACAAGGTTCCATGTGAAGATGATTTTGCTTTGGCTGTTCGTTTCTCTTAGTCTGGCTTCTCTTAAAGTTGAACGTTCCCTAGTCTTGTGCATCGTTACACTTACTTTTGTTTCAAATTACTCTTCTTAGATTAGATATTAAGACCTTCGATATCAGACTGGTAATCTGTGCGTGGAGCCGAAACAGATGAAGGAGATCTTAGATGGAAATTCTCTGGCTAAAAGATTCCTTCTCATCTGTATTCTAAAGGGTTAACTATTCTGAGATTGTGTCCTTTGGTCTAGAACTTCCCTACCATAGGAAACATCTTTTCCATATTCGTTCTATGTGGCTTTTCAACATTAGATATGTTTCAATTAGGTCACTCTATATTATCTGAATTACAGTGAGTGGAGGCCCAAACCCCTTCAAATGCTTCTCATATGATAACCCTTTCAAACCCAGAATCATTTTAGTAAGCTAACTTTGTACCGTCTCCAATGTCAGCATATCCTTTCTTTGTAAGCGCCCCAAAACGGCTCACAATACTCCGAGTGCGGCCTTCCCAGAAATCTATGCCTCACCATTAAATACTTGCTCTTATATTCGATCCCTCACGGAAAAAATGTCAACACATCTTGGCTACAGACTCCCCACACACTTCCTAAGAAAATATTCCATCTAACACACACAAAATGGACTCTCATCATCTCATACACCTCTATCAGGCCACCTCTCATCCTCCGTCTCTCGAAGGAGAAAAGTCCGAGTTCACTCAAACTATTCTCAGACATTCTCCTCAATCCAGGCAACATCCTTGTAAATCTCCTCTGCCCCCTTTCCATAATTTCCACATACTTCCTGTCGTGATGTGACTAGAACTGAGCACAGTACTGTACTCCAAGTGGGGTCTGACCAGGGTCCTATAGCTGTAACAAGTCCTCTCGGCTGTTAGCATAACCTTTCGAGAGGATGAGTTACTGAGCATGCTCGGACTTGGGAGTCAGCAGGAAGAACAGGTGGACTCGACATATTCGACATCTGGTTCAGTGCTACAACTGTGCCCGAAACGAAACTACAGAGTACTCCCTGTGTGATCTGACGTTTGGGCATGAGGTGAGGTTGCCCATCGAACTTTGTTTTGGGACTGGCGTGGAAGACCTTCCAACGAAGACTTATCTGAAGTATGTGTCTGATATGAGAAGAGAGATAAAATAGACTAATGAATTAGCTGAGTTCGCGGAGGCAAAGCAGAATCAAGGATATAAGAGGAGGTACGATCAAAAGTTTGGTTCTCCAAACTCATGTCTGGATACCGGCTCTACATAAGAAAATTAGCGATACTTGGGAAGCATAGGTTGGCTGACCTCTGGACAACTACGTGCTAAGTGGTGGAGAGTCAGGTGCCAAACGTCCAGATTTTCGGGGTTAAACTAGAGACTGGGAATGGGCGTGTCAAGATTATCCATCGGAATCACCTTCTGCCTCTGGGACAAGAGGTGCTGGTTGACCCAGAGCCCGACCTGGACCCTACACCTAGTAAGAGGACACCACGGCGATGCGGGGCGACTGAAGGACCAACAGCAAGAGAGATTAAACAGTCACCGCCACTGAATGCGATACTGACGTGGAGGATGGAAAAATGGGGTGTGGTGTAAGCTGCCTTTTGCTAACTCCCCACTGACTGAGGAAGAGAGATTCTTAACCCTTCTCACGGTGAGTCAAGGTGAAATCGGGGGAGTGGTGGGTGGCTGGAGAGAAACCTATGGACAGACTGGGTTTCAACGGGACCCTGTGAGGGATGAAGCTGATTCCATTGCCAATCCCACTGGAGAATGGTAAGCTGGTAAACATTAATCCTGGTAATACTATTAAAGATTCGGGATTGTTTTATGTCATTTCCAGTACAGAAATGTAAGGGCGAATGTAATTTTTCTGATGGGTTTGCAGTTCCTTTCTGCGGAACGTGCTCAGCCAGCAGCGCGATATCGATACGCAGCAGCCTCTCCGGATTTTTCTTTACACCTGATCCAAAGAAGCAAAATCAAAACACAATAGCATAATTGACTCAATGAAATAATCAGTACATATATATACACAAGTTTGCTTATCTGAATAAAGGTTGATGCCCATAAGTGGCGCTTGGCACTGTAGATGAGGCAACTGATAGGAAATTATGAAGTAGTGTTGGGGTGTGTGAAGTGATTGGTTTCTGTGTGAAGATGTTGGTTAGCCTTACAGCTTGAGGAAACTAACTGTTTTGGAGGCTGGTGGTCCTGGTGTGGATGCTACATAGCCTCCTCCCTGAAGGTACATTGGGGGCAGGTGGAACATCGTCAAGTGTAGTACACACCGATTGTACAGAAGAAAGATCGTTGCAATACTGCATTAGGGGTTTTCTGTAATACAATGACAGAGTGCAGAATACAATTCTGCAGTTATAGTGAACCTGCAGCACAGGCAAACCATAAATTGCAAAGTCAGAGCGAGGCAGTTTTTGAGGTCAGGAGTCCATCATATCGTCATAGCGAAAGGTGTGATATTTTTTAACGGCGTCATTAAAACGGTCATTGAGCCCGGTGGCACGGACTGTCAAACGTTAACATCCCCTGCGAGGTTATGAAGAAAGAATGACCTTGATCGGTGGATGTACAGCCTGGATATTATTACCCTGATAAACGGTTTACTTTACATGTTTCCACAACGATCCGGATACAAAGGGTTAACCGTAGACGTCTGTTGAGTGAGATAAATATACGTTAACCCGTGGGAGCATGACTGTGTCACTGGAGGGTTTGCAGCTCCATTTAAAATCGCTCCTTTCAATGAAATCTCACAGCGTCAGGGGGAGCAGCCCCTCCGTCACAGCAAACAGCGGCAGCTCGGCAGCTGAAGACAATATTAGTGGAGCTGCGATCAATGAAGTAGGATTTTACATTAACGGTTGGATCTGCAGCGAATAAAGCGCCAGTCACTGACTGGAATCTGGGAACATTGAGAGTGAATGGATCAGGATCGAGAAACAGCAGCATGCAATGATCCAACGACTGGGAAGGGAGTTTTCAACGTGGCTCAGAATATGTTTTCGGATTATCCTTGGATCACAGTCGAGATTCGAATCCGGTATTTACTCCTGACAATTCAGCACATCTACTATCCTGTTCTTGCTTTAGTTGCAGTTTCAGGTACGTTTCAGTCCAACCACTCGAGGAACGAGCAAATGAGAAGCAGTAGTCATGAGGTCGGATGAATAGCGGTTGCTTTTCCAATGTTTCAGAAAGGGATAAATTGCAAGTGTTAACATAAAATCAGAAGTAAAAATACAAATAAACATGAAAATAAAAGACAAAGTTGTGTCTCTTGAAACGCAACAACCGAGTCTACATCCCGTATAGTTTTAGGTATTGAATTGCACTGTTTAGGGGCGTCGTTTTAAAAAAAGAGGTAACTGTCAATTATATTTTGAATGAGATTGTTTAAAGTTAAGAGACCGATAGCAGAAGACCTGGCATCTGGAACAGGAATTATCCTACTAAAAGAAAACTGTAGTCAATAAGCAATAATCCAGCTTAGCGATTCAGTTGCTGAACTGAAATGCACGATTTACTGGCTGCAAAGATTTATGTACACAGTTCAGCACGTCACCGAAACCGGCCACCACCCGCTTCTTACTATTGAGTCTGTCCACACCGCTCACTGATTACGTAAAGCAGTCAACAAAGACACCACCTACCTGGGCAATCTCTCCTCTCTCCTCTTCCGCCACATGGCAGGTAGAAACGTCCGAGAATACTGACTCCAGGCACAAGGTCAGCTACTACTCTGCTGTTTTAAGCATATTGATGTGTTGCCAAGTTCGTTATTAAACCCACAGTCTATCACTTAATTTCTGTCCCTTACTGTGTAAATGCAGTGCATTTTCTCTGCAACTGTTACAACCCATGTTACATCTGTCATTGTGCCATCTTGTACTATCCTAATGCACGGAGTAACGAATTGATCTGTATGCACACTATGGAAGACGCACTTTTCATTGTACCTTGGTATGCCTATGAGCAATACTAAACCAATTCCAAATCAATAACCGATTTCAAACTGAATTAAAAATCCATCTATACCAAACTTGAGACCACGTCTTCTCACTTGTGTGATGTTTGACGTGATCCGCTGTTTTCCAGTTAGTTGTCGACTTTTTGTTTAGATTAGATTATAAGGACAATCAGTCCTCGTTTACTGTCATTTAGAAATGCATACATGCATTAAGAAATGATCAATGTTCCTCCAGAGTGATATCACAAAATAAAAGGACAGACCAAGACTCACACTGACAAAACCACATAATTACAGCATATAGCGAGTCCAATAGTCTCGATATCAGGCAGCAAAAGGGAGAGACTCTCCCTGCCATAAACTTCCAGGCACTGACAATTAATGCCTCGGCAGCGCCCGACGACAGCAGACTCTGAGTCCGTCCGAAAACTTGGAGCCTCCGATCAGCCCCTCTGATCAGCCTCCCGAGCGCCATTCTCTACGAGCGCTTTCGACATCGTCCCGGCCGCCGACACAAGCGAAGCCGAGGTCTTGTAGGCCTTCTCCTCCGGAGATACTGAATCGCACAGTAGCAGCGGCAGCGAAGCAGGCATTTCAGAAGTTTCTCCAGATGTTCCTCCACGCTCTCACGTCTGCCTCCATCAAATCAGGATTTTGCACAGATCCCTACTTAACACGGAACGGATATCCATTCTTCAGAGAGGCCGCGCGCGCTGCGACGCGCCACCATCTTCTCCTTCAGCTTTTACTTCACAGGGTATATTCCTATGCCAAGGCAGACATCACCAATGCAGGGAGCTATATTATTCCAGTCACTATCCAAGTCGACGTTTTCACATTTCTCTGTCTTTAATTCTGCTGACTCTGTTCTGGGCCGACTGACATGCCTGTGTTCCTTTCAATCCCAACCGTGCTGACGATTGTGGTCTTGTCCCGGGGAAAGTGCGGTCTTTCTAAAGGCATCGCTCATTACCTGATTGCCATGGCAACGACGGATCGCGTTGTCGTTGTCGTTGTCGTCGACCTGGTACTGAGGCAGATTCCTATTGTTTATTTGGATGCTTTTGTTTTCCTGACGGAGATCCACTTGTGTAATGTCCATGCCGCCCTACTTTAGGCAGCCTACGACTGTCCAGTCTGGTTCACCGTCATGTTCACCTTTGATCGATTTGTGGCTATTCGCTGCCAGAATCTGAAAGCTAAATACTGCACCGAGAGAATGGCGGCTGTGGTTCTGCGGATTGTGTCCGCGCTGAACTGATTCAACAACATTTTCTGGTATTTTTTCTTTGCTCTCAGGAAAATACCAGCTTAATAACGTCCCTTGGTTTTTCGAAGCAAAATATGCTGTCATGTCCTCAGAGGCCTGGAGCGTAGTTGAGCTCAGTAGCTACCTCCTGACGACTGTGATCCCGTTTGTGGTCATTCTGATACTCAATGCTTTGACCGTCAGACATATGTTAGTGGCGAGCAGAGCCCGGAAGAGACTCCGGAGTGGCAACAGTAGGCATAGTGCCAAAGACGTGGAAATGGAAAACCCTAGGAAATCGCTCATTTTTCTGTGGATGCGGAAGGTGGTGAACTCTCCATTCATCCGCATTGTGAGACCAACTAATCGGAAATAAGAGCTAAGAAAGCGGAGCCGCCCACCAAGTTGAAAAATTGGCGTAGCGATTCGCACGTCGCTTCACAGTGCCTGGACGAGTTTTCAGTTCCCGTAGCTGTCTGTAAGAATATTGGACGCTGTATCGGTGACGGTGTGTGTTTCTTCCAGTTGCTCCGTTTGCATATATATTCCATAGACGTGAAGGTTCTGGAAGAAACCCCTGCTATACTGCTGTACCGATAAATAAGGAAAATAAAATATTGTTAAAATGAAACTCCCTCCCACAGTTTCCTGCTCCATTATAAAAGATGTTATAAAGAACGTCTATGTCGCGCAACTTATTATTAGCAGTTGCGTGCCGCGTTCTTCCATTGTGTCTGTCTCTCAAGAACAATGGCAATCGAGGCGGTCGGGTCCAGGATATCGAATCACAGAATCTGCACTGTTCTCAATTTTATAGATACGCAGAGATCACTGCAGCACAGGAATAGGCTGTTCTGCCCATTATTGAGAAGCCAATAAAAACACTAATTTAACGTGCTGATGTGCATCTCTGTGTTCAATCTCTGCCTGATCTGTCTAAGTGCTGCTTAGTCCGACAAATGCACTGTGGTCCAAACGTGGTGAAACCAGTTATTTATACTGTCAAGTGTATCTTCAGATGCGGATGCTACGGAATGGATGGAGAATGAAACCAGAGTAAGAAGGTGGGCCGAGGGGAATGTGTACAAGCGATAACGTAGAAATTAATACGTTTGGAGGTGATTAGTGGAAGACAAATAGCAGAAGAAAGAATCAGATCGGATAAGTAAATGAATGGCAAGATAATAGAAAGGGGCAGTAGGCGGAGGTAATGCACTGTTCAGGATAGAGAGGAAGCAAGACGGGAAGACAGTGGGGAATAAAAGAAGAGGGGAAAGTAGAGTGGGAAAATCAACTAGAAGTTGGAGATATCGAGGTTCAATAATTCACTCAGCTGTTGCATGACTTCCTGAACTGATCACTAAAAACACAACCAATTAATGGAACGATGCCTGCGCGTTCTTTAGCAAGATCTCTAAGTAGTTTTACAGAAAGACATTGGGCTCTACCCAAAGATCACACTGTACATCAAGGCTTCTAAGAATCCAATGCATTCAATAAATATTTGATGAGTGCATTTAACCTCACCTCAAACAATGCGCAGCTGGCCACTGATTCCGGATTATCCTCCATCTGCTATGTTGCTTCCCAAATCACCAATTAGCATACATCGTGCGGAAACCTTCGAGAAACTTCCTCAGCAAGCACAACACCGCCATTTACTGAATTATTCGAAAAGACCAGTTCGCATGCCGGCATATAGTGGACATTACGCTATTCATATGTCTATCCCGCCAGCGCTTTCCTGGCAACCATCACTGTCTGTGTGAGAACAATTACACTGTAAGAATACGTTTGAAATATCCCCCTTCTCTCTGTAATTCTATCCTGTATGATGTTGAGGATGCCACACAGGGTAAGTAGTCTGGGTTTGTTTTCTATACAATCCTGTCATAGGTAACTACACCTGTCACCCCAAACTCCGCTTGCGTTTTGTGCCAGTCCATATATTGTTTCTTTTCTGTCACCATCTATGGATGTTTGACAACCTATTTCTGTAAACGTCTACGCAGCGGATGATATATTTAATTTTTTCGCTTCGTTTAACCTTTCTCCTTCTCAGCTTCACGTTGACTATCAGCTGGGGTTACATATATACGATAAAACGAAACATCGCTCCACGGGACCACAGAGCACACACAAAGCATACATGACACACACCGAATGAAACAAAATAGTGTCATATTTAAGTTTATAAATATAATTCTATATCGGTAAACTGTAAACAGCTCTTGTCCTGGTGACTGGATGCTGTTGATGGCAGGGCATTTAACAGACCCACAGCCATAGGGACTACAGACAATCCAACTTAAGTGCCAACTACTGTTCGTCCAGGCTCACACTACTCAGTCGCAATGCTGGGTCTACCCTCTTCCTTTCCATTCCCGAGTCGCCAGAGACACACTGAAGCTGATAATATTTATCTCAGGAAGCAGCCAGCCCTTTTTGTTCCAGTCGGTAGAGTCTCAAAAGTACTTCCTATTTTAGTCGTTGAGATCAGATATATCAGAAGGTGACTCAATGCAATTACAATCGTCCCAATGACGTTGTTTACTTCAATAATTTTTTCTCACTGTGCTTCATTTGAAGTACATATCTGCAGAGGGAGACTCCTCTGAATCTTCAGACACCGTTACTGAGACAAAGTAATTGTCACAAATCTTCTAAAAGCTTCTGTAAACTGAAAGCCAGGCCCCCAAAATCAGTGTTTATGTGAGTTGACTCTCTGAGTACTACAGATTCCGCCATTGATTGTCTTTTTCCGTGACCTTATTTGATGTCCTGTGCATATATAAGACTGATCTGCCAGCTTCCTTGAACTTGTTTACAATGGGACAAATTACCTAAGCCCATAGTTACCTGGGCTGATGCAAGCCAACAAACCCATTCTCTTAATGTTCATGGTGACTATTTTGCAAACATTATATCTCCATATTTGGGTCGCCAGTGCTTATAACTTGAATTTATTGCTTGCTATTTACAATATGAACTGAAGTTTGGTTCTCAGTTGAATTAAAATCTGCTATATTCGCATTACTCAGAATAACCCCTGTATAAACACCAACTACTCATTCAATATTCGGTCTTCTGCACCCTTCCTTCGCCGTCCTGATACAGAGTCCCTGCCCTGAAGATCAACTGATTATTCTTCCTCCATAAATTCTGCCTGGCCTGCTGAGTTCCTTCAACATTCTGTGTGGGCTGGAAGGGAAATCAGCTGCTGTGACCTCTGAGCGAACCGCATTTTGAAATTAACTGTTTTGTTCGACAATATGAAAATTAACAAAAACTTAAAACACTGTTATTCAACAATTACGATTTCTAAACGGTATTTCTAGTGCAGAGATGTAAAGGGGAACAACAGCATTATCACTCTGTGTCCGATGCTACATAAAATATAAAAAAAATACCTCTTTAAAAACAAAATAAATACAACTCACAAGATTGACCCCATGTCCATAACGTGACGCTAGCTACTGGGCTGATGGTGAATAAGGTGATAAATTAGTGCTGATCGGGGGTGTGGAGGAGTTGTTTAGTGTCTGGAGATATTTATCAGACATTCTACTTAGGGAAAGTCACAATTTTTTAATCTGTGGTCCTGCAGTGGGGATATGTCGCCTTCTCCATCACTTGAGTGGGACTAACAGTCTGCAGATGTTGCAGATCCTTGATGTTCGTGACTCTTGTCCGGCCACTTTTCTATATATAGTGGCATGCAAAAGATTGGGCACCCCGCTCAAAATTTCTGTTACTGTGAATAAGCAAGCGAGTAAAAGATATCCTGATTTCCAAGGGGCATAAAGTTAAAGATGACGCATTTCTTTAATATTTTAAGCAAGATTTCATTTTAATTTCCATCGTTCTTTCAATTTCAAAGCAACAAAACAGGAAAAGCGCCCAAAACAAATGTTTGGTCACCCTGTACTTAGAAACATTTTTTGGCAAGTATCACAGCATGTAATCGCTTTTCGCCGGCAGCTAAGTGTCTTTCAATTCTTCTTTGGGTGATCTTCGCCCATTCTTCCTTGCAAAAGGCTTCTAGTTCCGTGGGATTCTTGGGTCGTCTTGCATGCACTGTTCTTTTGAGGTCGATCCACAGATTCTCGGTGAACTTTAGGTCGGGGAACTGTGAGGGCCATGCACAACCTTCACCTTGCGCCTCTTGAGGTAGTCCATTGTTATTTTTCAGTTGTGTTTAGGATCATTATCCTGTTGTAGAAACCACCTTCTTTTCATCGTCAGCTTTTTTACAGACGGTGTGATATTTGCTTCCAGCATTTGCTGGTATTTAATTGAATTCATTCTTCCCTCTACCAGTGAAATGTTCCTGGTGCAACTGGCTGCAACACAAGCCCAAAGCATGATCGATCCACCCCGTGTATAACAGTTGGAGAGGTTTTCTTTTCATGAAATTCTGCATGCTTTTTTTCTCCAAATATACCTTTGCTCATTGCGGCCAAAACGTTCTATTTTAACTTCAGAAATTCACAGGACTTGTTTCCGAAATGCATCAGGCTTCTTTAGATTTTAGATTTCACCCAGAACCTTTTGAAGAAGAAACTAAAGGAAGATGCATCATTACTTCGTTGGAGTAACGGGGATTACAACGCATGATACATGAGGTTTAGGAAGCAAGGATCAGATGGGTCTATTGAGAAATTTAGGGTAGCAAGAAAGGAGCTTAAGAAGGGGCTGAGAAGAGCAAGAAGTAGTCATGAGAAGGCCTTGACGAATAGAGTAAAGGAAAACCCCAAGGCATTCTTCAATTATGTGAAGAACAAAAGGATGACAGGAGTAAAGGTAGGATCGATTCGAGATAAAAGTGGGAAGATGTGTCTGGAGGCTGTAGAAGTGAGCGAGGTCCTCAATGAACACTTCTCCAGTATTCACCAATGAGAGAGAACTTGATGATGATGAGGACAATATAATTGAGGTTGATGTTCTGGAGCATGTTGATATTAAGGGAGGGGAGGTTTTGGAGTTGTTAAAATGTATTAGGAGGGATAAGTCCCTGGGGCCTGACGGAATATACCGCAGGCTGCTCCAGGAGGCGAGGCGAGAGAAAAGATTGCTGAGCCTCTGGCTAGAATCTTTATGTCCTCGTTGTACACAGGAATGGTTCCGGAGGATTGGAGGGATGCGAATGTTGTCCCCTTGTTCAAAAATGTTAGTAGGGATAGTCCAGGTAATTATAGACCACTGAGCCTTACGTCTGTGGTGGGAAAGCTGTTGGAAAAGATTATTAGAGATAAGATCTATGGGCATTTAGAGAATCATGGTCTGATCAGGGACAGTCAGCATGGCTTTTTGAAGGGCAGATCGTGCCTAACAAGCCTGATAGAGTCCTTTCAGGAGGTGACCAGGCATATAGATGAGAGTAGTGCAGTGGATGTGATCTACATGGATTTTAGTAAGGCATTTGACAAGGTTCCACATGGTAGGCTTATTCAGAAAGTCAGAAGGCATGAGATCCAGGGAAGTTTGTCCAGGTGGATTCAGAATTGGCTTGCCTGCAGGAGGCAGAGGGTTGTGGTGGAGGGAGTACATTCAGATTGGAGGGTTATGACTAGTGGTGTCCCACAAGGATCTGTTCTGCGACCTCTACTTTTCGTGATTTTTATTAACGACTTGGATGTGGGGTAGAAGGGTGGGTTGGCAAGTTTACAGACGACACAAAGATTGGTGGTGTTGTAGATAGTGTAGAGGATTGTCAAAGATTGCAGAGAGACATTGATAGGATGCAGAAGTGGGCTGAGCAGTGGCAGGTGGAGTTCAACCCGGAGAAGTGTGAGGTTGTACACTTTGGAAGGACAAACAACAAGGCAGAGTACAAAGTAAATGTCAGGATACTTGGTAGTGTGGAGAAGCAGAGGAATCTGGGGGTACATGTCCATGGATCCCTGAAAGTTGCCTCACAGGTAGATAGGGTAGTTAATAAAGCTTATGGGGTGTTAGCTTTCATAAGTCGAGGGACAGAGTTTAAGAGACGCGACGTAATGATGCAGCTCTATAAAACTCTAGTTAGGCCACACTTGGACTACTGCGTCCAGTTCTGGTCGCCTCACTATCGGAAGGATGTTGAAGCATTGGAAAGGGTATAGAGGAGATTTACCAGGATGCTGCCTGGTTTAGAGCGTATCGCTTATGATCAGAGATTAAGTGAGCTAGGGCTTTACTCTTTGCAGAGAAGGAGGATGAGAGATGATAGAGGTGTACAAGATATTAAGAGGAATAGACAGAGTGGACTGCCAGCGCCTCTTCCCCAGGGCACCACTGCTCAGTACAAGAGGACATGACTTTAAGTTAAAGGGAGGGAAGTTCAAGCGGGATATGAGCGGAAAGTTTTTTACTCAGAGAGTGGTTGGTGCGTGGAATGCACTGCTTGAGTCAGTGGTGGAGGCAGACACACTAGTGAAGTGTAACAGACTACTAGACAAGTATATGGAAGAATTTAAGGTGGGGGGTGGGTTATATGGCAGGCAGGGTTTGATGGACGGGACAACATTGTGGGACGAATGGCCTGTAATGTGCTGTATTATTCTATGTTCTATGTTCTAGGCCAGAATTGATATGAAAAGAACACTGACAGGGACGTCGGCAGAGCACCAATGACTGGAATGCCTGGAAGCAATTCCAAAGGCACATTATGTATATATCCCCAAAAGAAACAAAGGATAGGAGCGAAATATGAAAGTGAGCTCACCAATAATATTAAAGAGGATGTCACAACTTACTTCAGATAGCTAAAGTGTAGAAGGCGAGAGTGCATATTGGACCGTTGAAAAACTTTGCTGAAGAGGTAGTAATGGTGGACGAGGGAATGAGGGATGATCTGAATAGGAATTTTGCATCTGTGTTCACTGTGGAAGATACTCGCAATATGGTGGACGTCCCAGGTGTCGGAGGTATGAAGAGTCTGAAGGGACCAAAACTAGATAGAAAGTTATAGATAGAAATAGTCGTCTGAAGAGATCATGGAGGCATTAGTAAAGATCTTTCAAGTATCACTCGTATGATTCCGGAAGAATATAAAATTGGAAATGCCCTCCACTCTTCAATACTGGAGCGGAACACAGGAAACTTACAGGCCTTTTGGCCCAACAAGCTGTGCCGAACTTGACCTTACCTGAGACATTGCCTAGATTGACGAACAACCCTCTAGATTTCTAAGCTCCATGTAAGCTGGGCGTCCTGTCCTTTGGGCTGTTTATACATCCCTCTTAATAGTCTGGTGCGGGCACACAACCTCCGACACCTTCTCCATATATGCTGTTTTTCCGTATGTACACCCACAGCGCAACACAGCCCTGCAGTGTACTGATGTCTCGTCTGAACCACGCATCGGAAACAAGGGGTGTTGGCATGCTGACGTACCAGACGCACCCGGTTAATTTACTGGTGCTTCTTCCATTTATGCCAACCCTTGCCAAGTTGTTAGCCCTTTACTTCTTACTAAACGAAAACATGCGTGGGGTTGTTGGGGAACGGTAGGAGTGGGTACAGGTGTAACCACAGCCCAGCCAATCAGAGAAACTGTTTGCCACCTCATAAACTATGTCTGCACACCACTCCGCACGTGAAGCGCCGGCATAATAACATATCCTTGAACTCCAGACATTCTCTCTTGTCCTCTATCCCATCGTAAGAAAATTGAATCCGGCTTAAAGACTATCCTGTTGCTACAAAACTGTTGGGTCGTCCACTAATCCTGTAAATGGACTGTTCATTTGGAGACAGTGGTGGAAAAGCCGTGGATGGATCCGGGTGTTATGTCCATAAACTAGAGCAGGATAATATCCGGACAATTCGGCGAGAACGAGCAGCAGCCGAATGAAAAGAAGAGACGGCCAGTGAGAGACTGTTCAGAGGGAGATATCCACAGGCGAAGGACATGGCGTACCTGTGAGTATAAAGGGTAAAACTGGAAAGTGAAAAGGATCCATGGTGAGTTATTGAACCCACAAATTATAACATCATAATGAAACTATTCTTCCCAACAGGACTTCACCACTATTCAGTCAAAGCGTTTACATTTTTCAACACCACTCTACACCAACGTACGTAACATTGCTCGTCTTCAGAGTTCTGTGTGTAATTCTCGTCACCGTAGTACAGGACGATGCGAATCGGCTGCGGAAGAGAAACTCTGGCAATTTGTTTGGGTTGCAGGTTGTGAATAAATAGTGTTAGGCTGGTCTTATTTTTTTCCTGCAATGTGACCAGAACCAGATACATCAGATGGACAGACTGGATTAATCGTGGACACCTTTTTGATATGGTAGGTGCATAAAAAACAAAATATCATGGTTCCGTGTGTTCTGCTGGCTTTCCCCGCTCCCCTTCCCTTTTCTTCAATTATCCCTTCTGCTACTACTCTTTCTTCATCACATGCCCCTTGTGATCACCTCTTTCAATTTCTCCCATGGTCTATTCCCCTCTCTTAACAGATTCCTTCTTCTGTAGCTCTTGTTTTTTTACATCTATTAGCTGCAACGTCTTAACGTCATTCCTCTTTCCGAACCCACCCATTTACCCGCTCACTTGGCAAAGAGTATCACGTAACAGTCTGTATTCCCAATCGTCTCCATTTTACTCTGGCAAGTGCCTCCTTCCACGTCAAACCTGATGAATGGTTTCGACCAGAAACAGCGACAGTTTATTTACTTCCATAGATGCTGCCTGACCTGCCGAGAACCTCCAACAGTAAGTGTCTGGTGCCACTGTTTCAGTCGAGTGGATGGACGTTTAGACAGAATTTCATATGTATTGGACTTTAATACAGAATTGGTCCAAAACCTTGTCAAACATAAAGCAATTTCGCACGAATAATTTCAAAATCGCTAATCATCCGCCACAGAATTATCCAGTCCTCCATCGCCGAAGCAATTATGTCAGATTACCTCCAGCAAAGCTGCAGGGTTTCCATCACCTTCCCCCCATCTTTAGAAAGGATCCCATCTGAGTCTTTTATCAGACTTGCAGGCCGCTCCCGACACGACCAACAGTAAAATGAGCGACTTCTTACGGCTCTGCATCTCCGGGTCTTTGGAACTATCCCCATTGCTGTGACCCCGGATTCTCCTCCGGGCTCTGCTCGCCACTAACACGAGTCTGATGGTTTCTGGGAAGATTTCGGCGTCAATTGTTAAGGATGAGGTCTCAGGGTACTTGGAGGTACCTGATGAATGAGGCCATAGTCAGTATAGTTCACAAGTATACTTTTTCATATAAATTTTATATAAAAGTATAAATTTTCAAGTATACTTGAAAATCCAAGTGCACAGCAACTGAGGCTTCTTTGGCTATCTTGCCGATTACTTTTTCAAAGAATTTCAATAGATTTTCAGAAGACCTTTTATAATGTGCCATTCTGAGGTTGCTTAACAATCAACAAATGCATGGCATTACAGGGAAGATTGCGCAATTGATAAAGCAGTAGTTGATTGGCAGGTACCAAAAAGTGGGAATAAAGGGCGACTTTTCTGATTGGCTGTCGGTGACTCGTGGTGTTCCATAGCGGTCGGTGTTTGGACTGATTCTTTTTAAATTATATGTCAATAATTTGGATGATGGAATTGATGGCTTTGTTGAAAATTTTGCAGACGATATGAAGGTAAGTTTGGGGAAGGCGGCTGTGGGAAAGCAGTTTTGAGGATGGAGGGAGCCTACAGCAGGACTTAGACAGATTAGGAGTATGGACATAGAAATAGCAGATGGAATACAGTCTTGTGAAGTGAATGGTCAGGCATTTTGGTAGAAGAAATGAAATTGTTGACTATTTTCTAAATGGAGGGAAAATACAAAAAAAGTTTCAAAGTTAGTCAGAAATCCTTTTGCCGGATTCCTTGAAGGTTAATTTGCAGGGCGAGACTGTGATTACGAAGGCAAATTGAATGCTAGCATTCATTTCAGGAGGACTACAATATAAAAGCAAGGATCAAATTTTGAAATTGTATCAAACTCCAGTGCAGCCTCACTACCTGGTCCGTAGGTAAATTCCCTTGTAATTGGTGTTGATTAGGTGGGTCGCTGGGCTGGACCGAAAGGGCCTGTTCCGCGCTCTATATCCAAATAATAATAAGCTTTTACCGTTCGAAGCGCGACCACCACGTCTGGAGCTTATTTCAGATCCGCTAGGCACTGTGTGTGAAACAGTATCCTCAAATCCTCGCTCACATCTTAATGCATTGCTCGCCAGTTTTAGGGAACCCTAACATGATCAATCCACACTAACTATCCATCGTATCTATTATGATTATATTCAAAGTTTAAAGTTCAAATGTCCAATTTAAAGTCAGAGAAATGTATACAACATACTTCCTGAAATGCTTTCACTTCGCAAACATCCATGAAAAACAGAGAAGTGCCCCAAAGAATGAACGACAGTTAAACGTGAGAATCACAAAATCCCTCCCGACCTAAGCGGCAGCAAGCAACGATCACTACACACCCACCACCAGCAAAAATATAAGCGCATCGGTACCGTCACTGAGCCCAATCGTGTACGAAGCAATAGCAAAGACACAGACCAAAGTTACCTCACAGGCTTTGCATTTCATGCGACATTCGAAAAACCACAGGTTCTCTCTCTCCCTAGCAAGGCAGAGGGAGGTGGCCCCCATTTTCACAGTGAGCGGGAGACATAACAACAACCCACTGGACTACGATGATAAAAGTCCGTTTAATTGTTTTCTTTCGGTCTCTGTGTCGGAAGATCGCAAATACCTCGGTCCTTCAGGCCCACAGCGAAATCCCGGATGACACACGTAATCTCCTGCCGTGATACCGACCCTCGATACGCCCGTCGCCAGAGCCCCGAGATCTTAGGCTTCCGAACACGATCGAAATTCTCACGCAAAAATCCTTGGCATGTCGAATAACGGCCAGTCGTGGACCGGCGAGTACGGTTCCATTCCCGGAAAGAACAGAATCCTGCATGTAACTCCAGGTCAGGGTGCTCAAAAGAACCCTGAAAAGGAAACAAAATTAAAAAGGTGGAAATAGAGCTGTTTCCGAAAATAGAAGAAAAGTAGTTGGCGTTAGGAACCATGAACCCTCCTGAGCTCCTTCTGAGTTATAGACTTTTATCATGACACCTTTCAGCCTCCTTCTGCACGGGGAATACTGTCTGCAATACACCATCTCTACCGAAATGTTAAACTCATTAAAAATACATTGCAGTTGTAATGAGTAATGAGGCAAACATTGCAGATGAATGCTGAAGAGCGGGGTTGGATATTGTGGACAGGTTCAAAGTCAACAAAGGGATTGTATTAAATGTCTTTATAAATACAACCCTCCAGGCAAGTTCCACCAGATATCACATTTCGTCTGGTGCGTTTGATCCGTTTCCCTCTATTCTCGCTGTTACCATCGGGCGGGAGGAGCCGGGAGTCATGGATACCAGACCACCAGCGTCAGCAACAGTTGTCCTACAGGCACTGGGTTCCTGGACCGGGTTCACTCGCCTCGGCGCTGAAATGACCCCACGGCCTGTTGACACTCTTTTGGGGACTCTACAGTGAATGTTCTCTGTGTTAATGATCTATTTTGTATTAATTGGCGCGATATGTTCCATTTTGCAAGTTGAAAGCTTATCGCTCTTTGGTCTTTGGTGATTTGTTTTTTTTTCTGTAGAGGCCGGCAAAAACCCGGAATCTCAAAGATATATATGGTAATACACAGACTTTGTTATTAGATTTACTCTCAATTTTTAACTTGGGACGGCAGTGAATAAACACACAAGATTTGATGAGGCATATCGCACTTTGAGAAGCAAGGAGCGAGATTGCTACTACCACTCTAAAACTAAATGTTTTTCTTTTAGTCTTCCGAGTCTGTCGGGGTAGTATCTGACACTCGAGTTCAGTAAATGCGGAGGATACCAGGCAAATTACAGGAGATTTAATGTGATCTGAAGACCAGGAATAATCCACACGCAAAAGGGAAGGGCTTGCTGAGTGAAAATGTGTAGAACTGCTGGAAGGAGATTGCAACTGAGTTGCCTCATAAATAATCTGAAAGAAATGGTAGTTTTCAATGAAAGAATAACATCACAGTTGGAATCATTGGGGTATGTTAGTCTATCGACCCATGGCTGCTTACTGAATTTCGTGTTATTGTTTACATAAATGACAGAGCTGGCTGATGGGCAGAAGTGCATTTGACTCGGTGGGAGGAGTCTTTGATTCAATGACCCTGTGCCCGAGAGCCTGGCTTTCCAAGGTTCTGGAGAGATAAACAGAATGATGCAGATGGTGACTACACACACACACACACACACACACACACACACACACACACACACACACACACACACACACACACACACGCACACAGAGACTCACAGACACGAACACAGGCACACACACGCGGACACGCACATGCACACGCACACACACACGAAAGTATGTGCAGAGACACAAGCACACAAACACACACACAGACACGCAGACAGAGATGCGCACACTCAGGGAAACAGACAGAAGCACGTACAGACAGACAGACACACACACGGACACGCACACATCCACACAAATACACAAGTACAGAGACACACATGCGGAGTCACAGGCAAACATACACACACTCTCGCACACACACAAACACACACACACACACACACACACACACACACACACACACACACACACACACACACACACAGACACACACACAAACACACACACACACACACGCACACACTCACAAACACACATAGACAGATCAGAGAGCAGAAGGGCGAGAATGAACGTGTTTGGTATGGATGGATATGTTGGGGGGAAGAAAGAGAGAGAAAGAGAGAGAGAGCGAGAGAGAGAGAGGAAGAGAGAGAGAGAGAGAGAGAGAGAGAGAGAGAGAGAGAGAGAGAGAGAGAGAGAGAGAGAGAGAGAGAGAGAGAGAGAGAGAGAGAGAGAGAGAGAGAGAGAAGGGGGGGGGAGAGGTTACCACAATTCTTTACTGACACCAGTTAAGCTAATGTTGGAAAGTGGGACGAAACTGGACCAGCCGGAGGAAACGCCCACGCTGACGGGGAAGAACGTGAAAATCCTTACAGACCGCGTCGGTTTTGAATACCTCGAATTGTAACTCCACGCTTCCGTGACACCCAATACAGTTCCCTTTCTATCTGAAACGTTTGTGTATGATGCAAACTAATGCACGTGTGAAGTTAATGTTATTAGAGTGACTTGGTAGTGACGGGGTTGAACGCAGCAAACGCAGTATTTCGCAGCAGAGGGCTATCAGACATTTTTTTTACCTGAGGATACACAAGCGAGAATCTGAGGGGTATATTTTTACAGTAATTTCTATATAGTTACTGCACGGTAACAGGGTATTCCGTCACACTGAGCATGTGCCGACCAATTACACCCATCTGATCAACTAACCTATTAACCCATACGCATTTCGAATGTGGGAGGGAACCTGAGAACCCAAAGGAAACCCACGCCGTCTCGGTAGAGCGTACAAACTCACTGACAGCGACGTGGTCTGAACTCGCGTCGTTGGCGCTGCGAGGAGCTGCGTTAACCAATATTTCAGTAGGTTTAGGTAGGTGGGAAGCGCGGGTTTGTAAGCTCCTCTCTCCGCTGAGTGCGTCTCACAATGCCAGTAAACGGAGATGTCAGCACATCCTTCATCTGCTCCCTGAACTTCCTCTGGGTTATAACATAAAGAGCTGTGTTTGTGCAGCAGCTCAGGAGCTGCAGCATGTAGCCCAGCTCCTGTATGGTTGAATATGGGAATACAACCGCAAACATGGAATACGCCAGATATGCTAAAGCGAAAACCGACAAACGCGCTCGGACAGTGTGTACCATAAAAAGAGTCCACAACACGATGAAATTACCCGATACGACCAACAGTAAAATGAGCGACTTCCGACGGCTCTGCATCTCCGGGTCTTTGGAACTATCCCCACTGCTGTGACCCCGGAGTCTCTTCCGGGCTCTGCTCGCCACTAACACGTGTCTGATGGTCAAAGCATTGAGTAGCAGAATAACCACAAACGGGATCACAGGCGTCAGGACGTAGCTGCTGAACTCGACTACCGTCCAAGCCACTGAGGTCACCACACCGTACCTTTCATAGCAAAACCAAGGGAGGTTATTAAGCTGGTATTTTCCTGAGAGCAAAAAATACCAGAAAATGTTCTTTAAAACGCTCAGCGTGGCCACAGTCCCGAGAACCACAGCCGCCATTCTCTCGGTGCAGTATTTGGCTTTCAGAGTCGGGCAGCGAATAGCCACAAATCGGTCAAAGGTGAACATGACGGTGAACCAGACGGAACAGTCGTAGGCTGCGTAAAGTAGGGCGGCGTGGACATTACACACGGGGATGTTCATCAGGAAATAAAAAGCTTCCCAATAAACAATCGGAATCTGCCTCAGTACCAGATCGAAGATAACAACCAGGAGGTCCGCCGTCGCCATGGCCATCAGGTAGCGAGAGATACCTTTAGAGAGACCGCACTTTCCCCGGGACAGGACCACAACTGTCAGCACGTTCACTGTCGGGATTGAAAGAAACGCAAACGTATCAGTGGACAAGGATAAGTCAGATTCATAGAGACGGCAATATAGAAAGCTGTTATTTGACCCAGACATGAAAAGATTAGTTTCCAGCATCGTCAATGTTCCGCCAATGTCTATTGTGGGGCGAGGATAGGGTGGGTGGTGGTTGGGTGGATTATAGCACAGTGTAGTCAACCTGTACCTGGAAAACAACACCACCACGCAACCAACACGCAGCTGAACGAAGTGATCCCGGTTTTCGGTAAAGATAGTTTTAAATTGTGCTCGGCATTGTTCATTGAATTGGAATTGGTTTATTGTTGCCACATTTGTATGCCAATGTTCAGCGAAAACGGCAGAGTAGAAACTGTCCTGCAGCAAGGAGGTCGTATTCTCAGTCTTTCTACCTGCTGCCTGATGGAAGGGGGTAGAGCAAAGATGGGCTTGTGCGGAGAAGGTCTTTGTTGAATGTATAACAGAGTCAGCGAACGGTGTGAACAAACTGTATTGGGGCGAAACGGGTGGTGACTGGTTTCGGTGATGAACTGAACTGTGCTCACATCTCGTTACCATCTGGAACAATGGAATTTAGATTAAGTAATCGTGTCTCTAAATTGGAGTGTTTAACAGTAATAGAATTCTATATTTCCCACTTCGGGAACCGGACTTACTTCCTTGCTCACTGATATGTTTGTGTTTCTTTCAATTCCGATAATGAACGTGCTGACAGCTGCTTATTGAGTACAATTCCACCTTCAGTACTCTACGACCTGCGCGAACTTTCAGTTGTTCTTTTGTCAGTGTGTTAAATTTAATAAATCTCTTTCAAAAGATAATTGTCAATTTCGCTACCTTGAAAAACCCCACCTAAACTGTTGAATACAATACCTGAAGCTGTAAGGAATGCAAACTCCGTTGACAGTTTTTAAACGCCAAATCAAAACGCCAACTCAAAATTTAACTTGCCTTCAACTAGCATTTCTTTGTCCTTTATTTTCTTTTTTTTTAAAATTTCTGCGTATATTTTTTATTTGACTTTCGTGTTTGTACAACATCACATTGTAAAGTACTTTTAACTAGATTATATGCCCAATAAATAATTCATTATCAGACATTCCCCGCTGCAAAAGCTCATTTCAGTGAGATAGCACCACCACCCCCGCCCCCGCAATCACATATTCCCCTTCCCCTGGCTGACCTCCAAGGGTGCATGTACACAGGACATTTGATTATGACAGAACACAACAATTTATTTGATCAAATATTGAAACTATTCACACACACGCACGCGCGCACACACACACACACTCACACACACACACACACACACACACACACACACACACACACATATATATATATATATAATATATTTGTATATATATACACACACACACCTTGTTGAGTATTTTGTTGGCCGTCTCGATGCTAGAAGCTAAATGGTAATGCAAATAGCTTTTCTATTTCTTTCGCAAACTTTCCGTGCACTGTGACGTGGTTTGCCTGACAGATTTGAGCAGTTTGCCGGAAGTCTCAACATCAAAACAGTCTGTGTCAATGAATTTGTTAATTTTGCAAGACATCAGATTCAGAAGATTCACAATTATTTTATATAAGATTATATTATAATGGAGTCGTTCTTCTATTCTATAACAACTTCAATCATGTTTATAGGGCGCTTGGCATTATCACGTATGACATCAATAATGTAGCTCCTTAGCAGCTAGCCAGCTAGTTTAAGTAACGTTCGCTATGCTAATGAATGAATGAAACCTGTTAGACTCACTTCAACATATCTTTTCCATTCATTTAACCCACCTTGGGCATTAGAAAAGACACTATTGCAAACAGTGCAGCGAGCAACACTGTCATTATTTTTGACCGCAATTACGCAGGGGTACACTTTAGTGCAATCTGGAGTGAAACGCGTTTTAAATTTTCTTTTTTTGGAACACTGTGCCAGGGTGCTGCAGGACACTAAGCTGACTGATGGACAATGAAAGAGAGAGAGGTGGACTGTAAAACTCGCCCACAGAGAAAACTGATTGGTCTACTTGGAACAAAGGGAGACCAATCAGGATGCTTCCTCGCTGCGTCTCTCTCTCTCTCTCTCTCTCTCTCTCTCTCTCTCTCTCTCTCTCTCTCTCTCTCTCTCTCTCTCTCTCTCTCTCTCTCTCTCTCACTCTCTCTCTCTCATTTCTTTCTTTCTCTCTAAAAATCGATTTCCGGGATGTTGTATATAATTTGCGGGCGTCAGAGAGCCGCTATCATTGTGCTGGAGTCCTGGCACTCCCGGGAGAGGTGGGATGACAGCATGATTATTATTGGATTGACACACGCCATTCAAAACGGTGATTTTCGCATACGGATCTAGTCTGTGTATTACATCGTCCTCAGTTGCTGAGGACGATCGACTTTGTTAACTGGAACACGCACTGAAATCCCCATCCATCAGACCTCTTTACCGGACTCCGTGCCCACCGCTTTTCAGCTGCTCGAAGCTCGAGTCGCTGGAGAGGAACGTACCTGGAACGGCAACCAGAGCGAGAAGGGGGATAGTAAATGGGTTGGATTGTCAGGAGTAAATATGTCATCCGTCTGTCTGCTGTGATCCAAGGGTCATCAGACGAAATATAGTGAGCCGAACTGAACACTCCCTTCCCGGTTGCTGTAACATTCCACACTCCTCCTTTGCGATCCTGGCACATTCCCTTTCAGTGTTCCCAGATTCTAGTCGATGACTGACGTTTCGAATGCTGCAGATCTGACCGGTTATTCTTCACAGCTCCCCAATTATTGTCTTACGCCGTGCAGATGCTGCGCTCTGTCTGATCCGGAAGGGCTGCTCCCGCTGACACTGAGAGACTTCATCAAAAGTAGCAATCTTTAATGGCTGCAAATCCCCCAGTGACATAACAGGCTCAGTGCGGGCTGACATTAAGCGCACAACAAATAACTATGGTTAACCCCTTTGAATCCGGACAGCTGGGGCTACTCAAGTTAACAGGGTGATAATGTCTAGGTTGTATATACACCCATCCTTGAAGAAGACACGAAGACCTGAAAGCAGGTACCACCAACTCACAACCACACCTTTAAAAATATTAAACCTTTCACCAGGACGATAAGATGGACCTTTCACCTAACCATCTGTCGAGCTCTGACTTTGCAATTTGTCATTTACTGCGCTGTACCTGCTCAGTAACTGCAGCTCTTTGTGTGTCCTCGGTCATTGCCTGATCTAGATCCTCAAAGCACTGCTGGGATGATTTTTCTTTCCCCTGTGAACGGTATGTAATGTAAGTTTGCTATTTTTCTTTTCAACAGAACGTTGGGACTTGTGGCAATGTCCCCTGCACTGGTAATGTTCCATCAGGGAGGAGACTACGTGGCGGCCACGCCAGGACCAACAGATTTGAAAGCAGTTACTCCCACAAAAATTCACAGTGAGGCTGGTCAACACCTCCAATCTTCCACACTCCCACCAATACACGATAGTTTCCTGACGATTATCTGCATGCAAAGCATAGCTTCACTTTCTGGAATGCCATCTAGTTATGCATATAAGCTATCTTACGTATTTATTATTATGCTTTTTATCTTATTGTGTTTTGTGCTGTAACAGTTATTTCGTTCTCCTTCACACTTGTGAGCTGGAAATGACATTAAACATTTTGAATAATAACCGATTTATCAATTTACCACTATCCATTGGGATGGACAGATGGCATCAAGGAGCTGCCCTCCAAGGCTGATGCAATCCTGGTATGTTACTCGGAAAATGACTCAGTATCCTCTCTTACCATCGTCTCGATCTGATGCCCCTCCCTTCATCTTTCTTCCACGGTCTTCTGTTCTTTCCTATTAGATTCCAGCTTCTCCAGCCCTGTAATTTCTTTCACCAATGAACTGCCCAACTCTTTACTTCACCCTCCCCCAGTCTTTAACTCTGACTCATTTTTCTATGTTCAGTCCAGCCAAATGTCGAAGTACTTTTTTTCCATAGATCCTGCCTGGCTTGCTGAGTTCTTCCAGCTTTCTGTGCACGTTACTTGTACTTCCAGCATCTGAAATTTCCTCTTCTTTGTATACGATTTCCACTTTGACACGTTTCAGATATGGACGACATTCGTTCCTTCATTGGTTAATCTGGAGCAATAATCTCAAACGGTAGAACTAGTTTATGATATAAACACAAACTTGGGACTAGTTAAGTGCTGAATATTAGACACAAAAACCGGTTCGGTGCAAATAGCATAGTATAAAGCAAAGAGGCAGGATATAATATAATCGATAGATGAATATGAAACATTAATTATTTTGGATATGAACAAGTAAAGAAAATAGACCTTAGTGCGATACAGAGAACATCTTCGATAGGATTTACTCCAAATCTTCAGAAGATCTGCAAAACAGAGCTCGATATTAAAACAGAAATAAAGCAATTACCACATGTTCAAAACTGAACTCCAAAATTTGAATTGAAATAAGAAGTTTTAGAAATCTCTATGTCCACTCGGATGCACTTTGATTAATATCAACGAGGACAGAGGAGGGAGAGAAATAACGAACAAACAACTTTTCAAGTGTCAGTTAAAATCGCTAACGGCATAATTTCGTCAACGAAAACAGGATCCAGCAATCTATGCGTGCATATACAATTCTGACAAGAAGTACACCCTTAAGAATTAAACGTCAAGGAACGCATAGCCAAGACAAACAAAGAAATTTTAGAAAAAAGAAGGAAGTGGAAGGAATTGTTAATGGACTATCTGGAACCTCCATGGAAAACATCCACAGGATCTGAGCAGGCTGGAAGTCGACAAGGAAGCGGCCGGCGCCTGGCTCGGAGTTGGTGACCTCTTTTCAGAAACAGTGTCCTTGTGTCAATAAAACATCATGCGCTGGTCACAAAAATGACCAAACACACATCATAGTAGATCAACAAATTCGGGACGATAAATGTAGAAAATGCTAAGGAAAGCCAAAAACAAACTCAGGCATTACAGAACCATTCAGCAGTTTTACACACACAGGGACAATTTTACTTATCAAAATCTTCTTTTAAAAAACAAATACATAAAAGACACCACAGGCATGTAGAAATGAATTGCAAACAGCAGAAGATCTGCACATGCTGCAAATCCAGGTAACACACACAAAATGCTGGAGGAATTCCGCAGGACAGGCAGCATCCATAGGGAAAAAAAGTGTAATCGATGGTTCGGGCTGAAATCCTTCAGCAGGACTGGAGGAAAAAAAGCCGAGGAGTAGATTTGACAGGAGCGGGGAGGGAAGAGGGAAATGCCGGACGATTAGGACGGGGAGGGATGAAGCAAAGTGCAAGGAGGCTTATTGGTGTAAGCGACAGAAAGCCATGGAAGAAAGAACAAGAGGGGGAGGAGCACCAGAGGGAGCCGATGAGCGGGGAAAGGGATAACATGAGAGAGGGGCTTCAAAACTGTGAAGCTGAGCTATCATTCTCCTTTTCCCACAGAACCACTCGCTTGAAATGAAAAATTACACTGTGCGAGCTGCTTGTCCATTAGGAAGTCAGCAGTAAAGGGGAAAATGGCGTGCTGCATTTGGAAAATACAATTAGCCATGACGTGCAACAGCCGATTCCAAACATTTGAAAATAATATCTCAAATTCTTGAATAGCCCAATATGGCAAGCTGCAAAGAAAAACGATTTAAGCTACAGTTGACGATGTTGTAAGGTTTCACTCTTAATGTAATGAATTCTCTGTGGCATCAATATTTGGGTTATGACTAGGGATAACAGGAGTTGAGATGATGTTTTTTCTTGTGAGTCTAGAAGAGAGATTTTCACGGTCTTTGGCCGGAAAGAAATGAGGAGAGAAAGCGCAAATGGAGAGGATTGTTAGATTGGCGGACGGAGTGAACGGGTGCGAGACTCCGCTGAGTAGGTCCGGCCATTTTGACACGACCTTGAGTGGGGAACTATCTCTTCGTGTTCTCGTCTCCACTGTGTACGTCCAGCCGTTGCGCCGCTGCTCTGAGTTGAGAAATACTATCTGTCAGATTTCTGCATCCCGTATCTCAGAGAAGAGTCCCGGTTTCATGTCCTGAGCCCAAGGAGCTGTCCCAGCTCAGTGTTCCGTGTCCAGTTTCTAAGAAGGTCCAGGCTTCCATATTTTAAGTCCAAGTTTCTGATGGACCAAATTCCAAGTCCAGGCCCTGATGTTCCGAGGTCCAACACTCCGTGTTCCTGAGTTTCAAGTCAAAGGCTCCATGTTACTGAGTTTCAAGTCCAAGGCTGCGTGTTCCTGTGTTCCAAGACCAATGCTCCGTGTTCCTGTATTCCAAGTCCAAGGCTGCGTGTTCCTGAGTTTCAAGACCAAGGCTCCGTGTTCCTGTGTTCCAAGACCAAGGCTCCGTGTTCCTGAGTTCCAAGACCAAGGCTCCGTGTTACTGTGTTCCAAGACCAAGGCTCCATGTTACTGAGTTTCATGTCCAAGGCTGCGTGTTCCTGAGTTCCATGTTACTGAGTTTCAAGTCCAAGGCTGCGTGTTCCTGAGTTCCAAGACCAAGGCTCCGTGTTCCTGAGTTTCAAGACAAAGGCTCCATGTTACTAAGTTTCAAGACAAAGGCTGCTTTTTCCTGAGTTTCAAGACCAAGCCTGCCTGTTCCTAAGTTTCAAGACCGGATCCCGAGTCCCGAGATTCTAGACCGTATCTTAGTCCAGGGCTTTAGTTCTTGTTCAGCCCATATTCTCGTTTCTGCTTTGCTGACTCATTGATTATCCTCTGAACAATCTTTGTCTCCTAACAACTATTAATAAACTCCATTCTTTCTAAAGCCATAAACCGTGTTTGTGTCCTGCATTTGGGTCCACCCGTGCACCGCACTTGTGTCACTTCAGCACTTTTAGAATACTTGTGTCAATTAGTTTGTCCCAGAGCCTGTATTTGAACATTTGGAGATGTTACGCACTGCAGATACGTAATGCAAAGGAAACATTTGTCAACAGAAAGTATCAAAGGCAACAATCGCATTGAAACTATTGCATTGAAACGCCTTCCGCTGTCTGTGATCTTCAGGGTATAAAACGCGATGTGCTTTTGACTTTTCAAGATTGCACCGAATGAATCTCCAAATGAATGACTGCTTGCTGTGATGGATAAAGGGTTCTAAATCAGAAGATTCAGTTACTCTCTGATAACACTGGAAAACATTTTTTTTAAAGTATTGCTTCCTCAGCATTTTTTTGTTTATGATAGACTGCTTGAAGATGAACACAAATATAATTTCAGACTACTTGTATTACGTAGGAATTTGGAGAAACAACAAATTAACTTTTATTGATATAATTTGTTTAATTGCATAATGGTGCTGATGCTTTGCAATAGCTCAATTAAGTTGAACACATTTTGTTAATGATTTTCATTTGTACTCAGTGTCTGAGGCTTTTCGCTTAAGTGTCCATCAGTAATTCGCCAGCATTGTTGGATTCCAGTTGCCCTGGTATCTTTTCTCCATGACCGCAATGTCCTGTTCGTCACCATGTTCGTCTCTAACAGCACCAAGATTTGCAGGGAAGGAGTTTAAATGGGAATGCCGAAATTGAATCTTTAGTGACATGTTGGCATTTCATGATTTTATATGTTTGAACCATGCTTTTAACTAGCTGCTTGTAGTTTGGTGCTCTGTAGATGCCGAGAAAATCATTCAACAACTTCCTTGAAAGACTTCCACGTGATTTTCTCCAGTCCCACTAGAAATTCTTCAGATTGCCTGTTATCGATGACCTGACTGATTTGTGGAGCAACACGAATGCTGTCCTTAATCTTGGCATCCGTTGATTTGAGAAGAACCTGCCTCAAGTATCAAAATCCTTCCTAGGAATGTTTGTGCTTGGTGATAGGGAATTCCATCCTTAGAGTCCTAAAGCCAACAATTATTTCTAAAACTTGTCCTGCCATGCAGCAGCCGCGTCGCCGAAGCATTGTCAAGCATGCCTGGACAAAATAGGAAACTTTACAGCTTACATTGTAGGCAACATTTTAATTGACTTAAATTATGAATTGAATAATGAGCGTAAGTTTATTAAAATGGTGCGTGATAGGGAAATTTATAGTGAGCTTCATGATCAGTAGTCCAAAATTCATAAGGTACGTGTACAAGTAATGGTATTCAGGAAGCACAATCTTTGTTGTCTAGTGTAACACAGGAAGAACAACAAGAAAGGTGTCGGAGACAGTCAAAATAAAAAGAGAGCAGTGGGTGCCTGCATGAAGACTAACTCTTATCTGAGCTGGACAAATTGTACTGGAGATGTTGATACAACGAAATAAACATTCAAAGGGTTCTTATGGGCACAGAATTGTACAGAAAATATAAGGCTATTATATTATGCAGAGAGCAAGGGTTAATATTGTTGGCCACTTAATTACTAATGTCATCAGTTGAGCAGAACGTCGTCGGCTGAAAGGCCTGTTGTTTTGCTGAATTCCTCTGCCGTCTATTTTGAAGAGTTAGTCTATTTATCTCCGGGAGAGTTGTTTAATACACCGGGGCGTAGAATAAATGTGAAGGGATTTGAAAACCACTGACGGTAACACCGGGGTCTCCGTGAAACCCCTCCCTCACCCACACGCAAACTACTTGTGACACTTACCAGCAGCATTTTAGGAGAAGAGCCCGAAGAATTGTAGTTCTTGTCTCCTTACTTGAGGAAGGACATACAGACTTTGGAGACGGAACAGAGGAGGTTCACCAGTTGATTCCAGAGATGAGGGGGTTAGACTACGAGGAGAGGTATAGTCGCCTGGGATTGTACTGAGTTCTGAAGGATTAGAGGAGATTTCAGATAGTGGCAGGAAAGTTGTTTCCGCTAGTAGCTGAGTCTAAAAGCAGGGAGCATATTGTCAAGATTGGGGCAGTAAATTTATGACGGTGGTGAGGAGGTATTGCATTTCTCAAAGAGTGGTAAATCTGTTGGGCGTGGCCGGAGTATTTACTTTTGATGAGATTTTATAGAATACAAAATCAGACTGTTTTCCCTGGGTGGAAATGCTAAACTGTAGAGAGTATGGAACGGAACTGAGAACGGAGACAATTTAAAAGAGCCTGACAGTCAATAGCTTTCACACAGGGAGTGATGGATGCTGGGATAGACAGTGCAAAAACTACGATTAGGTGATGGTTAGATAAATACATGAATTACGTAATAACCAACATAAGTATGCATGTAGAGAGGGTAATTTTTAATTATCGGGATATTTATGCAAAAATTGTTGGAGTTGTGGATGTTGAGGAAGGTTCTAGAAGGATACTGCATGATGTAGGCAGTTGTAGATTTGGGCGGCGACATGACAGATTGAGATTAATCCGGAAACTGTGACCTCCTCCAGACTGGGTTTGGGGTGAGCTCAAACACAATTCTCAATTATTTAGTGAATAGACTGGATACTTGGAAGCTTTGATGTGTAATAGGTTCAAATCACAAAAAAGTAAAAATTCTGTAGATGCTCGAATTCCAAGCAACACACACAAAACGCTGGTGCCCCGATGCGTCGACTGTACACGTTTCCAAAGATGCTGCCTGGCCTTCTGAGTTTCTCCATCATTTTGTGTGCTGGGTGTACAGTGAATTCTTTGGCTAGACCTCCATATCTTTCTGAACGTGACGGTACACGTAGAGATGTAGGTAAAGAAGGGGACATATTATTCTCGTAATCGGTCGTGATTTTAATGAAGAGGTCAAGAAGTCATGCACCCGCTGCATAAGTAATTGACTTCGATATCCGCATCATCTGGTATATTGTCCCCGTCTCCACTCTTCGCTTCTTCAATCCACCATTCTGCCCCCCTCTTACCCCTTTTTTGCCCTCCACCAGCCCATCTCCACTGTGTAGTGTCCCTCCTCTTTTCATTTCTTCCATGGTCCACTCACCTCTGCTATCAAATTCATTCTTCTCCAGCCCTTTCACTCTTTTACCAATCACCTCCTAAACATTTACTCAGCTCCGTCCCCCACCCCTCTGATAGCACGTGTCACATTCATTCTTGCGCACCTTCCCCTCATCTCAGCTTCTTATTCTGACTTCTCCCTCCTTCCTTTCCAGTCCTGATGAAGGATCCCGTCCTGATACGTCGACTGTTTATTTATTCCCACAGATGCGGCCTAACCTGCTTAGGTCCTCCAGCAATTTATGTACCTTGCTCCGGATTTTCAGCATCTGCACAATCTGTTGTGTGCATCAATCTTTGATTCAGGCCCACTTGGACTGTTCAACTCTCCGCCTAAACATCACTGAGACAGAATATTGACCAAGCAGTGGTCGGACCACGGTGACATGCATGAGTAGTTTAAATTAGCATCAGTGTTGATATTGAAATCATGCGCCGAGGCACCTATTAATGTGCTGACCTGACTACCTTTTGTAAACATGAGTTCAGGGCGACTGCGGCCCTGTATAGTTGAACGCATAAATGGTCTTCCCGGAATAGGAACGATCACGAGGTTTTCAGGATTATGAGACGGATCCATGGGAGGAAAGAACGAAAATTCCAAGACAGTACACGTATTCAGAATATTTTGGTAACCAAGGAAAATTGGGTTTACAGTGGAGATCTATTAATGGACGGGAAAGGGTGTTAATAGGTCTTACCGTCAGAGTCATAGTGATCCAATAAGGAAACGGACCACTTACCCGATCGCTGACTGTTATGTTTGTCTGTGCTCATACTGCTTGTAAACATTAAATGCAAATCCCTTTACTCCACGTTCAGGTACCCATCACATTTTTCTTCAACTGGGCGTCACTTTGGTGTAGTAGTTAGCAAGACGGAATGACAGCTCGGAGCGTCGGAGGTAAAAGATCAGTTGTGGCAGTTATTTTTTAGGAATTCGTGCGTTCTCCGCGTGGGTTTCCTTCGGGCGCTCCGGTTTCCAGAATCGGTTCAAAAGCTAGTAGTTGACTTGTTCATTCTCAATTGTCTCATGTCTCATTAAATAGGTAAGTAGCTTGCTAGGCTGGGATGTCCCATCCTGCATTCTGAATCTAAACAATGTAATCTAAAACAAACGTCTACTGACCTGAATGACACCACCACGTCTCGCAGCAGATTTGGGATACCTTACATAATGTATGTGAAACAGTATCCTCATATCCTCATCCTGAAAGAAGACTACAGGGAGTTAGGAAGGAAGTTGTAAAGCAGGGCCTCAAAGGTTGCAATCTCCGGATTACTGACTGTGCTACGCGACAGTGAGAATAGGAATAGAATGAGATGCAGGACAAATGCGTGGATGAGGGAATGGAGCAGGGGGCAGTAATTCAGATTTCTGGATCATTGCGACCTCTTTTGGGACCGGTGTGACCTGTACAAAAAGGACAGGTTGCATTTGAATCGCAGGGGGACCAATATCCTGGCGGGTAGTTTTGATAGAGCTGTTGGGGAGGTTTTAAACTAGTTTGGCAAAGGGTGGGGATCAGAATTTGAGTGCAGGGATTAATGTAGAAGGACAAGGGCATGATGCTAAAGAGTTCTGAGTTGATGGGGAAGGACAGGCAGGGGATGAAACATAATTATAGCCAGTCAAAGGGGTTGAAATTTGTCTGTTTCAATGTTAGGAGTATTAGGAACTTGGAGGATGAACTTAGACTTCGGATTAGTACGTGGAACTACGATGTTGTGGCCGTGACTGAAACTTGGTTGGAGGAAGAGCAGGATTGAATGATGCAGGTCACGGTGTTCAGGTTTTCAAAAGGAACAGGATGGGAGGTAGAAAAGGGGGGTGGTGGAATTGCTATTCAGGGATAGTGCCATGGCTATAGAAAGAAAGGACGTTGCAGAGGGAATGTCCAGTGAATCGATCTGGGTGGAAGTCAGAAATAGGAAGGGATCAATCACTGTGCTGGGAGTAGTCTATCGGTCCCCAAATAGATCTTGGGACACCGAGGAGCAGGTAAGTATGCAGATTCTAGAATGGTGCACAAAATACAGGATGGTAGTTATGGGTAATTTCTACTTCCCTCATATTGACTGGCATCTCCTGAGTGCAAGAGGAAAAATGGGCTGAATTTTTCAGGTGTGTTCAAGAAGGAATCCTGACACAGTATGTGGACCGGCCGACGAGAGGAAAGGTTATACTGGATCTAGTTCTGGGTAATGAACCTGGTCAGGTTACAGACCTACGGGAAAGGATTCTTAAGGATAGGATCTACGAGCATTTGGAGATATACAGTCTACTCAGGGATAGTCAACATGGCTTTATGAAGGGAAGATCGTGCCTCACGAGCCTGATTGAGTTTTTGAAGCGGTAACAAAAGAAATTGATAAGGATAGGGCAGTGGATGTGGTCTACATGGAATTTAGCAAAGCATTTGACAAGGTCCCTCATGACAGACTCATCCAGAAAGTCATGAGGCATGGGATAAGTGGAACCTTGGCTGTTTGGATAAAAAAATTGGCTTAAAGGAAGAAAGCAGAGGGTATTTATGGAAGGAACGTATTCTGTCTGGAGGTCAGTGACTAGTGAGGTGCCGCAGGGATCTGTCCTGGGACCCCTGCTATGTGTGAGTTTTATAAATGACTTGGGTGTAGAGGCGGAAGGATGGTTGAGTAAGTTTGCGGATGACACGAAGATTGGAGGAGTTGTGGATGGAGCTACAGTTTGTCGAAAGTTACAAGAGGATATAGACAGGCTGCAGAGTTGGAAATGGCAGAGACAGAAAAATGGCAGGTGGAGTTCAATCAGGACAACTGTGAGGTGATGCCTTTTGGAAGGACAGACCAGAAGACTGAGAACAGGATTAATAGTCAGTTACTTCAGAGTGTGGATGAACAAAGGGACCTTGGGGTTCAAATCCATACATCCCTCAAGGTTGCTGCACATGTTGATAGGGTAGTTAAGAAGGCCTATGGGATGCTCGGCTTCATTAACAGAGGGATTGAGTTCAAGAGTAGAGAGGTCATGTTGCAAACCTACAAATCTCCAGTGAGACCACACTTAGAGTATTGTGTTCAATTCTGGTAACCTCATTATAGGAAGGGTGCGGAAGCCACGGAGAGGGTGCAGAGGAGATTTACCCGGATGTTGCCTGCTTTGCAGAACAAGTCATACGAGGCAAGGTTAGCAGAGCTTGGACTTTCCTCTTTGGAGCGTAGAACAATGAGAGGGGACTTTGTAGAGGTCTATACGATTATGAGAGGCATCGATAGGGTGGATAGTCAGTACCTGTTTTCCAGTGCACCGATAGCAAACACCAGAGGGCACATGTACAAAATTAAGGGAGGGAAGTTTAGGGGAGACATCAGGGTTTTTTTTTTGCACAAAGGGTTGTGAGTGCCTGGAATTACTTGCCAGGGATGGTGGTGGAGGCTAACACATTAGGGGTATTTAAGGGCCTCTTGGATAGGCCCATGGATGGAAGAAAATTAGAGGGTTATGGGGCAGTGTGGGTTTTGTACATTTTTAAGGATTATATGGGTCGGCACAACATGGAGGGCTGAAGGGCCTGTAAAGTGCTGTAGTGTTCTATGGTTCTATGATTCTATATCGTCGCTCTTATATTACGGCTTTGCTCGGTAGGTTTAGACAAGGCTAACATGATAAGCAACTATGGACTGTCCACCGCATCTATGCTTCTTATAATGTTTTATACCTCTATCATGGCACTTGTCAGCCTCCTTCTCTACAGTTTGCAATACACAACCTGCACCGAATTACTAATCTATTCAATAAAGATTTTGTAGTTTTATGAAGAAATGAGCAAACATTGCAGATTTCTGATTTTAGCGTAGGGCTGACATCAGGAGCAGGTTGCAACTCAAGTAAGAGAGTATATTAAATGCCTCAGTAAACTTTCCTAGCCATAACTGAGGTACACAATGACAGAGATTTAGCCAGGAGTTTAAAACTAACTTGAGAGAGTGGAAAAAATGTGAAGACCAAGAATAATCTATTCTCAGAATGGAAGTACTTGAGCACAACAAATCAGTATGGAATTGGTGGAACGGTATTGTGACTGAGTTACCTATTCAATAATGTTAAAGAAGTAATTGATTTTAATAAAGAAAACTTGCAGCACGAATCGTCAACGTATATTACGCTTCCGACCGGTGTCTACTAACTTAGTTACTGGTTATATAAATGTCAATGTTGGGTGATTGGCCGAGGAGCGTTTCACTGCGTGGGAGGATCCAGTGATTCGATGAGCCGATGTCAGACGGCCTCGTTTACCATTGCTCTTGAGAGGCAGGCAGAACGGCATGTACACACACACACACACACACACACACGCACACACACACGCGCACACACACACGCGCACACACACACACACACACACACACTCACACACACTCACACACACACACACTCACACACACACGCACACACACACACACGCGCGCGCGCACACACACACACACACACACACACACACGCACGCACGCACACACACACGCACGCACGCACACACCCCCACACACACACACACACACTCACACACACACTCACACACACACACACACTCACACACACACACACACACACGCACGCACGCACGCACACACCCACACACACACACACACACACACACACACACACACACACACACACACACACACACACACACACACACACACACACACACACGTAAAGGTTAAGGCGCGTGAACTATGGAGTTAACTAGGGATGGTGATTGAGTGGAGGCTGTGCGTGGAGAGAAGAGGAGAGATAGATATAGAAGGGATTCTCTATTATGAACTACTCAGGCTGATAGAATGACTTCTCTGAAGTTTTATAATAAAATGGCTTCTCTGTAATGCTATCTCTGAGGTAATGGGTTTCTTTAGCTGCGATATTTGGGTAATAACTACAGATAGCGGGGAACTAACCAATGGGTGGACATGTTCTTCTACCTTGAATGCGTGGGAACCGAGCCGGTTTGCGGACTTTCGGCAAGAAGAGCAGAATTTAAAAGAAGCATCCCTGTTGAAGTAAGGACCTAACTTAAATGACAGGAATACGGATAAATTGCAGGACTCTGCTAGATTAGCTGATGAGTATGTTTTAATCCATAAGAATAAATTTCCTCAGGGCAGAATTTTTAAGAGGAAAAATAACATGGAGACTCATGGTAAATCAGAAATAAAATCAGAAGTTAATGAGAAAGGTAAGGAGGAAGGAAAACCTGGGAAGGAAAGACAGTTTGGTCTTATTTGTAACTATTGTAGGAAGCCTGGCCATGTAATAGCTTACTGTTCCAGATTGAAAAAGAAAGAGAAGAAAACAGTTCCAGATGCTTGTGTGCAACACACTGAAGCACCTGTAAAATTACAGGGTTCGATAAACACAAATTAGGTTTTGTTAGAGTCTGACCAAGTTAGAAGGGATATGATCATTTTGTAACTGAAGGGTTTGTATCCTTGAAAGAAGGATCTACTCTGGTGCCAATAAAAATTCTTAGGGATACTGGAGCTTCTCAATCACTGATGTTAGACAGTGTATTGAAGTTTAATGAAGAGTCTGATGCTGGTGAGGTAAATTATATAAGATGTGTTGGGAGTGATTTTATGCCTGTACATCTGCATAAAGTAAATTTAAAGTCACCGTTAGTTACAGGGTATGTTAAAGTAGGATTACAACATAGCTTACCTGTGAAGGATATTTCTTGATTGTTAGGTAATGACTTGGCAGGTGGACAAGTTTTTCCTGAAGTGCATTTGACAATGGAGTCAGAGGAACCAGAGATGAATTCTAACACAGAATTTTCCTGTGTTGTGACTAGAGCTATGGCTAAAAAGATTGATGCGCAGAATGAGGCTGTTAATCATGACTGTTCAACTCAGGATTTGAGTTTTGAGGTTTTGATAGTTTTGTGTCAGAGACTTTCTTTCCTTCGTTGTTTGAACAAGATTCTTGGAGTAAGTCTGACTATGAAGATTCATCTCTGTCTCGGAAGGAGATGATAGCAGAGCAGAATAGGGACACTGAGATTATAAAATTAAGTGAACAAGCTCTACAAGATAGTGAAATTGAGAAGGTGTCGGTAGGATATTACTTGGAAAAAGGAGTGTTGATGAGGAAGTGGAGATCACCTACAATTCCTGCAAGTGAGGAATGGAATATTTTTTTTACCAGGTAGTTGTCCCTAAAGTTTATCGAAATAAGATTTTGACTTTAGCTCACAGAGTGCCTTTAGGTGGACATCAAGGGGTAAGGAAAACTGTGGACAAGATTTTAAGACATTTTTACTGGCCTGGTCTAAGAAAAGATGTGGCGATGTTTTGTAAAACGTTGCGTACTTGTCAAATTGTGGGTAAACCAAATCAAGTTACACCAGTGGCTCCATTACAACCTACTCCACCATTTGGTGAACCGTTTTCTAAAGTTGTGGTTGATTGTTGGTCTATTACCAAAGACAAAAACTGGTTATCAGTATTTGTTGACTATCATGTGTACTTCGTCTAGGTTTCTAGAGACAGTACCACTTAGGAATAGGACAGCTAAATCTGTGACAAAGGCCCTTATAAAATTCTTTACTTATTTTGGATTACCTAAGGAAATACAAACTGACCAAGGCAGTAATTTTATGTCTGAATTGTTTTAACAGATAGTTTATAAATTGGGAGCTAAGAAAATCACTTCCTCTGCAGACCATCCAGACAGTGAAGGTGCTTTGGAGAGGTTTCATTCTACCCTCAAGAATATGATTAGGACATATTGTGTGTAAAATGAAAGTGATTGGGATGAGAGTATATTCTTACTTTTATTTGCAGTAAGGGAATTGGTACAAGAGTCTTTAGGTTTCAGTCCATTTGAACTTGTATTTGGGCATAGAGTTCGAAGATCTTGGGCTTTATTAAAAGGAACAGTGGATTAGTAAGGAAATACACACTAATTTGTTGGACTAAGTTTTGAAGTTTAAGGACAGGTTACATAAAGTTTGTAGCTTAGCCAAGGAAAATTTAAAATTGGCTCAGGAGAAAATGAAAACTTGGTAACGCAAAGAAGCTAGGATGAGGATGTTTAAGCCTGGAGATAAGGTGTTGGTTCTTTTCCCAGTGCAAACGAATCCTCTACAAGGTAGATTTCATGGTCCTTATGAAATTGTGTCTAAAATCAATGATGTGGATTACGTGTTAAAACTCCACATCGTAGAAGGTCAACACAACTTTGCCGTATAAATATGATAAAACAATATTTTGGGAAACAATCTGATACTGTGACTGTTCTGGTTAATGAGAATGAGTTTGATTTAACGAGGAACATGGTAGATGATGGTAGATGAATTTCATTCTAAATCCAAAATTGTTTCTGTTAGATAACCAAATTCAACCATTCTGGAAAATTTTGATGAGAAACTGGCACATTGACAGCTAGAGCAGAAACAGCAGATGAAGGAATTAATTTTTAAATATAAAGATTTGTTTCCAGATGTTCCGAGAAGGACTACTATAGCTTCACCTGATGTAGATCTTGGAGATACCAAACCTATTAAACAACACCCATATAGGATGAACATAGAAAAATGTGAACTTGCTGAGAAAGAAATTGAATATATGTTAGAGAATAATATCATTAGGCATTCGAACTCGAATTGGAGTTCACCTTGTGTTATGGTGCCAAAAACAGATGGTAGTATTAGATTTTGTACGGACTATTGGGATAGATACAGTTGGAAAAGCAAAGTTCCTTGCAAAGATTGATTTATTGAAAGGGTATTGGTGTGTTCCATTAACAGACAGAGGGAGAGAGATTTCTGCATTTGTAACTCGATCTGGGTTATATGAATATAATGTTCTTCCAATTGGGATGAACAATGCCCCAGGTACTTTCCAGAGGATGATTAACTCTATGATTCAGGGATTGAAAGATACTGATGCTTATATTGATGATTTAGTGACAGAAAATGATACTTGGGAAGCACACATTATTGCGGTGGAGAGATTTCAAAAGCTAACTTAACTATTAATTTAGCTCAGAGTGAATTTGGACATGCCACTGTGACTTACCTTGGTTATGTTGTGGGTCAAGGTAAGGTAGCTCCTGTTCAGGCAAACGTTCGGTCAATTTTAGAGATTCCCACTCCAACGGGGAAAAAAACTCTCAGAAGATTCTTGGGAATGGTAGGCTATTATCGAAAACTTTGTAAGAATTTTGCTAATGTTGCCCTTCCATTAACTAACCTTTTGCATAAGAATGTGAAGTTTGTGTGGACAGTGCCTTGTCAAGAAGCATTTGAAAAATTGGAAACAATGATATGTCAACAACCTCTGCTTAAGGCACCTAACTTAGAAAAAACTTTTTCATTAGCTGTAGATGCTTGTGATGAGGCTGCAGGAGCACTATCAATACAAAGGACTGAGGGTGATGAGGTTGATCATCCAATAGCTTACTTTTCTAAGAAATTTAATAAGCATCAAATAAACTATTCGACAATTGTTATCTCTTCTTTTAGCTGTAGAATATTTTGAGATCTATGTTGGTACAACTCAGAAACCACTTATTGTTTACACTGATCATAATCCATTAGGTTTTCTGAGTATGATGAAAAACGAAACCAGAAGGTTATTAAATTGGAGTTTGATGCTACAAGAGTACAATATTGTGATAACTCATATTAAAGGTAAAGATAATGTGGTTGCTGATTGTCTATCTCGATGTTGAATGTACAGAGCAATTTTTTTTAATGGAGTGGTTTTTTATTTCAATTGTAACACTCCTACTGTATTGTAAGATGTTATATGATGGTATTGTGTATTGTGTATGTTATAAAATTTATACATTTATTTTCTTGTAAATAATTTTTGAAATTTTTGTTCTTGTCAGACCAAAAATGTTTTTTTGGAGGGAGGTGTTACGTACTCGTGACACATGACAGTGGTACCCTTGTCACGTGACTGGGGTTGAAGCTATACTGGACTTGAGGTAATGGTCTTGTGATGGTGGAGTGACGTCATTTTCCCGCCAGTAGAGATCATGTGACAGGTTTTTTTTACAGGTTATAAAATGAAGACCCCACCCTGTGAGGAGGGGCAGTTCGTGGCTGGATTTGCCATGTTGTCTTCATGCCACTGCGTGATTTAATGTGATGACGCAGTTTAGTTGAAGGATGAAGTTTTTATCTAATGCATAAAGTTTAAAAGGTTATTGCCAGCAGTTTCTTTACAATACTGGTAGCTGAGGAATCAGTGGAGAGTGAAGAGCAGAGTTCTGGAGTTAAAGATCGAGGAGAATCTATTTCGACGGTGAAACGTGTTCGACCTTATTTAATCCTATTCGAAAGGAATTCGTTGACTGTTCTCGTGTTAATCTCTGCGGGATAGCAGAAGATTGAGGCCAGTGTGATATAGGAAAGGCCAGTGCCTTTAAGCCGTTTCGTTTCGTTTCGTAAATTCTTCGTTGGAAAAGTTCGGCGTCGGGGCTCGAAGCAAAACAACGTGAAAGAGAATTTAAATCGTCTTATAAAGTCTCTCCTTTTAAATGGACTGTAAGCATTTCTGAGCTTATGGCAATACTACATTTAAGATCTGTTTGAGCTGCATCGCTTTAAGAACTGTTTAAGCTGCCGCACAGCAGCTGATTTCCGGTTACTTTAGTGCTTGTTTACTTTTGGGGGTTTGTTTTCAATGTTTAATAAACGTGTCATTTGTTCTATAAACCCTTGCCGAACTCATATATTTATTGTTGCCTGAATACGTAACAGTAGGAGCAGAGGGATCTGGGGATACATGTCCACAGATCTCAGAAAGTTGCCTCACAGGTATATAGGATAGTAAAAGAAAGCTAATATTTATAACGGCTTGTCACTTTTCGGCCTACTTCCCTGAATGATCAAGATCTCTGTTTGATCTAGTAAAGTTCGTTATAAATAGAAAAAAAAAGATAAACAACTCCTCATTTCGTGTAATTCCGCGCACTTTCTGAAGAATCATTCGTATCGAAATCAATCATATTAACGACGAATAACAAGGGCTCCACACCGATCCCTCGGGATAGACTAGTCACCTCCCACATTCAGCGAAATAACCTTCAAAATCGACCCTTTACTTTCCATCTCCGTGACAATTTTGAATTCAGCCCGGGTTCCACCTTTCTGGGCTTCCTTTGAAACTAACCTTCCCAAACAGTATTCCAGTAGTAAACACAAAGTAAACTGCAGACACTGTTGTCAAATCAAGACGTACAAACAAACTGGATGAACTCAGCAGGTCGGGCAGCATCCGTTGAAAGAAGCAGTCAACGTTTCGGGTCGAGACCCTTCGTCAGGACTAAAGAAGGAGGGGACAGCGGACCTATAAAGAAGGTGATGGAGGGTGAAAAAACAATCAGAGGAAACATCAAGGAGTGGTGGAGGGGAAGCAGGGAGGGGACAGGCATGAGAGGTGAAGAAGAAATCTAAGGGGAAAGCACTGTGGGTAGTAGAAGAAGGCAGAGTCATGATACGTGATAGGCAGCTACAAGATCACTTCATTTGTGAGAATGTTGGTGTAACCTATTGCAATGGGTGCTCCCGGTGCGGCCTCCTCTGCATCGGCGAGACCCGACTCAGATTAGGAGACCGCTTCGTCGAGCACCTCCACAACAGACAGGATCTCCCGGTTGCCACTCACTTCAACTCTCCTTCACATTCCCATTTGGATTCCCATTCATGGCTTCATTTACTGCCATGATGAGGCCAAATTTCGGTTGGAGGAACAACATCTCATATACCGTCTGGGTATCCTCCAGCCCATGTATGAACATCGAATTCTCCAACTTCCGGTAATTCCCTCCCTCTCCCTCCCCCCATCCCACCTTCACCCCGTCTCCTCTTCTAGCTGCCTATCACGTCTCATGAATCTGCATTCTTCTACTACTCATAGTCCATTCCCCTTAGATTCCTTCTTCACCTCTCCTGCCTATCCCCTCCCTGCTTCCCCTCCCCCACACCTTGATCTTTCCTCTGATTGGTTTACCACCATCCCCCACCTTTTTTATAGGGCTGCTGTCCCCTCCTTCTTTAGTCCTGACGAAACGGCTCGACGCGAAACGTTGACTGCTTCTTTCAACGGATGCTGCCCGACCTGCTGAGTTCATCCAGATTTTTTGTAAGCCTACAAAAGCTTCCCAAAAGCTGTGCTGACGCCGAAGAAGAAAATATCCACCGTCCGATTATTATCTACACTTTTGGATACCGCTAGAGAACAAAATAACCCTAAATGACAGTTAAATCACAAGCAGAAAGCAATACTGACTCCTTCTAATCAGACCGGTTTTCATCCGAATGTCAGACTAATTGGCTTGTAGGATTCGTAACTTGTCCTTGCAACCCATTTTAAAGAACACAGCGATTTGCAGATGACTGTAAACTTAGCTAACTCTGTCATCGGCACTGGCCTCTCCAGCATCGAGGACACCAACGAAAGGTGAAAGAGACGTCATCAATAATTAAGAGCCCTCATCATCCAGGACATGCCCTCTTCTTCTCAATGACCTGCGTCGCTCAGAGAACAGCCCATTAAACACCAGTCTAATCGCGGGTCAATTTACAATTTAATATCCGGCCTTTAGATTCTGAGAATTCACGGAAAGGACGTCGACACGGCAAACTGCTCACAGAGAACGACTGCACTGAACTTCGATTTCTGAAGCCCCTAACTGCAATAATGTCGCGCAAAACGCCAGCTGGTGTGATGCCTCAGTTAATTCGTACAGCATGATCCACAGTGCAACTGATCAAATAATTTGGCAGATGGAGAGATGAGCCACTGACTTTTCTTTCTTCCAGAGGTCTTCACAGAAATGCGGAAAATAGGCACCCCTGCTACTCTCCGAATGTTAATAGATCGGTGATATATTAATTTTAGGAATCAGATAAAAAAGGACAGGATACTCATTTGAAAATCTGGTAGCAGGTAACATTGTAGTACTAACTCCGTCATGGACGGTTCCAAGGTCGGCTGGGAAATGTAGAAGGTTGGCCAAGGGGATAACAACTCCATCCTATAGAAATAAAAAATAAGGGCAATAAGAAGGTCGAAAGATCCCACCCGTGGGAAAGGAGAGATTTTCGCCTGGCAGACATATGAAGTTGTGTGTAGAAAGCGGAAGCCACAGGGCCGATTTACCTTATATTGGCCCAGGACAGCGAACACTGGCTACCTGTTGCTGGCGGCCGACACCACAATAGGACTGATGGGCTTAGGAAGAAGAGGAACACATAGACTGTTGGTCGCACTTCTGTCAGGGAGAACCTACTGAGCATTCCCGCCGGGAGCACCAGAACCAAAAACGGTTTGGCACGCCAAGCAGTAAGGCTGAATGACACCTCCACCCTTAAACACAACCCTCCACACCGTCGTACATCACCACTTTATAATTTCCTCCCAGTCACCGCGTGCACAAACACTTCTGTGCCTAACGTCACTAACACAGACTTTTTGACATATAGTCAAGTTATGTAGATAATATATTTATTTTGATTTCATTTAAAGATATGGTTTTTAATCTCATTGTGTTTATTTTCCTGCATTTTATCCAGAGTAACGATTATGCCGTTCTCCTTTACAGTTCTGTACTAGAAATGACACCAAGCAATCTTGAATTTTGAATTAATCTTTGTTTAGTGGTTCTGTTAATTACCTTAGAACGGGTTAATTCAAAATTGCTGGAAGCTTGGAGGCGACAGAAGCGCCTCTTAGTTTGCAGTCCACATGGAATTTTGAGGGAACTTGGTAAGACAGGTGGAATTTATGGAGCCGCAGTAAACAGTCGACGTTTCGGACCGAGACTTTTCAGCAGTACTGGAAAGGGAGTGGGCGGAAGCAAGAATGACCAGTGGGCAGTATCAGGGATTTTACTGGAATTGCCTGAGTACAGCAAATATTAATTCAAATTAGAACCAACCTTCACATCTCAATTCAAATTAGAAACAGTAATTTGAAGTTAATGGAACATGCCGACCTTCAGACTAAGAGAACTAGTTTGTAAAATGGTGAACATGATACTTTTGCATCCGCATCAGCGAAGCGTTAACACAATTGGCTTTTTTCCCAGTTACATGACGGAACCCTATATTAAGTAGTGTTGTTAAACTCATGTGTCTTTGGCGTAATCTTACTGTGGCAGGCACATATTTCCCGGAATCCACGATCATTTAAAGAGAACTCCCATTCAGGGCCCGGGTCGGGTCATTGTGTTGGAGAGAATGAATTGCCTCGCTGTGTCGTCCACTTGTTCCTCCTCGGCTGCAGTTCCGACGTTTATTCTCTTGTTTTCGTCTCTTCCTGGGGATCTTCAGATTCCTCCGCAGCTCTGTCCACTCCTCTGTGGGCACATCATAACGGAGTCATGACTGATAACTTTGCCAGGAGTTGAATGGTGTTACCTCTTACAAAGTGAAAACAAGGGGCAAAAGTGACAGCAAGGCTTCGCTCAATGCCTTCACTGTTCGCTTTTACCGTCAAAACATGGAGGAACCTTTGCACATCTCAGTCATTTCCGATTGACAATATTTCCTCCGCAGACTTTATCAGCACAGGCGTATCACAGGTGTCTGCTTAGCTCCCTCCTCTACTCGTTTTATCGTTGTGACGATAAAAATGAGGGTAGCTCCAATGCCATATTTCAGTTTACTAACGACGCCACTGTCGTTGGCCAAATCAAAGCTGGCGATGAATCAGCACACAGGAGTGAGATTGAAAATCTAGCGTAATGGTGATCCGGCTAAAGCCTTTCACTCCTTTGCAAGAGGAGCATAAAGCTTTATATTGACTTTAGAGTCAGAGAAAGTTAACTTTCTGTCAACTGAAGGTGATTTCTTTTTGCCAGGGACTCGAAATGCCGTTCCTCCTTCCCTCTTCCTGATCAGCAAGCCCTGATTATTCTCTCATTTTCTCTTTTACAGTTAACTTGTTGGCAATTGTAATCCTCTGCCGGGGAAAGTACACTCTCCAAGTGCGTCACTAGTTATTTGGCGGCCATGACGGCGTCCGATCTGCTGGTCGTTCTCACCGATCCATTATTGAAGTTAACTGCTTGGATTTTCTTCCCGCTTTCATTGTTGAACATCACTCACGTTTGCAGAATCACCATCGTCCTGCTTGCAGCGGCCACGGAAATCTCTGTCTGACTGACGGTCGTTTTCACATTCAATCGATTGGTAGCCATTTGTTTTGAAAAGCTGAAATCGAAATATCGCGGCAGTGGTGATGACGATGGTCAGCGTGCTGAATTTCCTTGTCACAGTCCCTAGGAACTTTGTTCATAGGCTTAGTAGGTTTATTAATTGTTAAGATTTCGGCTGTAATATTACAAATAGCTTCTACCTTCACCAGCATGGAAAGCATTTCACTTGGTTGATCGCATTTTAAACCATTTCCTCCCGTTCTTTCTGATTTTGCTGCTCAATGTTATGACGGTCAGGCGGATTTTAGGGGCCAGTCGTGTCCACAGGGGCCTCCGCGGCCGTAAGGATGGAGAAAATGACAAAGACCCGCAGATGCAAAATCGAAAAAAAAACTGTCGTTTTGCTCTTCAGTATAAAGTGCAGATTCATCTTGCTGTGGATGACGACGGTTGTGTTCAACATTTACAGAGGAGTAACGGGCGTTTTTTAAAATCTTATTCTGACCCAAATTGCATCGCATAAACAATTGGATTTATACTGCAAATTCTCAGTTCCTGCACCAACACGTGTTTGAATCTTAACTAAAAGAGAATCCGAGCGGAGCTGAGGAAAGGGATAAAATATCCATTAAATATATTAACTATATTTGTTAAGACTTTGCTAGAGCAGAATACTTATTTTTCAACGGTAATGGCTTTATAATGACTCTTATAATGACTTTATCTCTGAGAATGAAATAGAAATCTAAGTAAGATAACCATTAACAATATGCACTAAAGAGGACGGTAGAAAATAAATTGAATGCCGACTGCAAATTATCTTTGTTTCTCAGTGCTGGTGCGGAGCCAAACTCGTGAAGGATTCGGGGTAGAGGATTTCACAGAACAGGGAAGAGATCTAAAGATTGTGATGGAGTGATGGGGTTATGTGAACTGCTGGAATTCTGCTCCCGATCCGGCAACACAGGCTTCGCTAGTTTTCTACACCTATGATCTTCATATTGTTTGACTGAGATTATTCTTCCCCGTGTATGTTTCTCTCCAGCTTTTCTTTCTTTTCCAAATCTCCATCACTCGAAATCTTTCCCTGTGACACAGGATTATGGCAAGAATAGGTCAGTAGCTTTAGTTCACGTCAATACACAGGGCCGTGAAAAGCATGCGGGGCAGTGAGGTTAGTTCAGGGACTCAGGTAGAGCTGCAGGACTGGTTCTGACTTCACACAGCCAGAAGACTGCAGTGAGGCTGGTCCTGTCTCAGCTCCAGCCCCTGGTCAGATCATCCTTCCATCCGCTGTGGGTTGCCTACCAGGAGCACACTGGAGGCGACCATGCTGTGATCTACCTGCTGAACAGAGTTTACCCCCTTTTGGATAAACAGGGCTGAATAGTCATGCTCCTCTGATTTCTCAACTATCTTGAATACCATTCGGCAACCACTCCTGGGGGGAGGAAGTTGCGTTCATGCAGGTTCGCACTTCCATTGTATCCTGAATAATGGACTACATGACCGTTTGTGCGCCTTCAGAGTTGTAAAAGACATCTGATGTCCGTAGTACAATCTTCTATGCGGTAGTGTGTGCTTGGGCAAAGTAACGTAATACCAACAGGCTGAATAAACGGGTTAGAATGAGTCAAACTGGACACACTGACGGCTGAAGTGGAACGAAGGACCCAATGGAAAATCCTGACAGTTCTGGAACGTTGAGCAATGTGGAGCAAGAGAGCAAACTTGGAGGTCCACATATTTAAATTCCTCATAGTGGCCACCCACTGTAATAGGGTGGTGCAGAAGCAGTGTGGTTATCAGTCGGAGTATCGAGTACAAAAGCCGTGAGGTCAAGTTGCAGCCCGAATGAAACATTCATCGATTCCTCATCAATGGGAACAGTGCAGAAGAGATTTCACAAGAGATTCGAGAGCATGAGTTATGAGGACAGGTCTTTTCGCCTTCGAAGGGAATAAGGTAATTTGATTGACATGTAAGTAACGTAAGCGTAGGCCCAGGTAACTTTTGGCATGGGCCTTTTAGCTAACACGACTGCGCAGAATAACATTCAGAAACGTCGGAGCGTGGACGCGTTCCTGTAGCCGTGGCAGTGGCAGATTTAAAACATGTAAAACCTATTAAGTGACTTTTGTGACTTTGAGTATGAGGGTTAAATTTAAAAGGTTGGTGCAGTCCAAAGGGCTTTTTCCAAGTTCTCTTCTCAATCATTTAGGTAAGAGATGTTGGGACGTTTGAAGATTGGCCGTGAAATATATACGGTCCGCACCTGGCATCAACAATACCAAGCCACGCCGGCCGGTGCGCACCAGTTACACAAGCCACAATATACTATATACCAAGCCACGCCGGTCAGTGCGCACCAGTTACACAAGCCACAATATACAATATACCAGCCACGCCGGTCGGTGCGCTGCTGGCCTCAACAACACACCAACCATTGCGCACCTGACATCAACGTAACACACAACCACACCAGCCTGTGTGCACTTGGCATTAACAATAGAGCAGCCATGCAAGCCTGTGCGCACTTGTTATCAACAATAAACCAGATATGCCAGCTGGTGAGCACCTGGCATCAACGAAATGTAAGACACATTTTCATTCTGTCCGCCTTTTCCGACTTAAATTCCGAAATTTCAACTTTATACAGTAGTGTTCCATAGAGCGAGAGTTGTCTAACCTCTCGTTTGGAAAAGGCTCAACAACGTATTGTGGATTTGGAGTTCGCTCCCGTCGGAATTGTATTCGAATTGTTGGATTAAAAGAGAAATCCGAATCCGCCGACACGCTGGATTACTTTGCTAAAATCGTTATTTCCGGATGCTTGCCTATAAACCCCGGAAATCGTAATGCCTCATAGAGTCGGCTATTTAAAAACTTTGGGTGAAGGTAAAACCTGACATGTGGTTGTGCGTTTACTTTGTTTCAGAGAAAACAACCGTATTATTAAACTTGCTAGAAAACAATGGTTGTTTCAATTTCAAAGCTCTGAAATTCGTTTCTTCGAAGATTTTCCACGTGAAATTGTTCAAAAACGTTTGGAATTCGCCGCTCTTATGCTTACGGCTTCTGAAAAACAGCTGTACCCATCTCTTCAATACACAGCTAAATTAAGGCTTTCGGTCAAAAATTCTGGGGTTCGTACTTTTGATGACCCAGCTTAAGCTTGCGTCTTTTTAATTCTCTCCCTGACGAATCTGAAGCCTGAAGTTTGAATATTTACAGCTGTTTGACTGTCTCACGATGTAAGGGGTGATGAAATCGGAAGATTTGATAGCTTAGTAATTTCATTACCTTAAAATTTCATTTCATTTCCTTAAGATGCTCTTTTAGCTCTGAAAAAGACTGGTTTGGGTAGCTTTAACCTCAAACGTCACAGCGAGGTAACTGCCGAAAGTCTGTAGTTAACTCTGAACTATCTAGATTTTTTTCTGTTTGCAGCATTTAAACGAACTAATTGCTTTTAGGCTTTGTATGAATTTAATCGGAACTTTTAAGTAATTATCTGGGATTCTTTACTCTTTAAAGATGTACTTGATATTTTTAAAATGACGATTGTTTCTCTTCTGAGCAAATATTTTAAGATTTTTTTTCTGGACGTGCTTTTTCTCCTTATTTAATGTTATGAACTCTATTTTCAAAATGAAAGGTCAAATCAAATTATGTTCTCTTTCGATCAGTTGAACTGTGTACCGGCTGCAATGAGTTCTATATCCGGCAGGGGGAGATAGAGTTAACTTTTTAATTTTTTTTTATCATTTATACAGACAGGTGGAGATTATAATTGCATTTCATGCATTCTCTGGGGCTTGCTTCGATTGATATCGACTTATTATTGGGCTTTTTTTCCGTTTCTTTCTTTTCTTATGTTTTATCCGCATTATGGAATTCCGGGGCGGACGCAAATAATTATTATTGCTTCTTATCTCCACCATTTTCAACTACCTTAGCCTGACATGCGACTAACTACTTGTTTAAGATGTAAAGTCTCATGATGATATTTAAACAGTTAAATGTTTTAATTTGGAATGTCCGTGTTTGTAATCATCCTATTAAGCGCAAGAAAACATTTAAAGCTATTAACCGATTTCAACCTGATATAATCTTTGCACAAGAGACGCATGTCAGGTTATGTGATAATAATCGATTTTTTTTAAACTTTGGAAGGATTATCAGTTCCATGCAAGTTCTCAAAGTAAAATTAGAGGTGTTTTATTCTTATTTATTCCAATATTTCTTTTAACCAGGAGGATACTGTAGCTGATATTAGTGGCAGATTTTTGATTCATAAAGGAACGATTTACAACAGGAAAATGGTTTGGGTTAATATACATGGACCAAATGTGGATGATCTCTCATTTATAAAGCTGTTTTTGTTCTATTGCCTGATCTAACTGAATATATGTTATTAATGGGGATGATTATAATGGTAGTTTAAATCCTATAACGGATATGTCTTCATCCAAACATCAACTCCCTAATCGTTCTGCATCACTTATTATTTCATTTTAACGGATTATGGCCTAATTGAAAATTGGAGACATATGCATCCTTGTGATAGAGAATATTCCTTCCTTTTAAATGTTGATAATAAATATTCGAGGATCGACTATTTCATAGTCGACCCTGGACTTCTATTTAATGTTCAGGAATTTGAATATGACGTTATTGTTATCTCTGATCACGCTCCTTTAAACTGAATATATGAATTGAAAGAAGTTGCTTCTATGAGACCACTTTGGCGCTTCCCAGAACATTTGTTACAAAGCTCAGAATTTGTTGGGTTTATTGAAACTCAGATAAAAGAGGTTTTTCTTTTAATAATACAGGAAACATTTCAAAGTTCGTGATTTGTGATACATTGCAAGCTTATTTACGTGGTCAGATTATTTTGTAACCTGAAACAACAGACAAGAATGGAATTAGAAAAAAAAATCTCAACAAAATAAAGATCTAGATAACATCAATGCAACATCTCCAAATGCAAGTTTGTTTAAATGAAAACTGGAATTACAACCACAATCTAAATTATTATTAAATTATCCTATTGAAGCATATTTGCTTAAATTGAAAAGTCAGTTTTATACTTATGGGGATAAAGATCAGAATAAAAATCCTGAAAATTATTGTCAATATCTTCTTGATTATTTATTGAATCCCCATTCTCTTTACGAATCTTCAAAATTTGTCTTTTGGCTTTAGCTGCCCTTATTTGGGAAGCTAACATTCCTCGAAAATTAATGGTTTTTAACATAAGATTAAATTTCAAAATTTAATTTCTAAGTCAGTTTACTGTATTCCATTAGCTATTTATTTGCCTATTCTCCTAATCAATCTAAGTTCTTTTGTAGCCTCTCTACTTCCTCAATGTACCCGCCTCCACCTATCTTCATATTGACTGCTTGTTTCATGCGCTCTGTGTCATGCATGTTTTGTGCGTGCTCCGTGCGCCCCAGGAAGAATGCTTCGTTTGATCGTATATATGCATCCTCAGATAACAATAAGCGTGAACCTGAGATGGAGAAAGGTTAAAAGACGCGTAAAATTTAAATATATCATCCACTGCGTAGACGGTGACTGGAATACGTTGTCACCCCAAAACGCAAACGGAAGTTGGGGTGACAGGTGTATTAACCTCTGAGAGGATTGTATAGAAAACAAAGCCAGGCTATTTATCTTGTGTGATAATCCTGAACACCAGAGAGGTTGGAAATAAAGAGAGAAGGAAGATATTTTAAAGGTATGCTTACAGGGCAAATGCTCTCACAGAGAGAGAGAGAGAGAGAGAGAGAGAGAGAGAGAGAGAGAGAGAGAGAGAGAGAGAGAGAGAGAGAGAGAGAGAGAGAGAGAGAGATGGATGCAATGAACGCGTTGCCGGGATAGACATATGATTTGTGTAATATCCACTATATTGCCGACATTCGAGTTGGTTTATTCGAATAATTCTGAAAAAGGCGGTGTCGTGCAAGTTGAGGAAGTTCCTCCAGGGGAAGTTTCCCGAGGGAAAGTTTCTCGAGGGATTCTGCAGGATGTGTACCAATTGGGGATTTGGGAAACAACATGGCAGATGGAGGTTAATCAGGAATCAGTGGCCTGCTGATCACTGTGTGTGGCGTGAGTTTAAATTCACTCATCAAATATTTATTGAATGCACGATATATCTAGAAGCTTTGATGCACAACAGGAACTTTGGCTGGAGCTCCATGTCTTTCTGAATGTAACTTTGCACGTAGAGAAGCTGTAAAAACGGCGTACGCATCAGTCTTTTTGTTGGTTGTGTTTGTAGTGATCAGTTCAGGAAGTCATGCAACAGCTGGGTGAGTCATTGAACGTCGATATCTCCAACTTCCAGTTCATTTTCCCTCTGTACTCTCCCATCTGCTTTAATTACCCACTATCCTCCCCTCTTACCTGCTCTCGCTTCTTAACGGCACATTACGACCACCTACTGCCCCTTTCCTTTATCTTACGATCCATTCACTTTTCCGATCTGATTCCTTCTTCTGCTATTTGCCTTCCACTTATCACCTCCCAACTTATCACTGCACGCCCCTCTGCTATTTACTTCACCCACCTGCCACGTTCTAGCTTGTACACTTTACTGTCCGCCCACCTTCTTAAACCGGTTTCTGCCCCCTTCCATTCCGTAGCATCTGCATCTGCAGAATCACTTGACTGCACATACATAATTGGTTTCACCACGTTTGGACCGCCGTTCAGCTGTCGGACTAAGCAGCACTTACACAGAATATTGATCAAGCAGAGATTGAACACAGAGACTCACATGAGCAGTTTAAATAATTGGTTTGGTTGGCATCCCATCATGGGCCGAACGGCCTATTCCTGTGCTGCAGTGATCTGCGTTCATCATTTTCAAGAGCGTATTTATAAAATTGAGTTCAGAGCGGATTCTTTGACTCGATTAACCCAGGCCAGACAGCCTTGTTTGCAAAGGTTCTTGAGATACAGGCACAATGGTAGAACGCAACTGCTAATAATATGCTCCGCGACACAGAAGCTTGCCTTTTAAATGGGTTGATTATTCAAAATTCGAGATGTTTGATATCATTTCCACACGCAAGTGTAAAGGGGAACGGAATAGTTGTTACTCCACATTCAATGCAACGCAAAAACGCAAATAAATATAAAAAAAAACTCGGAAAAAAGATCATTGCCTCAGTGCATTGAGTTTCCAGGTAATACAGTGACAGAGTGCAGAATAAAGCGCTGCAGTTACAGAGCAAATGCGGCGCAGGCGAACAACAAATTGCAAAGTCAGAGCGAGGCCGTTTGCGATATCATGAATCCATCTCATGGTCAGGGTGAAGGGTTGAACATTTTGATAACGGCGTGATTGAAGCCGATCCTGAGCCTGATGGTACGTGCATTCAGTTTTTGTGTCTCCTGCGAGATGATGCAGAAGGAATGTCCGGCATTGGAGCTTTTTAAAGAACATTTCTGGTATTTTTTTGCTCTCAGGAAAGTACCAGCTTAATAACCTCCCTTGGTTTTGCTATGAAAGATACGGTGTGTTGACCTCAGTGGCTTGGACTGTAGTTGAGTTCAGCAGCTAAGACCTCACGCCTGTGATTCCGTTTGTGGTCATTCTGCTGCACAATGCTTTGACCATCAGAGACGTGTTAGTGGTGAGCAGAGCCCGTAAGAGACTCCGGGGTCACAGCGGCAGGGATAATTCCAAAGACCCGGAGTTGCAGAGCCGTCGAAGTCGCTCATTTTACTGTTGGTTGTGTCGGGTAATTTCACCGTGTTGTGGACTCTTTTTATGGTACACACTGTGCGAGCGCGTTTGTCGGTTTTCGCTTTATTCCCATATTAACCACAAGGGAGCTGGAATACATGCTGCAGCTCCTGAGCTGCGGCACAATCACGGCTCTTTACGCCGTGACCCAGAGGAAGTTCAGTGAGCAGATGTAAACATCTCCGTTTACTGGCATTGTGAGACGCACTCAGCGGAGAGAGGAGCTTACAAACCCGCGCTTCCCACCTACCTAAACCTACCGGCATATTGGTTAGCGCAGCTCTTCGCAGCGCCAACGACGCGAGTTCAGATCCCGCCGCCGTCTGTGAGTTTGTACGCTCTACCGAGACGGCGTGCGTTTCCTTTGGGTTCTCAGGTTTCCTCCCACATTCCAAATGCGTATGGGTTAATAGGTTGGTTGATCAGATGCGTGTAATTGGTCGGCACATGCTCATTGTGAGGAATACCCTGTTACCGTAACTATATGAAAATTACTGTAAAAATGATATTCCCCTCAAATTCCCGCTTGTGTATCCTCCGTTAAAAAAAGTCTGATAGTTCTATGTTGTGAAACATTGCGTTTACTGCGTTGAGCCCCGTCACTAACATGTCACTATAAAAACATTAACTTCACCCATGCGTTGGTTTGCATCATGCACAAACGTTTCAGATAGAAAGGGAACTGTACTGGGTGTCAGGGAAGCGTGGTGCTACAATTCGAGATATTCAACACCAACGCAGTCTGTAAGGATTTTGCAATTTCTTCCCCGTCAGCGTGGGCGTTTCCTCCGGCTGGTCCAGTTTCGTCCCACATTCCAACAGTAGCTTAACTTGTGTCAGTAAAGAATTGTGGTATACTCTCACTCTCTGCCTCTCTCTCTCTCTCTCTCTCTCTCTCTCTCTCTCTCTCTTCCCACCAACATCTCCATCCATAGCAAACGCCAGCATTCCCGCGCTTCAGTGCTCTCTGATCTGTGTGTGTGTGTGTGTGTGTGTGTGTGTGTGTGTGTGTGTGTGTGTGTGTGTGTGTGTGTGTGTGTGTGTGTGTGTGTGTGTTTGTGTGTGGGTCTGTGTGCTTCTGCGGCTGTGTGGATGTGTGCGTGTACGTGTGCGTGCGCATGTGAGTCCGCATCTGGCATCTGTGTGTCCGTGTGTATGCGTGCATGTCTGTACGTGCGTCTGTCGGTTTGCCTGAGTGTGTGCGTCTCTGTGTACGTGTTTGTGTGTCTGTGTGTGTGTTTTTGTGTGTCTGTGTGCGTGTGTGTGTGCGTCGCTGTGCGTGTCTGTGTGTGTGTTCGCCTGTGTGTGTGTGTGTGCGTGTGTGTGTGTGTGTGTGTGTGTGTGTGTGTGTGTGTGTGTGTGTGTGGTCACTATCTGCATCATTCTGTTTATCTCTCCAGAACCTAGGAAAACCAGGCTGTCGGGCATAGGGTCATAGAATCAAAGACACCTCCCACCGAGTCAAATGCACTTCTGCCCATCAGCCATCTCTGACATTTATATAAACAATAACATGAAATCCAGTAAGCAGCCATGGGTCGATAGACTAACATACCCAATGGTTCACACGGTGAGTTTATTCTTTCATTGAAACGTACCATTTCATTCAGATTAAATATGAGTCAACTCAGTTGCAATCTCCTTCCAGCAGTTCTACACATTTTCCTTTTGCGCGTGGAGTATTCCTGGTCTTCAAATCAGATTAAATCTCCTGTAATTTGCCAGGCTAATCCTCCTGCTATCCCCCGCATTTACTGAACTCCATTATCAGATACTTTCCCAATAGGCACGGGAGACTAAAAGAAAAACATTTAGTTCTAGAGGGGTAGTAGCAATCTCGCTCCTTGTTTCTCAAAGTGCCATATGCCTCATCAAGTCTTGTGTGTTTGTTCACTGCTGTCCCAAGTTAAAAAATGAAAGTAAATCTAATAACAAAGTCTGTGTATTACCATATATACCTTTGAGATTCCGGGTTTTTGCCGGCCTCTACAGAAAAATAAATAACCAAAGACCAAAGAGCGATAAGCATTCAAACGCAGCTGACGGGAAGTGATAACTGGTGGACCTTGCCTGGCGGGTTGTATTTATAAAGACATTTAATACAATCCCTTTTTTGACTTTTAACCTGTCCACAATATCCAACCCCGTTCTTCAGCATTCATCTGCAATGTTTGCCTCATCACTCATTACAACTGCAATGTATTTTTGATGAGTTTAACATTTCGGTACAGATGGTGTATTGCAAACAGTATTTTCCGTGCAGAAGGAGGCTGAGAGGTGTCATGGTAAAAGTCTATAAATTATTAGGGGATTGGGGGGGTTAATGGCTCCTAACGGCGACTCCTTTGTGTGCAGCTTCGGAAACAGTTCTATTTTCACATTTTTATATCTGTTTCCCCTTTCAGGGTTCTTTTGAGGACCCTGACCTGGAGCAACATGCAGGATTCTGTTCTCTCCGGGAATGGAACCGTTCTCGCCGGTTCACGACTGGCCGTCATTCGACATGCCAAGGGTTTGGTGTGAGAATCTCGATCGTGTTCGGAAGCCTAAGATCTCGGGGCTCTGGAGACGGGCGTATCGAGGGTCGACAGCAAGGCAGGAGATTCGTGTGTCGTCCGGGATGCCGGAAAATCTTTTGCTGTGGGCCTGAAAGACCGAGGTCTTTGCGATCTTCTGACACAGAGACCGAAAAAATCAATTAACCGTACTTTGCACATCGTAATCCAACGGGTTGTTGTTATGCCTCCCGCTCACTGTGAAAATGGAGGACACCGACCTCTGCCTTGCTAAGGAGAGAGAGAACCTGTGGTTTGTCGGATGTCGCATGAAATGCAAAGCCTTTGAGGTAAATTTGGTCTGTGTCTTTGCTATTGTTTCGCACACGATTGGGCTCGGTGACGGTACCGATGCGCTTTTATTTTTTGCTGGTGGGGGTGTAGTGATCGTTGCTTGCTGCCTCTTAGGTGCGGGAGGGATTTTGGGATTCTCACGTTTAACTGTCGTTCATTCTTTGGGGCACTTCTCTGTTTTTCGTGGATGTTTGCGAAGAGAAAGCATTTCAGTATGTATTTTGTATACATTTCTCTGTCATTAAATTGGACATTTGAACATTAAACTTTGAACATAATCATAATAGATACGATGCATAGTTAGTGAGGATTGATCATGTTATGGTTGCCTAAAACTGGCGAGCATAGCATTAAGATGTGAGCGAGGATTTGAGGGTACTGTTTCACACACAGTGCTTAAGGGATCTGAAATAAGCTCCAGACGTGGTGTTCGCGCTTAAAACGGTAAACGCTTGCTTTATTTTATATTATTTGGATATAGAGCGCGGAACAGGCCCTTTCCGTCCAGCCCAGCGACCCACCTAAATAACACCAATTACAAGGGAATTTACCTACGGACCAAGTATTGTGGCTGCACTGGAGTTTTATACAATTCCAAAATTTGATCCTTGCTTTTATATTGTAGTCCTCCTGAAATAAATGCTAGCATTCAGTTTGCCTTCGTAATCACAGTCTCGCCCTGCAAATCAACCTTCAGGGAATCCGGCTAAAGGATTCCTCATTACCTTTGAACCTTTTTTTGTATTTGCTCTCCATTTAGAAAATAATCAACCCTTTCATTTCTTCTACCAAAAAGCCTGACCATACACTTCACAACACTGTATTCCATCTGTTATTTCTATTTCCATACTCCTAATCTGTCTAAGTCCTGCTGTAGGCTCTCTACTTCCTCAAAACTAGTTCGTCACAGCCCCCTACCCCGAACCTACCTTCATAACGTCTGCAATTTTTTCAAAAAAGCCATCAATTCCATCATCCAAATCATTGACATATAATTTAAAAAGAATCAGTCCCAACACGGACCACTATGGAACGTCTCGAGTCACAGGCAGCCAATCAGAATAGGCGCCATTTATAACCACTTTTTGGCACCTCCCAATCAACAATCTTTCCTGTAATGCCATGCACTTCTTTATTGTTAAACGACCTCATTATGGCACCTTATCAAAGGTCTTCTTAAAATCCAAGTACACAACAACCGAGGCTCTTTTGTCTAGCTTGCTGATTATTTTTTCAAAGAATTTCAAAGGATTTGTCAATCAAAATTTTCCTTTAGGGAACCGTACTGACTATGGCCTCATTTATCAGGTACCTCCAAGTACCCTGAGACCACATCATTAACAATTGACGCCAAAATCTTCCCAGCAACTGAGGTCAGACTAACTGGTGTATAATTCCCTTTCTTCGGCCTCTCTTTCTTCTTGAAGTATAGGGTTGCATTTTCAATTTTGCAATCTTCCGGAACTATTCCAGAATCTAGTGATGCTTGAAAGAACGTTACTAATGCCTTCACAATCTCTTCAGCCACCTCTTTCAGAATCTGGGCTGTACACCATCTGTTCCAGGTGATCTATCTACCTTTAGACCTTTCAGTTTCCTGACATCCTTCTCTTTATTTATGGTACCTTCACACTCTACATGCCCCCTAACACATGGTACGTCTCTAGTATCTTTCACTTATGCAAAATACTTATTCAGTTCGTCCGCCATTTCGTTGTCCACCATAACTACCTGTCCAGCATCGTTTTCCAACAGTCCGATATCCACTCTTGCCTCTCTTTTATACTTTATGTATCTAAACAGACGTTTGACATCCTCTTTAATATTCTTGGCTTACTTTCGTATACCTTTTACCTTCTTTACCTTTTAAATGGCTTTTAGTTCAGTTCTGTTGGTTTTTAAATGAGCTTATTATTCAAGGCTCAAAATTGTTTTATCTTGTTTGATTTCAATTACAAAAGCGTAAAGGAGAACGAAAGAATTGCTACTCCAGGTCTGGTGCAGAACAGAAAACGCAATAAATATAAATACAAAATAAACTTATGTACGTAGATTGATTCTCTGTCTATAAAGTGATGGCGTATTCATAAGGTATCTGACAGGATTGGGAGGTCAGAAGTCCGTGATCGGCCTGTGAAAAGGATTAATATTCGTATAATGGCGTGACAGAAGCTCTCAGTGAGACTAGTGGTACTTCCGTTCAGGCTTTTGTGTCACCTGCAAGATTATGAAGAGTAATTCGGCCGGACTGGGCAAATCTTCATCCTGGCCATCCTCATCCCGCTTACTTGTTCATTTCAGCTGTTGTTCCAGCTGTCCGGACTCAAAGGAGTTAACAGTAGATGTTTGTTCAGTGGGTGTAATTAATGTCTTTCCGCACGGAGCCTAGTCGTGGCACTGGGAGATTCGCAGCTCCATTTAAAATTGCTCCTTCCGATGAAATCTCACAGTGTGATCGGGAACAGCCCCTCAGTCATCGCGCACCGGAACTCCCCAGCGGAAGACAATAACAGGGGAGCTGTGAACAATAAAGTAAGATTTTACCCGAACAGTTGGATCTGCTGTGACGCGCCAGTCACCGATTGGAATCTGGGAACAGTGGAAGGGAATGGGTGAGCATCAGGTAACAGGAGAGTGGAATGTTCCCCCGAATGGGCGTCTTCTGCGTGGCTCATTATATTGTGTCGGATGCTCCTTGGATCACAGCAGACAGACGGGTCATGCTTTTAGTCCGGAAAATTCAGACCATCTACTCTCCCGTGCTCACTGGTTGCAATTCCAGGTACGTTGCTCTCCAGCGTCTCGAGCAACGAGAGAACGAGTAGCAGTGGTCACGGAGTCCGGTAAAGAGGTCTAATTGGTGGGGATTTCCGGCTAACGCACAATTAATGGTCCTCACTGACTGAGCTTCGGATGGGGAAACTGTGACCAGAACCGTATGCTTTTAAATGTTGTTGATTTTCGTTTTTTTTAAATAGTCATGATATTAACACAGAGAATTTTAACACAGACAATGCAGTTCCAAGTGCTTCATCAAGAGATAAACTGGAAACATGAAACTAAAATTAAACGTTTGAGAAGGAGAAAGCTTAAACGAGGCGAAAAAATTAAATATATCATCCGCTGCGTTGACTTTTACTGAAATACGTTGTCAAACATTCATAGATGGTGACAGAAAAGAAACGCCTGACAATAAATGGACTGACACAAAACGGAAGCGGAGGTTGGGGTGACAGGTGTAGTTACCTATGACAGGATTGTATAGAAAACAAAGCCAGACTACTTACCCTGTGTGGCATCCTAAACATCGCACAGTATAGAATTAAAGAGAGAAGGAGGATATTTCGAACGTATTCTTACAGTGTAATTGCTCTCACACAGACAGTGATGGTTGCCCGGTACGCGTCGGCGGGATAGAGATACGAATTGTGTAATATCCACTATATGCCGGCATGCGAGTTGTTTTTTTTCGAATAAATCAGTAAATGGCGGTGTTAAGCATGCTGAGGAAGTTTCTCGAAGGCTTCCGCACGGTGTATGCTAATTGGGGACTGGGAAGTAACATGGCAGATGGAGGATAATGCGGTATCAGTGACCTGCTGCACATTGTGTGTGGGGTGAGGTTAAATGCACTCATCAAATATTTATTGAATGCACCGGATACTTAGAAGTTTGTAATATTGCACGGAGAGATATTAATAAAGAAGACGCATGCATCGTTCCATTAAGTGGTTATGTTTTTAGTGATCAGTTCAGGAAGTCATGCAACAGCTGAGTGAATTATTGAACGTCGATATCTCCAACTTCCAGTTGATTTTCCCACTCTACTGTACCCTCTTCATTTAATCCCCACTCTCCTCCCGTCTTACTTCCTCTCTCTCTTGAACAGTGCATTAACTCCACCTACTGCCCCTTTCCATTATCTTGCGATCCATTCACTTATCGGATCTGTTTCCTTCTTCTCTTATTTGTCTTCCACTTATCACCTCCTAACGTATTAATTCACACCCCTCTCCTATTTACTGCACTAACCTGCCACGTTCTAGCTTGTACGCTTTCTCCACCGCCCACCTTCTCACTCTGGTTTCATTCTCCATCCATTCCGTAGCATCCGCATCTGCAGAATCACTTGACTGCATAAATAATTGGTTTCACCACGTTTGGACCACAGTTCGTTTGTCGGACGAAGCAGCACTTAGACAGATCAAGCAGAGATTGAACAGAGACGCACATGAGCACTTTAAATTTGTGTTTTGGTTGTCTTCTCAATCATGGGCAGAGCAACCTATTCCTGTGCTGCAGTGATCTGAGCGTATTTATAAACTTGAGTACAGTGCGGATTCTGTGATTCGATAAACTGAACCCGACAGCCTCGATTGCCATAGTTCTTGAGAGTCAGACACAATGGAAGAACGCGGCACGCAAATGATAATAATATGTTGCGCGACATAGATGTTCTTTATAACATCTGTTATGATGGAGCGGGAAACTGGGGGAGGGGATTTCGTTTTAGCAATATTTTATTTCCTTATTTAGCGGTACAGCGGGTAGCAGGGGTTTCTTCCAGAACCTTCACGTCTATGTAATGTAAATGCAACCGGAACATCTGGAAGAAACACACGCCGTTACCGATACAGCGTCCAATATTCTTAGAAACGGCTGCGGGAACTGAAAACTCGTCCAGGCACTGTGAAGCGACGTGCGAACCGCTACGACAATTTTTCAACCTGGTGGGCGGCACCGATTTCTTAGCTCATTTTTCCGATTAGTTTGTCTCACAATGCGGATGAATGGAGATTTCACCGCCTCCCACATCTGCTCCCGGAAGTTCCTCTGAGTCAAGGCGTTTGTAGCCGTGTTTGTGCAACAGCTCAGTAGCTGCAGCATATAGCCCAGCTCGCACATTGTCAAAGATGGAAACATGAAATACAACAGTAGTATTTTACCAAGAAAAAAAGACAATCGCATCCACACGGAGTACACAACAAAAAATATACAGAACACGGTGAGATTCGCCAACACGACCAACAGTAAAATGAACGACTTCCTACGGTTCTCCATTTCCGGGTCTTTGGTACTGTTCCCACTATTGTGACTCCGGAGTCTCTTCCGGGCTCTGCTCGCCACTAACACGTGTCTGACGGTCAAAGCATTGAGCAGCAGAATGACCATAAACGGGGTCACAGTCGTCAGCAGGTAGCTACCGAGCTGAACTACGCTCCAGGCCTCTGAGAACATGACAGCATATTTTGCTTCGGAAAACCAAGGGACGTTATTAAGCTGGTATTTTTCTGGGAGCAAAAAATACCAGGAGATGTTCCTGAAACAGCTCAGCGCGGCCACTGTCCCCAGAACCACAGCCGCCGTTCTCTCAGTGCAGTATTTAGCTTTCAGATTCTGGCTGCGAATAGCCACAATCGGTCCAAGGTGAACATGACGGTGAACCAGACGGAACAGTCGTTGGCCGCGTAAAGTAGGACGGCGTGGACATTACACAGGGGGATGTTCAACAGGAAAGTAAACGCTTCCCAATAAACAATAGGAATCTCCCTCAGTACCAGGTCGACGACAACGATCACGACTTCCGTCATTGCCATGGCAACCAGGTAACGAGTGACGCCTTTAGAAAGACCGCACTTTTCCCGGGACAGGACCACAATCGTCAGCACTATTGGGATTGAAAGGAACGCAGGCATGTCAGTTCGCCTAGAACAAAGTTAGCAGAATCAAAGACAGGGAAATGTGAAAACGTCGATTTGGATAGTGACTGGAATAATATAGCTCCCTGCATTGGTGATGTCTGCCTTGGCAGAGGAATATACCCTGTGAAGTAGAAGCGGACGGAGAAGATGGTGGCGCGACGCAGCGCGCGATGCCTCTCTGGAGAATGGATATCTGTTACGTGTTAAGTAGGGATCTGTGCTAAATCCTGATTTGAGCGTGGAGGAACATACGGAGAAACTTCTGAAATGCCCGCTTCGCTGCCGCTGCTACTGTGTGGTCCGGAATCTCCGGAGGAGAAGGCCTCCGAGACCTCGGCTTCGCTTGTGTCGGTGGCAGGGACGAGGTCGAAAGCGCTCGGCAGAGGATGGCGCTCGGGAGGCTCGATCGGAGGGGCTGATCGGAGGCTCCAAGTTTTCGGACGGACTCAGAGTCTGCTGTCGTAGGGTGCTTCCGAGGCATTAACTGTCAGTGCCTGGAAGTTTATGGCAGGGAGAGTTTCTCCCTTTTGCTGCCTGATATCGAGACTATTGGACTCGATCGGGACTTGAGAATTTTTTTTAACTCGCGTCCATGGTCTGCGTTTGTCGAATTACGGTATTGCTTTGCACTGCTGTAACTATATGCTGTAATTATGTGGTTTTGTCAGTGTGAGTCTTGGTTTGTCCTTATTTTAATTTTGTGATACCACTCTGGAGGAACATTGATCATTTCTTAATGCATGCATGCATTTCTAAATGACAATAAACGAGGACTGAATGCATTCATTCCCTAATCTAAAAAATTTGACAACTAACTGGAAAATAGCGGCATCACGTCAAACTTCACTCAAGTGACAAGACGTGGTCTCATGTTTGGTACAGATAGATTTTGAATTCATTTTGAAATCGGCTATGGATTTGGAATTGGTTTAGTATTGCCCCAATGGCATACCAAGGTACAATGAAAAGTGCGCCTTCCATAGTGTGCATACAGATCAATTCGCTACTCAGTGCATTAGGATAGTACAAGATGGCACAATCACAGATGTAACATAAGTTGTAACAGGTGCAGAGAAAATGAAGTGCATTTACACCGTAACAGACCGAATTTAAGTGATGGACTGTGGGTTTAATACTTCGGTTAACGAACTTGGCAACACATCAATATCCTTAAAACAGCAGAGTAGAAGCTGACCTTGTGCCTGGAGTTAGTATTCTCGGACGTTTCTAACTGCCGCCTGGTGGAAGAGGAGAGAGGAGAGATTGTCCAGGTAGGTGGTGTCTTTGCTGACAGATTTATGTAATCAGTGAACGGTGTGGACAGACTCAATCGTGGGAAGCGGGTGGTGGCCGGTTTCGGTGACGTGCTGAACTGTGTACATAACTCTTTGCAGCCAATAAATCGTGCATTTCAGTTCAGCAACTGAATCGCTAAGCTGGATTATTGCTTATTGACTACAGTTTTCTTTTAGTCGGATAATTCCTGTTTCAGATGCCAGGTCTTCTTCTGTCGGTCTCTTAACTTTAAACGATCTCATTCAAAATATAATTCACAGTTACCTCTTTTTTTAAACCGATGCCCCTAAACACTGCAATTCAATACCTAAAACTATACTGCATGCAGACTCGGTTGTTGCGTTTCAAGAGACACAATTTTGTCTTTTATTTTCACGTCTATTTGCAATTTTACTTCTGATTTTATTTTAACATTTGCAATTTATCCCATTCTGAAACACTGGAAAAGCAACCGCTACTCATCAGACCTCATGACTACTGCTTCTCGTTAGCTCGTTCCTCGAGTGGTTGGACTGAATCGGACCTGAAACTGCAACTAAAGCAAGAACAGGATAGTAGATGTGCTGAATTGTCCGGAGTAAATACCGCATCCGAATCTCAACTGTGATCCAAGGATAATCGGAAAAACTATTCTGAGCCACTTTGAAAACACCCTTCCCGGTCGTTGGATCATTGCATGCTGCTGTTTCTCGATCCTGATCCATTCACTCTCAATATTCTCAGATTCCAGTCTGTGACTGGCGCTTTATTCGCTGCAGATCCAACCGTTAATGTAAAATCCTACTTCATTGATCGCTGCTCCACTAATATTGTCTTCAGCTGCCGAGATGCCGCGCTTTGCTGTGACGGAGGGGCTGCTCCCCCTGACGTTGCGACATGTCATTGAAAGGAGCGATTTTAAATGGAGCTGCAAACCCTCCAGTGACACAGTCATGATCCCACGGGTTAACGTATATTTCTCTCACTCAACTAATGTCTAAGGTTAACCCTTTGTATCCGAATCGCCGTGGAAACATGCAAAGTAAACCGTTTATCAGGGTAATAATATCCAGGCTGTACATCCAGCGACCAAGGACATTCTTTCTTCATAACCTGGCAGGGGATGTTAACGTTTGACAGTCCGTGCCACCAGGCTCAATGACAGTTTTAATGACGCCGTTATAAAAATATTACGCCTTTCGCTATGACGATATGATGGATTCCTGATCTCAAAAACTGCCTCACTTTGACTTTGCAATTTATATTTTGCCTGTGATGCAGATTCGGTATAACTGCAGAATTGTATTCTGCACTCTGTCATTGTATTACAGAAAACCCCTAATGCAGTATTGCAACGATCTTTCTTCTTTACAATCGGTGTGTACGACAAGTTTGTTTTTATTCAACTGAACGTCGTACACTTGATGATGTTCCATAACTGAGTCAATTATGCTATTATGTTTTGATTTTGCTACTTTAGATCTGAAATAAAGAAAATCATTCTCCTTTACACTTCTGACTAGAAATGACATTAAACAATCCCGAATCTTTAATAGTATTACCAGAATTAATATGTTTACCAGCTTTACATTCTCCAGTGGGATTGGCAATGCGATCAGCCAGGTATCTGAAGGACTGATGGATTCAAAACGTATGATTCGGAATTCTACAGTCTCCTCAAAGTGAAAGGCCCAAATGAGATCCTTTCTGTGGATGAGAACAGGAAGATACAAACCATGGAACGTTGCGTCATGTGACTCTGTCCCGTGGCTGAACCTCGCTTCATCCCTCGCAGTGTCCCGCTGAAACCCAGTCTGTCCACAGGTTTCTCTCCAGCCACCCACCACCCCCCTGATTTCACCTTGACTCAGCGTGAGAAGGGTTAAGAAACTCTCTTCCTCAGTCAGCGGTGAGTTAGCAAAAGGCTGCTGATACTACACCTCATTTTTCCATTCTCCGAGTCAGTATCGCATTCAGGTGCGGTGACTGACTAATCTCTCTTGCTGTTGGTCCTTCAGTCACTCCGCCACGCCGCGGTGTCCTCTTACTAGGTGTAGGGTCCAGGTCGGGCTCTGGGTCAACCAGCACCTCTTGTCCCAGAGGCAGAAGGTGATTCCGATGGATAATCTTGACACGCCCATTCCCAGTCTCTGGTTTAACCCCGAAATCTGGTACGTTTGGCACCTGACTGTCCACCACCCAGCGCGTAGCTTCCCAGAGGTCGGCCAACTTATGCTTCCCAAGTAGCGCTAATTTCCTTATGAAGAGCCGGTATCCAGACATGAGTTGGGAGAACTAACCTTTTGATCGTATCTCCTCTTATATCCTTGATTCTGCTTTGCCTCCGCGAACTCAGCTAATTCATTAGTCTATTCTATCTCTCTTCTCATCTCAGACACATACTTCAGATAATTCTTCATTGGTAGGTCTTCCGCGCCAGGCCCAAAACAAAGTTAGATGGGCAGCTTCAGCTCATGCCCAAACGTCAGATCACACAGAGAGTACTCTGTAGTTTCGTTTCGGGCACAGTTGTAGCACTGAACCAGATGTCGAATATGTCGAGTCCACCTGTTCTTCCTGCTGACTCCCAAGTCCGAGCATGCTCAGTAACTCATACTCTCGAAAGGTAATGCTAATAGCCGAGAGGAAATGTTGTAGCTACAGGAACCTGGTCAGACCCCACTTGGAGTACAGTACTGTGCTCAGTTCTAGTCAGGTCACTGCAGGAAGTATGTGGAAATTATGGAAAAGGTGCAGAGGAGATTTACTAGGATGTTGCCTGGATTGTGGAACATGCCTGATGAGAATAGTTTGAGTGAACTAGGCCTTTTCTCCTTCGAGAGACGGGGGATGAGAGGTGGCCTGATAGAGGTGTATGAGATGATGAGAGTCCATTTTGTGTGTGTTAGATGAAATATTTTCTTGGGAAGTGTGTGGACATACACGTTGGTAGAAGAAATAAAAGCGTGCATTATTTTCTTATTGGAGAGTAAAATCAAAAAATTGAGGTGCACGGGTAATAGTGTGTCCGTATGCATGTTTCCAAAAGATTAGTTTGCAAGGTGAGTCTGTAGCGAAGAAGGCAAATATGTGTTTGCATTTATTCCGTGAGGGATCGAATATAAGCGCAAGTATTTAATGGTGAGGCATAAATTTCTGGGAAATCCGCACGCGGAGTATTGTGAGCCGTTTTGGGGCGCTTACAAAGAAAGGATATGCTGACATTGGAGACGTTACAAAGTTACCTTACTAAAATGATTCTGGGATTGAAGGGGTTTGGGCCTCCACTCACTGTAATTCAGATAATATAGAGTGACCTAATTGAAACATATCAAATGTTGAAAAGCCACATAGAACGAATATGGAAAAGATGTAGGGAAGTTCTAGACCAAAGGACACAATCTCAGAATAGTTAACCCTTTAGAATACAGATAAGAAGGAATCTTTTAGCCAGAGAATTTCCATCTAAGGTCTCCTTCATCTGTTTCGGCTCCACGCACAGATTACCAGTCTGATATCGAAGGTCTTAATATCTAATCTAAGAAGAGTAATTTGAAACAAAAGTAAGTGTAACGATGCACAAGACTAGGGAACGTTCAACTTTAAGTGAAACCAGACTAAGACAAACGAACCGCCAAAACAAAATCATCTTCACATGGAACCTTGTTAAGGGGAGCGAGGGGCTCTACGGTCGCAAAGCGGTTATCGCGGTTATCACGGGGCGTCCGACTGCCGAGTTCAATTCCGACGATGTGTACAAGGAGTTCGGAAGTTGCTCCCGTAAATGAGTGTTTTTTTGCAGGTACCACAGTTTCTTCCTAAAGTCAAAACACATATCGGTTTGTAAGCAGATTGGATATTGTAAATTGTCCCATGATTAGGCTGGGGTTACATCAGTGTGTTCCGATATGATGCTGCTCATTGGGCTGGAAGGGCCTGGTCCTCACTGTACCTTTAGGTAGGTAGATAGATAGATAGATAGATAGATAGATAGATAGATAGATAGATAGATGGTTAGATAGATAGATAGATAGATAGATAGATAGATAGATAGATAGATAGATAGATAGATAGATAGATAGATAGATAGATAGATAGATAGATAGATAGATAGATAGATAGAAAGAAAATAAATGACAGGCATAAATAACTGAATAGGTAAGTAAATAAATATCCAACAGTATCGTCAACGTCCCTAGTGCATCCACCTATAAAGATTTCCTCTTCCAACACGACGTTCAAATTCCCAACAAGGCTATGTACAAAAATGCCTCTGATATCCACTCTTTAATTTCATCTAATCACCTTGAGTTGTCGATTTGGTTTAAAAAGCAATCCGCTTACTGTCTCGTTTAGTGCATTTTATCATGTTGGAACCACTGTCAAGCAACCGCTCAACTTCCTTAGCTTCACGGATAAAAGCACTAACTCACTTAATCTATCACCATACAATATGCTCATTAATCCATTTAGCCTCTTAGTAAATCCCCACTGCACCCTCTCAAGTTTCCTTATCCTTCACAGTACCATTCAGCCTTTAACCCTGATTTCTGCGTTCAAATCCAACCAAAGAATATGACGGTCGAATTTGAATCCAGGAGTTGAACTCCGTCAGGGACTTTTCTGCGCCAAATCTCCATCCAGTCAAATTCCCTTTGTAACATAGGATAATCTTTTGCATTGTCCACAGCTCCACCGGTCTATAAGAAAATAAGTTTCATCAATATCCACCGACTGTTTTCTATGGATATTGACACATCCAAACATTACTGGATTCCGTGCCTCCTGATTTTCTGAATGAATCTACCATTAAGAACCTTATCAAGCTCCTTGCTAAAGGTAATATATTTCACATCCACTCCTCTACCTTCATCAAAGTACTTTGTCACCTCCTTAAAGAATTAGTAAGGCTCGTATAATAAAACAATATTGACTACTCCTAATCAGACTATGCTTCAAAAATCTTATTTAATCGTGTCTCTGAGAACCTTCTCCGATGTTTGCCACATTGAAGAAAAAGCAGCTAGACACAATTCCCAGCGTTATCCATACTCCATTTTTAGAAAAAATATAATAACATTTGTCACCTTCCATTCTTGTAGGATTTTACTAATATTTCAATTCTGCATCCAGCGAGGACACAACGATCTTCGGAAAAAAAAATATTCCAGCATATAGACCTGTTTAGAATTTCCTCACACTGGTGAATTCGGAAACAGACTATGCATCAATGATATCACTGTCTCCTCCGACTCTACGCACGTTTCCTCTGCTCGCATTGATCACGCCGACCCCATCTCCAGTTATCCTCCTGTTCTTTACATATGTGTAAAATGATTTGGAGTTTCCTTACTCACGATGGAATTCTTGCACTCCCTTCCAGCTTTCCTAAATATATTCTTAATTTCCTTTCGTCCTCTCTTGTTAGATCCGCGAGCCCTGTCTGATGCTTGATTTCTAAAGCTTCAAAAGGCAGCTTTCTTGCTTTTGACAACATGTTCCACATTTCCTGTGACCAAAGGTTGCTTCACCATACCAACATATTCCAGCCTCTTTGGTACAAAACACACCAGAACCCGCTGCAAGTATTCCTGAAATAACCTTCACATTTCCGTTGTGCGCATTCCTGAGTCCATCTGTTTCCAATTCATAATCGCAAATTCCTCCTTCCTCTATTAAGTACATCCACATGCGTCTTCTTCGATCCCACTCCAAAGCCTTGGCAAAAGTTAGGGAATTGTGGTCACTTCCCAGAAATACTCTCCCACACAAAGATGTGACCCTTGCTTTATTGCCAGGCACCAGATAAAGCCGGCTGGCCTCTATTTTCCATCAGAAATCATTTCTAAACGGAGGTAGCAAATTGCGCCCCATTTGGACCTTTACACTACGGAGGTGAAGTCACCCACGAAGGCCAACCTCATTATTTTTGCAACATTCGAAAATCTGCGTGCCGATCACTTCATCAGTATGTCCGTTGTAATTGGTGCGTCAATAGAATACCCAAATAATGTGAAAAGACCATAACAACATAAGGCAAGAAGTCGGCTATTAAGGCCATCGAGAAATTTTTATTTTGTCATCCCACATACGAACGTGTCTCGTTATGCACTGACTAACCTATAACCCATCAACCTCAGCCTCAGATATACCCAATGACTTGACTTCCACAACGGATCGTAGCAACGAATTCCACAGATTCATCACACTCTGGCTAAAGAAATTTATAGAACCGCAGAACAATAGAACATTACAACACAGAAACAGGCCGTTAGGCCCTTCTTGGCTTTGCTGAACCATTCTTCTTCCTAGTCCCACTGACCTGTACTTCCTAGACCAAATCCTTCCGTACTCTCTAATCCATGTACATGTCCAAGATTTTCTTAAAAGTTTAAAGTGATCCTGCGTTCATCACTTCAACTGGAAGCTCATTCCACACTCCCACGACTCTCTGTTTGAAGAAGCGCCCCCTAATGTTCCCTTTAATGTTCTCCTATTCACCCTAATCCCATGTCCTCTGTTATGGTTTTCTCCCATCGCCTCAGTGGAAAATGTTTGCTTGCAATCACTCTGCCTATACCCGTCATAACACTATTCAGCTCAATCAAATCTCCCCTCATTCGTCTACGCTCCAAGGAATAAATTACTATCCTATTCGACTATTATCTGTAATTCAGTATCTCAAGTCAACATCCTTGTAAACCTTATCTGCACCATTTTAATCATATTAATATCCTTCCTGTAACTAGGCGACCAAAACGGTTCACAATACACCAATTCTGGCCTCACTAAATTCTTACACAATTACATCATCACTTTCCAACATGCGGGAACTTGCCAGTCTGCCAGAAGCTCTCTTTACGACCCTATCTACCAGTGACGCCACTTTTATGTATTTATGTATCTGTGTTCCCAGATCCTTCTGTTCTACTGCACTCCTCAGCGTCCTGCCATTTACGCTGTATGTTCTACCTTGGTTTGTCCTTCCAAAGTTCAACACGTCACACTTTTCTGCATTTAAATTCTACCTGCCATTTGTCAGCCCATTTTCCAGCTGGTCCATATCCCTCTCCAATCTTTGAAAACATGCCTCACTGTCCAGTAGACCTCCAATCCTGGCATCATCAGCATATTTGCTGATCCAGTTTACCACATTATTATCGATATCATTGATTTAGATGTCAAATAACAATGGGCCCAAAATTGATTCCTGTGGCACACCACTAGACAGAGGCCACTCAAAGAAGCAATCCTCCACTACTACTCTTTGGCTTCTCCCATTAAGCCAATGTCTAATCCTATTTATTAACTCTTAACGTATAACGAGCGACTGAATCTTCTTCATAATCTCCCATGCGGGACCTTGTGTACGGCGTTAATGAAATCCATGTAGGCGACATCCACTGCCTTCCCTTCATCCACTTTCATGGTCACCTCCTGGAAAAACTGTAATAGATTGGTTAAACATGACCGACCTCTCACGAAGCCATGTTGACTCTCCCTAATAAGTCCCTGTCTATCCACATACTTGTAGATCCTATCTCGTAGTACTCCTTCCAAAAATTTACCTACTAATGACGTCAAACGTACCGTCCTATAATTCCCCGGATTACTTTTAGAGCCTTTTTTAAACAACAGAACAACACGAGCTATCCTCCAATGCTCTACACCTCCCGCGAGGATACTGGCATTTTAAATATACCTGCCCGGGACCCTGCAATTTTAAAACCATTCTCCTTCAAAGATAAGTGAATACTCTGTTAGGTTCTGGGGAGTTATCTACTCTGATTTGCCTCAAGACAACAAGCAGCTCCTCGTCTTTAATCTGCATAGGTTCCATGACCTCAAAACTTATGTGCCTTATTTCCATTGACTCCTTGCCAGTTTATTTAGTACATACAAATGCAAAAAAAAACTCATTTCAGATATCTGCCATTTCTCTTGCTTGCAGAAAAGCCAAGCACTCTGATCTTCAAGAGGACCAAATTTATCACTTACTATCCTTTTGCTCTTAATGTACCTGTAGAAGGTCTAAGGATGAACCTTCACCTTGATTGCCAATGCAACCTCATGTCTTCTTTTAGCCCTCATTATTTTTTAAGTATTCCCTTACATTTTGTAAAACTCCACAAGCTCCTTATTTGCTCTTTGATGCCAATACCTTGTATACATCTTCTTTATCAGGTTTTCAATATACCTCGAAAACCAAGGTTCCGTATTCTTATTCGCTTTGCCTTCAATCCTGTCAGGAATATACAAACTATGCACTCTCAAATGTTCTCTTTTGAAGGCCTCCCACTTACCAATCACATCCTGGACCGAGAACAACCAGTCCCAATCCACGCCTTTTAGATCCTTTCTCATTTATTCAAATGTGGCCATTTGCTAGCTTATTAGCTCAACCCTGAGGACCTGATCTATCCTTATCCATGACCAAGTTGAAACTAATGGCGTTATGATCACTGGAACCCTACAAACACTTCCGACGCCTGTCCTCACTCGTTTCCTAATAGGAGATCTAATATTGCATCTGCTCTAGCTGGCAGTTCTATATATTGATTTAGAAAACTTTCCTGAAGTCATTTTACAAACTCTAACCCGTCTAGACATTTAACAGCATGCGAGTCCCAATCAATATGTGGAAAATTAAAATCTCCAGCAATCACAACTTTATGATTCCTTCAGTTTTCTGCTATTCCTCTCTGTGCAGATTTGCTCCTCCAATTCTTGCTGTCTATACTACAATCATAACTTTCTTGTATCTCAGCTCCATCTATATGGCCTTGTGTAGACAAGGCCTCTAATCAGTCCTGCTTGAGCGTTGCTGTAACATTTCCCCTGATTAGTATCACCACCCCCACCCACTCTTCATCTCTCTGCCACTATCATGTCTTCATATGCTTTCGATATCCCTCTATTCGTCTGTGCCATCTTTTCTTAGAGTACGCCGCCATAGAAAGCATCCTCCATCCATCCACTCTATCAAGGCCTTTGAGCATTTTGTAAGTGTAAACCAGGTCATCCTCTCTTTCTTCTGAGTTCCTGTGAGTAGAGGCCCAGAACCATGAAATACCCCTCAGATGATAAGCCTTCCAGTTTCGGAAACAGTTTCGTGACTCAACTAAACCCTCTCCAATGTCACCAAATCCTTTCTCAGGTAAGCGAACTATCTCTACTTAAAATAATCCAAAGGAAGTCTCTCAAATCATTTACAAAGCCTCAGCAAAGCACCTTTGTTTTATTTAGCTGGTTCTATCGAAATGATTGTTCTTCCTCACCAGCAACTCAACCTGGAAGTTAATCTTTCGGGAATCGTAGACGAGGCTTACCAAGTCCTGCTGTACTTCGGATTTTTGAAATGTTTCTCCATGTCGAAAATCGTCCTTGTTTTACTTCTCCCGAAATGTAAGGCCGTACATTTCGCGACATTGTATTCCATCTCCCACTTCTAATCTCTCTAATCCTTTTGGTAGCCTCTCTACTTGCTCCAAACTAACCGCGCCTCCACATATTTTCACATCTTCCTGAAGCCATCAAATCTGCCACACAAATCATTGAGATATACGGTGAAATGAAATGGTCCCAACGCAGACTCCTGTGGATCACCGTTAGTCACCGACTGCCAACCTCCAAAGGCTTCCATTCATTCCCACACTTTGTCTCTTGTCAATCAGCCATAGCTTTATCCCTGCAGAATCTTTCCTGTAAAGCCATCGGCTCTTAGCTCGTTAAGTAGCCTTCTGTGTGACACCTTGTCAAAGGCATCCTGAATATCCAAACACAAAATATCCACGGAATCTCCTTTGTCCAGCCTGATTGTCACATCTCCAAAGAACTCCAACAAATTTTACAGGCAAGATTTTCCCTGGAAAAATCCGTGCTGACTACAGCGTCTTTTACCATGTCCATCAACTACCCCAAAATCACTCGAATATCTTCCTAACTACTGATGTGAGACCAACTGGTGTATAACTTTCCTTGATATGCCTCTTTCCATCCTGAAGAATATACTCAATTCACTGACATGTCCGCTGACACTTTCGACCTTCAGTCAAATCACTTGTGTCTTCTACAAAGACTGATGCAACATTCAATTCGTATACCATTTACTTGTCTCCCATTACTACCGCTCCAGCGTTGTTTTTATACTTTGTATAGGTAACTAAAGAAACTCTTAGAATAATTAATCCTCTTTGGGATGCATGTATCCTTCACCTTCCGCGTTACTCCCAGAAATTCAAGCCATTGCTGTTCTGCCGTAATCCCAAGCAATGTTCCTTTTCATTCAATTTTGGCCAGAACCTCTCCTAGTCCTATGTAATTCTCTTTACTCCACTGTAGTTCTGATACATCTAATTTTAGGTTCTTCACAAATTTTAAATCAACTTCTATACATTACGATGACTAACCCCTAAGTCTTCATTTACCTTCAGTCCTCTAATGAATACCCCTTCCGAACACAGCAGCCAATGCAGTATACGAGATTCCCCATTGGTCTTATCTACGAGCTGTTCTAAAACACCATAATGTGGGCATTTAACATATTCCCTCTCTTTCAATACAGCACCAATCTGATTTTCCCAATCTACCTGCATATTATAATCACTCGTCACTACTGTTTGGGGGTCCCTATCTAACTCCCATCAGGGGCTTCTTACCTTTGCTGGTTTTTACCTCTACACTCAAATTTTAAACTGCTTCTTATCAATTGTAACAGATATCCAGTAATTTTATTGTATTTATCAACAAAGCCATGCTATCCCGTCTGTCCGCCTGTCTGTCCTTTTCATACAATGTGTATCCTTGGACCTTACGTCCCCAGCTATAACTTTCTCTCATCCACGATTCAGTGATGACCATCCCGTCAACTGTGCTACAATTTCATCTACCTTATTCTGCATGCTGCCTGCATTCAATTGAAAGACCGTCAATATAGAACCGAATCAGTTTATTTGTCGTATCGCGTCTGCTTCGCCATTTCTTCCCGGTTCATCCAATATTCCTCGAGCTCACACTCACCTGCCTTCACCCCGTTTTGCCTTCCTTCCCGACCAATCAGGAATCTATCAACCTCTACCTTAAATATACATAAATAACCTGACCTCCACAGCTACCTGTGGCAAAGAATTCCACTATGCACCATACACTGGCTAAAGAAATTACTCCTCATCTCCGTCCTTAAAGAAGATTCCTCCACTCTGAGGCTGTGCTCTTTAATCTTAGACTGTCCCACCAGAGGAAACATCCTCTCCCCACCCACTCAATCAAGGTCTTTCACTGGATCTACTGACGTCACCAATTAATCTTCTGAATTCTCGTGAATACCGGCCCAGTGCTGTCAAACGTTCTTCATATGACAAGCTGTTCAAACGTTGAATCATTTTCGTGAACCTCCTTTCAACGGCTCCAGTTTCCCCACCCACCCAGTTAACCGCTCACTTGGCCACAAGTATCACTGACTAGGCTGAGCTCCTTATCGCCTACCGCAACTTCTTATTCTGGCATGTGTCTCCCTCCACCCCAGTCTTATTCGCAGCTCCATTTAAAATTGCTCCTTTCGATGAAGGTTCACAGTGTTTTCGAGAGCAACCCCTCCGTCACACACGGAGCGCAGCGGCTCCACAGAGCAAGACAATAATTGGGAGGTTGCGAACATTAAAGTGTGATTTTATATGAACAGTGGGATCTGCAGCGTGCGAGGCGCCTGTCACCGACTGGAATTTGGGGACAGTGACGGAAAATGTCTCAGGAACGAGAAATACGACCATGGAAAGTTTCAGCGACGGGGAAGGGAGTCTTCAGCCTGGCTCCTCATATGTTTTCGAATGACCGTTGGATGACAGCAGACAGACGGATGTACTATTTACTCCAGACAATTCAGCCCATCTACTATCCCGTTCTCGCTTTGGTTGCATTTCCCGGTACGTTGAATTTCACCAACTCGTCGAATGAAAGAATGGAAAGTAGTAGTCATGGCGTCCGTTAAAGAGGACTGATTGATGGGGATTTAATTATATATTCTGGCTAACACAGTTACTGACTAAACTTCGGGTAATGAACCTCTGATATATTAACCGGATTGGGTCAATAACATGTGTCTCTGTGTTTTTCTTTCAACAATACTAATATTTGAAAGCACTGTTCATATAGACGGTGAAGATTCAATGTGTTTTCAAGATACAAACTGAAATTACATGAAAAGAACAAAAAAAAAACGATTTTACTTAAAAGCAGAGTTAAATAAACAGGTTCTGAACTAGCGGTTAAAAGTTTCAACTGAGTCTGTATCTCTTAAAGTTTCAGATATTGAGCTCACCATGCTGGAGTGTTATTTAAAATAGACGATTTCCCGATTACCTTTTGAGGAATATTGTTTAAATTTAAGAGACGGGCAGAAGGAGCCTGAGAGCTGCAGCTGAACCTGCGGCTCAGACTCAAAGCACTAGGTAATGAATTGATCTGTGTGCACAGTGTGGGGACGCGTGTTCCCCTGCAGCTTGTTATACCACTTTGGTAATTGTAAAGCAATTCCAATTCAATGGCCAATTCCGAGCCCTAATCCAAATCCATCGTCACCGCAATCCGGGAAGACTTCTTCTCAGTTCTTTGTTTGTTGATGTGATGATGTTATTTTCCAGTTCTTTGTCGACTTCACTGTGCTATAATCCTCGACCCCAGCAGACACCGTGAATGTTGTAAAACTGCAGTCTACAAGTCTGGGTTCAAAAATATGTTCCCATATTTCCGGTCTGTGACTTTGCTGACTGTGCTCCTTACCCACTGACATGTTTGTGTTTCTTTCAATCACAATAGTGAACGCGCTGACGATTGTGGTCCTGTCCCGGGGAAAGTGCGGTCTTTATAAAGGAGTCACTCGTTACCTGATGGCCATGACTGCAGCCGATCTCCTGTTTGTTATCTTGGACCTGGTACGAAGGCAGATTCCGATTGTTTTTCGGGAAGCGTTTAATTTCCAGGTGAACATCCGCGGGTGTAATGTCCACACCGTCCTACTTTACACAGCTACGACTGTTCCGTCTGGTTCGCCGTCATGTTCACCTTTGACCGTTTTCTGACTATTCACAGCCAGAATTTGAAATATAAATACTGCATCGAGAGAACGGCAGCTGTGGTTCTCGGGACTGTGCCCGAGCTGAGCTGTTTCAAAAACATGTTCTGGTGCTTTTCGGTCTCAGCAATGTATCAGCTTGTTAACACCCCTTGGTTTTGCGCAGTCAGGTATGATGTCCTGTTCTCAGTGGCCTGGACAGTAGTCGAGATCAGTAGCTACGTCCTGACGCCTGTGATCCCGTTTGTGGTCATTCTGTTACTCAATGCTTTGACCATCAGACACGTGTTAGTGGTGAGCAGAGCCCGGAAGAGACTCCGGAGTCGCAATAGTTGAAATGGTTCCAAAGACCCGGAAATGGTGAACCGTAGGAAGTCGATCATTTTACTGTTAGTCGTGTCGGCGTATTGCGTCGTGTTGCGGATGCTTTTTTTGTGCACACAGTGTCGATGCGATTGATGTTTTTTTTTATTTTGGTGTCTCCACGTCTTGCAATCCGGTAGCTGAGCTACATGCTGCAGCTACTGAGCTGCTGCACAAACATGGGTCTTTACGCCTTGACCCAGAGGAAGTTCCGGGAGCAGATACGGTAGGTAGTGAAATTTCCATTCACTCGCATTGTGAGAGAAACTATTCGGAATGAAGAGTAAGAAAGTGGCGCTGCCCAACAGGTTGACCGCGGTTGATAGCGGTTTCAGTTCCCGCAGCCGTCTCAGTGAATTGGGTACATCCTATCGGTGACGGCGTGGGTTTCTTCCAAATGCATTCACATTCCAAGATGAGAACGTTCTTCTGCAAATTCCTGCTACCCCGCTGTATCTAAATAAGAAAAAAATAAAATATTGTTAAAATGGATCTCACTCCGTCAATTTCCCGCTCCGTTGTAAAAGTGAAGCTTCCATGTCGCAATGCGTATCATCAGTAGTGGTCTGCGTGTTCTACCATTGTGTCTGTGTCTCAAGGACTATGGCAAACGAGGCTGTATGGTCCAGGTTATCGAATCAAACAATTAGCACTGAAATCATTTTCCTAAATACGTGATTAAAAATGATGAAAGCAGATCAGTGCTGCACAGGAATAGGCCGTTCGGCCCATTATATTGATGTCATCAAAAAAGCTAATTTCAACTGCTCATGTGCTTCTGCGTGTTCTGTGCCTGCTTGATCAATACTCCATCTGAATGATTTTTAGACGGGTAAATGAACCATAGCCAAAACAAATATTTATGCAGTCTAGAGATTCTGCAGATGCTACCCATCCGCAGCAACGGATACAAAATCCTGGAGGGACCCATTAGCTCAGGCGGGGTCTAAAGAAATGTAGAAGCAGTCGAGATTTCCGGAACACTTCATCAAAACTGGAATGGAAAGGAAAAGAAGCCAGAGTAAGAAGGTGGGCAGAGGGGAAAGTGTATGAGCTCGAACGTGGCAGTCAAAGTGAGGTCAATAGGACAGGGGGTGCGAAGCAGTGTTAGGAGGTGATAAGTGGAAGACTAATAGCAGAAGGTATCAGATCTGAAAAGTGAATGGATCACGTGAGAAAGGGAAGGGGCAGTAGTCGGCGACAGTGAGGAACTAAGTCGGGGAAGAGTGGAGAATTAAAAAAGAGGTAGAGGGGGAGAATGAACCGGAAGTTGGAGATATCGACGTTCAATTATTCTCGCAGCTGTTGCATGACTTCCTGATCTTATCAGTAATAACACGATCAATTAACGGAATGATGCGCACGCCTTCTTTACCAACATCTCTACGTGCATTGTTACGTTCAGAAAGACATCGAGCTCGAGCCAAAGTTCCTACTGTACATCGTCTCTCCGTACCCAGTACATACTGGAACTATTTTATGATTGTATTTAACCTCACGCCACACACACTGTGCAGCAGGCCACTGATTCCATATTAACCTACATCTGGCATGTGGCTTCCCAAATCACCAATTTGCTTACATCGTGCAGAATACTTCAAGAAACTTCCTCAACATGCGCACACTACAAATTTCTGAATTATTATCCCAGCATTTTAAGATAACCCTTTGTGCAGGCATATGATGTATATTACACAATTCACATGTCTACATCTCTGGCCTCTGCTCGCCACTAACAGGTGACGGATGGTCAACATATTGAGAGTGGCAGCAGTGGGGATAGTACCAATATCCGGAGATGGAGAACCGTAGGAAGTCGCTCATTTTACTGCTGGTCATGTCGGTGAATTTCATTGTTTTGTCGACGGTATTTCGTGTGTACACTTGTTGAAAGCTATTGTGTGTTTTTGCTTTATAAATTCTGGTGTATTCCGTGTTTGTGGCTGCGTTTCCACCCTTGATCATTGGGCAGCTGGGCTACATGTTGCAGCTCCTGAGCTGCTGCACAAACACGGCTCTTTACGCCCTGACACGGAGGAAGTTCAGTGAGCAGATGCGGGCGGTGGTGAAATCTTCATTCGCCAGCTTTTTGAGGCACAGTGAACGGGGAGAAGAGCTGACAAATCTGCGCCTCCCACCGGCTTGAACTAAATGCGTAGCGTACAGCAAAACACTCGGCAGTGCCCAGAACACCGTTTGCATGAGATTTTTTATGTTTTATCCGTGATCGAGTGGGCTTCGTTTTTATCCTCCCGTTTACTCCCGCAATCCAGAGGTGTACTCGGAAGTAGTCTAATTGGTCACCTGAGTATAATTGGGCGACATGGTCTCCTTGTGGTGGAAACCCCTGTTGCCGTTCGGTACCTTTAAATTTTAAAATGCTATTAAAATGAAACTCTGTCCCTCAAATTCCCGCTTTTATATCCTACATTAAAAAAAGACCGAAACTTTCACACATCGGACGATTTTGTTGGCAGTTTATAAGCGTCACGTTCCACCTCTTCAGGCCCACGTGACTGTAATGACATGATATTCCGATCTGCAGTTCCATTGGTTTGAATCATGTTGAAATGTGTTAGCTGGAATGGTTATCACAACATTATGACAGCCCGGGGCGTACCGGAATTCTGAGTTCAGTCCCGTCGCCGTTAGTAAGGGGTTTGTGTTCCTTCCCGTGAGCGAGTGTGTTTCCTCTGCGTGCTCCGGTTTCCCCCCATAGTCCAATTTCAGGCTAATTGATCATTGTATATTGTTCTGGCTAGGGTTAAATAAGTGTGTTAATAAAATACTCAGCATAGTTCCGTTTGAAGAGCTAATGATCAACGCAGGAAAAGTATAATTTATGCAATACGGTTCAGAGTGCTCTCTGTCTGTCTGTCTGTCTATCTATCTCTCTCTCTCAATCTAGCTACGTCTCTCCTTCTTTCCAACCACTACCCCGCTCGCACTCCATCATTCTCCCTCTCTGCCGAAACGAGGCCGTCTGACATCGGTTCATCAAAATAATGAATCCTCCCAGTAAGTGAAACGCTCTTCGGCCAATATCCCCAACCTGACATTTATGTAACCAACAACACGAAACTAAGTTGGTAGACATCGATCGATAGCGTAATATCCCTTGACAATTCGAACAGCGAGTTTTTTATAATTAAAATCCATTTTTTAAGTGCAATTGAATATCAAAATGCTGTCTTTTATGTTTTATTGATTTCACTAAAGCATTCGACAAAGTGCAACATGAAAGATTATTTCAAATTCTCGCTAAGCTAAACATTGACAAAAGGGTCCAACAGTTGCTTCAAAATTTATTTTGGAACCAAACGGTGGCGGTAAAAATTGATGATAATTTAAGTAGTTGGTCGAAAATTCAAAGAGAATTTAGACAGGGATGCGTTGTTTCATTGCAATTATTTAATATCTATAGTGAAATGATCCTCACGGAAATAGAAGACCTGGATGGAATAAAAATTGGAGGTGTTAACATCAACAATATAGGATATGCGGACGATATCACCATAACAGCAACTGCTGCAGAAGACCTACAAATCCTCAAAGACAAAACAGTTCAAACAAGAGCAGATTTTGGTCTAACCGTTAACAGTAAAAAAGTATGGTAATATCAAAACAGCAGGATACACCCAACTGCCAATTGCACAAAAGGAAACCAAGAGATTGAAGAAAAGACCAAAAGACCAGCTTTATATCACAAAATGCTAGAAGTAAAGTAGAAATAAAAAGTAGAATTGCCACTGCAAAAACCAACTCCCAGAAGATGAAACCATTTTTTACTAACCGACACATTTCGATGACAACAAAGCTTATGCTACTAACATTTTACATCTGCTCAATCTTTTTGTATACTTCCGAAACACGGACTGTAACACCAAAACTCCAAAGAAACTTAGAAGCAACCAAAATGTGTCTTCATAGAAGAATATTGTTTGATGATGAACTTCAATAAAAGATAAATTACAAAAAAAAGAAAATATAATATAGACATAGGGTAACTAATCAGTCAGTACTCCAACGTGTCCATTCAAAAAAGAACTTTCATGAGAACATTAAAGCAGAGGAAACATAAATTCCTGGTCCATGTCATCAAAAAGGGAGAAATAGAATGCCTTACATTACTAGTCCGTATGCCTGGAAAACACGGAAGAGGAAGGCAAAGAAGAAAATTTATGGACTCTGTGAAAGAACTAAGAGATCTAATTGTGCCAGATATCATTGACGCTGCGTGGGATCGTTCGATGTGGAGCGTCACGATCGCCCAAGCGTGCAACACGCAAGGAAGTTGTGGATGACGATTTCTTAAAGATTATGAATGAGGTAACTCAGTCACAGTATAGTCCTACGAATTCCATTCTGATCTTCAGTGCACAAGCCCTTCTCTTCTGAGTGAAGGTTATTTCTGGGCTTCACATTCTTTCTATCACTGAGGTTAGTCTAAAAAACCTGGCAAATCTTTCTGACAACTGCCATCATTTTGTACCTCCACTGTGGCTAGGAAAATTTACCGAGGCATCTAATGTGTTCTCTTAGTCGAATTGTAACCTGCTCATGATATCAGCCCCACTCTGAAATCAGAAATCCGCAATGTTTTCTCATTACTTGAAACTATAAAATATTTATTGTAGAGCTTAGTATTTCGGTGCAGATTGTGTATCGCACACTGTAGAGAAGGAGGCTGAAAAGCGGCAAGATAGGGGTATATAACATATAGGGGTATATAACAAGAAGCATAGATGCAGTGGATCAGCAATATTTGCTTATCATGATAGGGTTGTCTAAAACTATCGAGCAGAGCATTAATATGAGAGCGAGGATATGAGCTGACTCTTTCACACACAGTATGGAAGTTATCCGAGATCTGCTGCCAGACGCGTTGGTGTCATTTAAGTCAGTAGATGTTTGTTTCAGATTACGTTATTTAGATTTAGACAGCAGAATGGGCCCTTCCAGCCCAGTAAGCAACCCACCTAGCAACACTAATCACGAGACAATTGGCGATCACCTATTCACCTACTACCAAGAAAGTATTTTGACCCGAGACTGGAAACCGGAGTACCCGAAAGAAACCCACCCGGAGAACGCACAAATTCCTAAAAAAATGTGCCAGAAGAGAACTTTTACCTCCGACACCCCGAGCTGTAATAGCTTCGCGCTAACCACTACGCAACCTGGGCGATCAGGTGAAGAAGCTTCAGATGGGTACCTGAACGTGGAGGGGTAAAGGCATTTGCATTTAATTTTTACAAGGAGGATGAGCACAGACAAACGTAACAGTCAGCGATTGGGTGAGTGGTCCGTTTGCTTACCGCATCATTCTGACTCTGACGCTTAGTCCTGTAATACCACTTCAGATCCAAGGATTGATCTTCCCCCAATTGTCTTTGGTTACAATAATATTCTGAATATAAGTACTGTCTTGGAATTTTTGTTCTACCCTCCCATGGATCGTCTCATATTTCGGATACCCTCTATGATCATTTATAATGCTGGAATACCATTTATGCGTTCAAGCATATCGGGCCACAGTCGCCCTGAACTCACGTTTACGAATATGTAGTCAGAAACGGGTGGACTTGGCTCAGTTCATCTCAGCCACAGGCGCTTCGGCGCATGATTTGGATGTCAACACTGATGCTAATTTAAACTGCTCATGTGCGTCCTCGTGGTCAGATCACCTCTTGGTCAATATTCCGTCTCAGTGTTGTTTGGACGGACAGATAAACAGTGGTCCAAGTGTGCCTGAACCATTGATTGATTCATATACACAAGAGATTCTGCAGATCCAGAGAAAGCCATAGAAATTGCAGGAGGAAGTAAGCATGTTAGGCCATATCTAGGAAATGAATTAACAGTCTACGCTTCAGGCGGGGATCCTTCATCGGACTGGAAAGGAAGGTGCGACATGTCAGAATAAGAAGTTGAAAGGAGGGGAAGGCGTGCAAGCGAGAATGTAACACGTGATGTCAGATGGGTGGGAGGGAACTGAAGTAAAAATTCAGGAATTCATGGGTAAAAAGGTGAAGGGCTGGAGAAGAATGAATTTGACAGGAGAGTATACCATAGGAGAAAGGGAAAGGTGATGGGCGTGTGAATAGAAGGGTTAATGAAAGAGCGGGGCGGAAGGGGAATTGAAAAGAAAGAAAGGAGAGAGTGGGACAATGAGACCGGAAGTTGCAGATATCCGTGTTCAATTACACATGCAGCTGATTCATGATTTCTTGACCTCGTCATTAAAAACACGACAGGGTACATGAATAATGCGGTCTCCTGCTTTACCAACACCTCTACGTGCATTGTCAAGGTCAGACAAGTATAGAGGTCTTGACAAAGAACCTAAGCTTCTCAGTATCGAGTCTGTTCGCCAAATACTTTATAATTGTGTTTGAGCTCACCCCACACCCAATCTGGAGCAGGTCACAGCTTCCGGATTAATCTTTATCTGCCATGTTGCCTCCAACTGCCTGCATCATGAAGAATCCGTCCAAAACTTCCCTCAACATCTGGCAATTTCTGCATAATTAACCCGATATTTTTAAAATTAGCCTATCTATATGCATACGTATGGGGGTATTGCATAATTCTTGTATCTATCTAAACATCACCTAATCGTCGCTTTTGTAAGGTGCTTGCACTGTCTGTCCTGACAGCGCGTTCCGAGCGTCCGTCACTCCCTGTGTGAAATCAATTGCACTGTAAGTTTCTTTTAAATTATCCCCTTCTCATTTCAATTCCAAACTCTCTACAATTTAACTTTTCCACCCAGGGAAGATAGTCTGACTCTGTGGTCTATATAATCCTATTATAAGTAAATACTCTAACCACGCCCAACAGATTCACAACTCTTTGGGAAAGTAGTACCTCCTCATCGCGGTCAAATGTTTACTCCACCAAATCTTAACAATATGAACCCTAGTTCTAGTCTCACCTACCTTTGTAAACAACTTCCCTGCGTCTATCTTATCCATACCTTTCATAATGTTATATGTTTCCATAAGTCTGCTCTCAACCTTCTGAATTCAGTACAATCCCAGGCGACTCAACCTCTCCTCATAGTCTAAACCCCTCATATCTGGAATCAACTGGTGAACCTCCTCTGATCTGTCTCCAAAGTTTGCATGTCCTTCATCAGATAATGAGACAAGAACTGCAATTCTTCGGACTCTTTGTTTAAAATGCTGCCGGTAAATGCCTGTAGTAGTTAGAGGGAGGGGTTGTACGGAGACCCCGATGATACCCTCAGTGCTTTTCACAATTCTTCACATCTAATCTACGCCCCAATGTATTAGACAACTACACCAGCGAAAAACAGACTGTCTCTGCAAAATAGACCACAGAGGAGTACAGCAAGGACTTTTAGCCAGCAATGTTCGGCCCAACGGAGGGCATTAGTAATTAAATGGCCAAACAATCAAACAATATAATCCCTGTTCTCTGCACAATATCATAACCTTCCATTTCCTATTAAATCCTGTGCCCATTTAAGAGCCCTTTGAATGTTTATTTCGTATCTACCAATATTTCCAAAACAATGTGTCCAGCCCAGAAACGAATCAGTCTTCATGCAGACACCCAGTACTCCCTTTTCTATTTTGACCACTTCCGACCCTTTTCTTTTTATTCTTGCAATGTTACACTGGACAACAAAGATTTTGCTTCCTGAGTATGTTTAGGTGTATCTTGTGAATTTTAGGCTACTGATCATGAAAGTCACCATGAAATTTCCATATCACGCACCATTTAAAAAAATAACTTCTGTTTATTATTTCAATTCGTAATTCCAGTCAATTAAAATGTTGCCAACAATATAAGCAGTAAAGTTTCCTATCTTGCAGAGGCATGCTTGGCCATGCTTAGGCAGCGCGGCTGCTACATGGCAGGACAGGCTTTTAGTAATTTTATTGGATTCGGCCCTGTAAGGATGGAATTCGCTCTCACCAGACACAAAAACATTCTCTGAAGGATTTTGATATTTGAGACAGATGGTTCCTAGAATAACTGACCGCAAGATTAAGGAAAGCATTTTTGTTGATCCACAAATCAAACAGGTCATCAATAACAGGTAATTTGATGAAATTCTAGTGCGGACCTGAGAAAAGCACATGAAAGGCATTCAAGGAAGTTGTTGAAATTTTTCTCGGCATTCACAGAGCACCAAACTGCAAGCAGCTCGTTGAAAGCACGCTTCAAGCATATAAAACCATGCCATGCAACAAGTCACTAAATCCCTTTGTGATATGAAGATTACTGCATTCCCGTTAAGACTTCTTCCCTTCAAATCTTGGTGCCGTCCGTGACGAGCATGGTGAAAGGTTTCACCAGGACATTTGGTTCCAAGAAGTTCAATATGAGGAAGTTGAACTGTTGGCATCAGGGGATAAGACTTTTCTCAGAGAGCTGTGAAGAAACAACAATTTCCTTTTATTTTTGAGCAGTAAAGTAGATAAGCAGGCCACGTGGTTAACTTCTGAATTTAACCCCACCTGGTCCATGTGACGTTTCTACGTTCAAAGCCTTGAAGTTCCACAAAAAACTTCTCCCTAGGAATAGTGAATACACACACCTAATGCTGGTGTCTTCCACAATGAACACCAGTACAAAATACTTGTTCATTTGCTCTGCCGTTTCCATATCCCCCATTAGTATCTCTACAGCACATTTTTACAGCGGTCCAATATTATTTCCCTCGCTTCTCTTTAACACAAAATGTCTCTAATGAAACATTTAGTATCATCTGTAATAGTATTGGCTAGCTTACCTTCCTATTCAATTTTGAGGTTTTTAATGACTTTCAGTTTTCCCAATTAGTTTATAAACGCTCGCTAACCCCCTAAAATCTAGCATTTTTTGTTGTAATATATAGTCCATGGTTTATATTGGCTCTAAATCCTCTTCTTGGCAAACTTGCCTTTATAATACTTCTTCCTGTTTGCGATCTATATATGCTGTGCCTTCAGACTTGCTTTCAGAAATTCCAGCTACTGCTGCTCTGCCATCGTCCCTTCCAGTCTTCTTTTCCAATCATTCACGCCAACTCCTCTCTCATGACAATAATTCCTTTATCTCTGCTGTAATACTGAAATATCTGCGTTTAGCATCTTCTTCTCCGAGTAAGTTCTTTTATATTAAGGTTACTTCCACTTTGGGGTCTTTTACCTTAAGCTTTCCAATCAATTCCACAGTTACTTCTTCATGGGCTTCGTGTACTTGCAGTTCCATAGTTCTTTCCGCAATGATTTCATTTCATTTGTTTTTTTACCAACAGAGTAATGCCCCCCCCCACCTCTGCTTTCCTGCCTGACCTTTCGACACATTGTGTATCCTTGGACATTAAGCTCCCAGTTACTATCTTCATTCAGCCACGGTTCAGTAATGTCCACACCATCATACATGCCAATGTGTAGCTGTGTACAAGACAAGTTCATTTACCTGATTCCCTCTGCTGTGTGAATTAACATATAATACTTTCAGTCCTCTATTCAACTTTTTCGATTTTGTCCGCCTTTTACTTTGCGACTCATCGTGTTGACTAAATTATTTTCTGTCATTAGCCTTTCCTTGCCAGGAGCCCCAATATACATTAGCTTTGTTTGTAAACTAACTGCATCATATTCAGCACTATCTCTCTTTTTCCCACTGCCCTGACAAAAACATTCCCGAACAGCTTCAGCGAACCGGTCCACATGGATATTCAGGTGTAAGCCGCCCCTTTTGTACAGGCCACACCTTCTCCAGAGGAGATCCCGCTGATCTCTAAATCTGAATCCCTGCCTGCTCCCGACACGAGCTCATCAAGGATCTTTGCCATCCTGGTCATGCTCTCTTCTCTATGCAGCCTTTGGGCAGGAGGTATCAGAGCCTTCGGTAGCGCTCCACTAGGTTTAGGGGCAGTTATGACCAGTCGACCATCCAATGCTGCTGAACCAGAGAAGATAACTTCTCTCACCATAACACTGAACAGATCTCACGACCTACAGTCACACTTTCTAGAACTCGATACACAAGTTGTCAATATTTATGTTTATTTCTTTGTTGTTATTTTACTTTCCTTTTTTGTATTTGCACAAGTTGTTGTCTTTTACACATTGGTTGTTTGTCCGTCTGTGTTGGTAAAAAGTTTGCATTCGATTGTATGTTGTTTCTTTGTATTTACTCGAGTGTTCTGAAAAAATAAAAAAAAAACGATCTCAGGGTTGTTTCGGTGATGTGTACTTTGATAATGAATTTAATTTGAAATTTGAACATGGTAGTTTTTACACAGATCTGATTTTCCCACAGACTTCGGACTGTCCGTGTGTAGGGTTCTCCCTCAGGGGAAAGCTGCGCAAACACTGGCGTCCAGAGCCTTATTGCTTGTGACAGCTTAAACGGATTTGGACTAAAATTGAGTTTGACTCATGGGTAAATTTGACTTGACATTTACAAAATAAATAAAGATTTGGTATCACTGAATTGTTGCGAATATTGTCAATATTTTCACGGGATTCACCAGGATATAAATGAATTGAAAACATTGGCAGGAAACTGGTTAAAGGAGCTCATCCATTTCAGTGTCTTGTTTTCCACTCGGTGCGTGTGTCTGTTGGGCAAGGGTATGGGGTCAAATATCTGACATATGTACAAAGTGATTGAGTGGACCATCAGTATTATTGACAAGCACTCAGCGGCTGTTTAATTAGGTATCTCTTGGATCAAGTAAAGTTGCTATGAAGTCTATGTTCGTCGTCTTTCGTCATTGCAACCCATCCACTTCAAGGTTCAACGTGCTTTGCATTCAGACATGCTTCTCTACACACCGTTTTGCAACAGTTGTTTTATTTGAGATACTGTCACCATCCTGAACAGCTTGAACGAGATTAGCGAGATCTCCCCTGACGTATCTCATCAAAAATGCGTTTTGGTTTACCGAACTGCCGTTCACTGGACTTCTGTTTTTGATTGTCGCACCATCCCCTGGGAAGTGTCGACTCTGTTGTGCGTGATATTCCAGGAGATCAGCGGTCTCTGAGTTACTCAAACCACCCCGTCTGGCACCAAAACTCATTCCCCCATAAAAGTCACTTAGATCCCATTTCTTCCACCGTTCTCATCTTTGCTCTCTAAAAGTGTTAAAATGTCCACTGGGTGTCTGTACTCCAAAAGCAAGTGAACCAATATTATCCACTAAAGTAATATGGAATTTGGCCTCCCTACCTGTATGCACAACAAGCATCTTCTCCTCTTGTGTTGCCACTTTCAGGTAGATATGAACTTAAATACCTGAGATCCAGTATGCCATTTTCCTGCCCATATTTGCAATTGATTTGCATCCCGACAAACGGCACGACAACCACCTCTGTGGTCTCTGTATTAGGTACAACTATACACCAGTCCGTTAATAGAAATATCCAATATCCCAACATGTGGCAGCGTCTGAATGCAGAAAAGCTTACGGAATGTGAGAATGTGACTTTAATTACTTTGAATTTGAAACAGGAAACATCAGAATGTTTGAAATTTGAAATGATCAGAATGTGCTTCTTTACTTTGAATGTGGAATGATTGTTGGTGCAATTTGGGGTGGTTTGTGTTTCACAGAAACTGCTGATTTCCTGGTGGATACACACACAACAGACTCTAGAGTTTACATACTATGCTGTGAGAAACAAAAACGTCCCGTGAGTGGCAATACCGTTGAAAAAGCTCAAGTGGTGTATCCCTTGTCCCATTTCTATCACCAGCAATGCCGCACAGCCGACGGCCCGCGAGGAGAATCCCTGAGATGTTCTTTCCAGCGTGAACATGCTTTGGAATTACGTTCCCCGAAGTTTCAGTACTGCGCCATGTGCCTCCGCATCCACATCTCATAGTTCAAGTGTTATTGACGCACATCCATGCATGAATACCCATGAATTTAGCGAAACGGAACAGCGTTACTCCGGGATCAACGTACAAAATACAATATGATACGCACACACACAACAAGGGAAATATGATAGCATGTACATATAACATATCAGTAAGTACCGTCAGACAAAACAAATAGGCCAGGGTCCTGAGTCCATGAATGTTGCCGTAATCTGAATCAGTATATGAACAAGACAATCAGTAACCAGAACAAAGCGACATTCAGCGCCGAATTCCTCACGAATGAAGTGATAGTGTGTGACTGACTGCTCGCCATGCAGGTTGCCCCCCCCTAACAACTCCCACATCACTCGGTGCCGCCTGTACTCCGTGATCTTGTTCACAGCCCCTGTGCCCCTTGTTGCTTTTGAATACCTCCTCCACCCCCACTGGGACTTCACTGTGTCTGACCCAAGCAGAGTGTGATGGGATGGCGTAGGGGAACCTCAATCTGCATCGGACCCTGGGAGTTTGTTATGTGACGGTGTTGGAACAGCTTCATTGTGTGACTGATCCTGTGAATGTGTAATAGGGAGGTTGTCGAGTCAGTTCTCAGCCTGGAAAATGTGTAATAGGACAGTAGGGTATGCCTGGCCCTAACAGTTTAATGTGACTGCATAACCCACCATCCATCAGATCTGGGAAACGGTCGGCTTCTCTTCCTTCCCTTTACTCCGCCTCCCTTCCCACCTCCTTCCCTTTCCTTTCTAGTTCATTTAGGAGCCGAGTTAGGCCATTTAGCCAATTAAGTCTGCTCCGCCATTTCATCATGACTGATCCAAATTTTCTCTCAGTCCCATTGTCCTAAATTCACCAGGAACCCTATCCATTCATGCTCCGACTACTCAATAATTTATTAACCTCTTCCCGAAATAAACCAAGAGACCTTGCCTCCACAGCTGCCCGTGTCAACGTATTCCACAGATTCGCTGCATTCTGGCTAAATACATTCTTGCTCAACTCCGTTCTAGAAGGCCTCTCCTCTTCTGATGCTGTGTTCGCTGGTATTAGAATCTTCCACTAAAGAGAACCTCCTCTCCACAATATCCCGATAACGGTCTTTCACTGTTCGATAGGTTTCAATTAGCCCTCGCTCATTCTAGTGAAAACAGGTCCAGAGCTATCAAGCGCTTTACATCAAGTCATTCAACCCTGGAAAGGTTTTCGTGTATCTCCTGTGAACCCTGACCAGTATCAGCTTATTCGACTGAGAAAGTGAGCCAATAGCTGATCAAAATTGTGCAAGTGAGACCCTAGCATTGAGTCATAGATTCTGAACATCATATATTTGTTTTTATATTCTGTATCCTTCTGAAATGAGTTCTGACATCACGCCTGCTTTCCTCACCACAAAATCTACCTGCAAATTAACCTTCAGGGTATCTGGCACAAAGAACCAGACGTCCTCTTAAACCTCGTGGTTTAAACGTTTTCTCACCATTCTGAAAACAGTCAATACTTTCAGCTCTTCTACCAAAGTGCATGACCATATATTTCCCGAAGCTGTATTCCATTTGTTAATTCTTTGCCCATACTCCTTATCTGTCTGATGTTTTGTTGCCACTGTACTTCATCAAAACTAAATTCCAATCCATCTGTACCATTTGCAAACTTAGCAAGATAGCCATCAATTGCGTCGTTCAATTTATGGTCATATCTTGTGAGGAAAATCGGATCCATCAGAGACCACTGAGGAAAAGAACGTGTCACCGGCAACCAGCCAGAGAAAGCTCCCGCTCTCTGTCTCCTGCTAATCAGCCACTGCGTTATCCATGCTGGAATCATTCTTGTAAATCCATGGGGTTGTAGCTTATTAAGCAGCCTCAGCTGTGGCACCTTCAGAAAAGCCTTCTGCAAATATAAGTACACAACATCAACCGATTCCTCTTTGTCTATCCTTCTTGCTATTTTGTCAAATAGTGCCTCCAATATCTCTTCAGACATCTCTTTCAGAATCCTAGAGTGTACACCACGGGTCCAGATGACTTAGCCACCTTAGACGTGACAGCTTCCGAAGAATCTTCTCTTTAGTAATGGTGATCTCACAGACGTCATGAGCTCTGACATCCTGAACTTCCACCATACCGACAGTGTCTTCCACCGTAAGGACTGATGCAAACTCAGTTCGTCCGACATTTCTTTGTCCCCCATTACAACCTTTCCAGCATCATTTCCCAGTGGCCCAATATCTATTCTTGCCTCTGGTTTACACTTTATAAATCTGAGGAAACTTTTGTTTCCTCTTTAATACTGTTGACTAGCTTAATTTTCTCCTGATCTTTACATTAATGACTTTTTGAGCTGCTTTCTGTTCGATGGAACAGCTTCGAAATCCTTTAACATTCCTCTAATTTGCTCTATGATAAGCCCTCGCTTTGGTTTTGATGTTAGCCCTGACTTCCCTTTTTAGCCATGGTTTCGTCACCTTGTCTTTAGAATACATCCGTATTGTGCTACATAGATTATTTGCCTTCTAATACATTCCAGAAATGTCAGCCATCGCTGCTCTAACTTCATCACTGTTAGAGTTTGTGAGACGGTTGCATCGAGATTCTGCACTGTAGCTTGTTTCAGGAAGCTGGTTGCTGGTGGAAGTATCAGATCTGAGGTCCTGCTCTCTCCCTCACCGGAAAAGGCTGGTGTCTTCCCACCTGCCCTGTGGGGCTCTGTTCCCCGTCTGCTTTGTATATCGGCCGCCTTTAGTTCTTGTGTTCTTTGGGTGAGGTTGCTGTGGAGAGTGGAGTCGAGTACCGATCTCTGACTTCTCCATTCCTGCATTACCCTCTCGTTCGGAACTTTCTGCCAGGCCAGTGTTCCTGTCCGCCACGCTTTCCTGTTACCCGGCACGCTGTCATTCAGGGGGAGTACGGGGCTCTATGCTCACCCTCCACACTGTGTAGGATAGTAGGAAAGTACTACCAGAGCTGACTGTAACGTGCGGGTGTGTGGGAGATGGGAGGTCCAAAGCATCAGGATTCGTGAGCTGCCTACCCCGTCTTTCTCGTGTTTTCTGAGTCGCTGTTGCTCGCCGTCACCGGCGGAGTTTCCGTCTCTCTCTCTCTCGAGCTTTCAAACACATCGGCTGACTCTTGATTTCACTTCGCCCAGTGGAGATGAATTTACCCCACCACCCTCCGTTTTATCTTTTAATCTCATCCCTTCAAAAGGATCAGAAACTCGTCGTGGGGTTTGGAGGCGTGTGTGCTTCAATGGCCCAAAGAACTATGTTGGCTGGAGTTAGGCATCAACGCTTTGAGTCCTGATAGGGTCACCCATGCCAAAGAAATCTCGAGATAGATCTCAGACTAACAGTGATCCACAGGACCTCCAGACTCGGGAGTTCAGCAAAGGGCTAACCCTGACTAGTACAAGAAAACTGTTATGGAAACAGCAATGAAGGGTCCTTCTACCGCTGAGCGCGATGGTATTTCTGATTCCCCACCCTGCATTTCTAACAGTAGAGAAAACCGAGAAACAGCTACTGAGACGATGATGAACACTGCCAGAGACGTAGGACCTTCAATGCTGCCTAAATGCCATTGGCGTAACGTCAGTGTCTCTGGACAACACTCTTTCCTGTTACCCGAGCATGCTGCTATTCATAGCAGAACAAACGGACAAGAAGTTCAATAAAAAAATAACCAATTTAAAATTATTTAAGGATACAGACTATTTGACTACATTCCTCAGGCGGCTCCACGACAGGGCGCATGCGTACTACACGAAGTACGAAGCAACTGCCCCCGTCGTGTTTTTGTCTGCCGTCTGTTTTCCCGGCGTATGGATCCACCTTTGTCCTACCCTGCGCGCAGCTTTTTTATGTTCTCCCCCGCCCCGAGGTAGGCGGTCGAGGTGGATCAACCAATGGATAGAAATGCAGCCGGTTGTCGCCGTCGGCCGCCGCCTCTTCTCCCGCCGTCATATTTGGGTTGGAAGGGTGGGCGCGAACTTTGAGGGAAGGAGCCGGCAGATGCCGTTGGTCAGTAGGGTGCTCTTTGGACTTGCCACGGAGGAGCGAAGGTACAGACTGGCGGAAGAAGAAATTCCTTTATGGAGCGAGGTCGGGTGGGTCCTGTCTTCAGATGTTCGTGGACCCACGTCCTTGCCCTGTGCTCCCCCTAGAACGGACGGCAGAGTTCGCCTCTGCGTGAAGTTGTCACGTGACTTCTTGACATGGGAAATTAGAATGGTGGGTGTTGGCACTATAAAATTCGAGCGTATCGATTTCTCTGGCTTATTATCACCGCAATCTAGCTGTCGTGAAATTTGTTGATTTGTTGTAGCATTACTCTGCAAATAATACAAATTACAAAATACGTAACTAGTGCGTAAAATAAAAAGAACTAGTGAGGTCATGTTCGTTGGCTGCTCAGATGACGGAGAGGAAGAAGTTTTTTCTGAATCACTAAGTGTGGATCTTTAGGCACCTGTACCGCCTCTCCCGTGGTTGTAACGAGAAAAGGGCTTGACCACGGGTGGTAAGGGTTTTCAATGATGCTTGCAGTCCTTCTGAAGATATTCTTGGTGGCGTCCGCATTTCTGCCCATGATGGTGCGGACTGATTCTGCAAACAACAGCAGCCACCTTTGAAGGCTGCTTGATTGAAAGAATTCAGATTGGTATCGTGCTCAGAGCCCCCAATATTTTCATCTATTTTAAAGCTGTCATGAGACTTTGGAGATGTTCCTTGTCACCCTTACCGCTAACAATGATGTAATCTAAGTTCCGCGGCAGAGTCCAGCACCTGGTCCATGGCTTTCTGACAGACTGCAGGTGGAAATGCAACTCTACAAACAAGCCTATTAAGCGATCAGGGCCTTTGTAGGTTGTTTTGGCGAGAAAACCATTGGACTCTTCTTCCGTGTCCATCGCTATGTAGGCCTCAGCTAAGAACAGTTTGCTGAAGTATTTTCCTCCAGAATGGTTTCCAAAGATAACTTCTATCCTGATCAAAGTTTATTGATCAACTGTCGGTATTGGATTGATGGTAAAATGAAAATCATAACAGATCCTGCAGCCGAATTTTCTTCGCACTTGGGATTACTGGAGTTGATCATTGGCTCCACTCCAGTTTGGACGGAAAGCCATTCATATAATCTACCAGACCAACTATTTTGTCCGGGATGGTTTAATGAGTCAAATCGGATTTATATAACTTTGATGTATCATTTTAGTGTTGACAAGTCTGAGAATCGATACAGCTTGAAAAGGAAAGGGTGGTAATCTCAAATACTGATTTGATTTTCTTTCTTTTTACTGTTTGCTGCTCTTCATAGCATTATCGTGATAATTAGAAATTCAACAAATCATTATCTTTCAAATCATCTCCACTTAGCAGGATTTTTAAAACATGTATGTATGAGATAGTGTTCTGTACTCAATGGCTACTTTATTCAGTACAGATGTATCCCTACCCGTTTATGCAATTATCTTATTAACCAATTAATTGGCAACAACGCAATGCATAAAAACATGGAGTCATGGTCAAGAGGTTCAGTTATTGTTCAGGCCAAACATCAGAATGGGGAAGAAATGTGATCTGAGCGACTTTGACCGTGGAATAATGGTTCAGGCCAGACAGGGCGGTTTGAGTACTTCAGAAACTGCGGATTGAATGAGGTTTTCACTGACAACAGTCTCTGGAGTTTACAGAGAAATGAGTGAAAAAAAAAACGTTCTGTTCTGTGGTTGAAAATGTCTTGTTTACGAGAGAGTTCACAGGAAAATGTCCAGCCTTGTGCAAGCTGACAGGAAGCAGGCAGTACACCACATAACCGCACGTTAGAACAGCGATGCACAGAAGAACATTTCTGAATGCACGACACGTCAATTCTTTCAGTGGCAAAAGACCAGCAGCAGAAGACCACACAGGGTTCCCCTCGTAGAGCTGATGAATTGGCCATTCTGTGTATATTGGTACAGATACAGCTATGATTTGGACCTAGAAATAGCTGATGCAGACAAGAGTGAGATATTGCCCTTTTGGAGATTATGTGTAGAGGGAGAAATAGAGATAAATGCATTCGGAGGGGTCAATGGTTCTATGCTTCTCAGTAACGTCAGAGAATGTATACAGTGCACAACCTGAAATCCTTACACATTGCAGGCATCCAAAAAGAGAGAGAAAAATCCCCAAAGAATAAATGACAGGAAAACGTTCGAACTTCAAAACCATCCCTCCCCTCCCCCAAGCACAGAGATCAGCAAGGAATCAACGACCACCGTCACCAGATTATAAATTGCTATAAAGTGTAGAATTTGAGGAATCCACCCTCAGATCGCAGTTATGTGGATCCTGGATCAATCTGTACAACCAGCCGAGGACCCACCGAAAGACAGCCACACAGGAGAACATCAGACTGGACTCGAATGAGCAAACTATTCCTACCACTAATATTACCTCCCGTGACCGTGCAAGAATCCTCCGGGTACTTCGCTGAACTCTCACATTCCAAAAACGTACTGGTTCTTCGGTCAATTGACCTTAGTAAACTTACCTGTGGTTAGGCTAGGGTTAAACAGGTGGGTTGCTGGGCTGTACAGCTCGTTGGGCCGGAAGGGCCTTTTACTGCACAGTACTTTAGAAATTTGACGTAGAGCACTTCCACCAAAACAGAAATATATTTCATGTCATATCTGAGAGGTGATAAACCTGATTCTGATATGTGTTCTTGTTGTGGACAGAGACTGGGAAAAGAGCTTGGAGAATGGAATCATGGCTTGGAAAAGGGGAAGGGAGAGGGGAGGAAACGGGAAACATCAGAGAGTAATTCTGTAATGATCAATAAACCAATTTTTTCGAATCAAATTAATTGACTCGTATCTTAGGGCTACGCGCGTCTGTACCCGAGCCAGAAACCGCCACCCCAACCCCCAACACCGACCCTCGCGCTCCTTCTCTGGTACTTTTCGCACATCCCTCCCGTGGCGCTTGGCCCTCGCCATTCCCATCATCTTTTGCTTCCGCTCGCCAGGTTCAGAAAGGAGCTCTCTGGCTTACGTTATTAAGTACAGTACTGTGAAAAGGTCGAAGCCTCCCTCGCTACAGAAGTGTGCCCAGAACGTTTTACAGCGTCCTACATCAACACAGAAGAATCCAGCACAGAAATAGTCCACCATATTTTACTGATCCAATTAAGTTAGTCATCGCATGGCCAACGTAACACAATGTCCATTTCCCTCACATTCATGTCTCTTACCAGTGCCAAATATGTCTGCCTCCACGACCACGTCTTGCAGCCCATTCCAGCCACCCACCGCACTCTGAAGAAAATATCTTACTCTTCAGATCCCCTTTGATCTTAGCTCCTCTCACCTTAAATGCAGGCCCTCTGGTAGTGGCCATCTCAACACTGGGGAAAAAGATACTGTCTGTCTACTCCATCTCTGGCTCCCATCAACTTAGAAGCTACTACCACTTCCATCATTACTACCTTTACTAGCACTACTACTATTATCACTACCAGTATTTATGCAGATACCCTGCAGAAAAAGGCCCTTGGCCGAACATGCCATGTCTACCATTTTCCGATTTTCACCAAAATAAGTCCGTAAGATATAGCAGCAGAATTAGGCTATTTGACCCATCGACTCTGCTCCGCCATATTTATTTTCTGCCCAATCTCCATATCCCAGCGTGCCATGGCCAATCAAGATTCTACCGCCTTAAAAGTAGGTAAAAAACAGAGCTGCCCGTGTCACTGAATTCCAATTTTTTTCCACTCCCGGGCTTGAAATCCCCCAGTATCTCCCGTCTAAAAGGATTGCCTTTCTTTCTGCGACTGTGTCGTCTGCCCCAACATAGGAAACAGTATTACTCCGGATCGACCCTATGGAGGGTTTCCAACATACAACAGGGTTCAATGAAATCTCCCTTCATTCGTCTGCATTTCAGAGAGAAGCCAAGGACCATCAAAGTTTCCTCATCTGACAAGACTTTCATCCGGCGAAGGCTTGAGGCTCAAATACGTTAAGTGATCAATTGAGTGTAATTGGGAGGGGCGGAAGGGCTTGTTATTGGGCTGTCTCTCTAAATCGAATTAAAATTTAATATAAACTATCTATTATATTCCTGAAGATAAATATAAGCCTTTCTCTCAATGTTTGTTCCCACCATGGGAAAACTATTCTGACTGTCTGCACTATCTCTGTGTCTGTGATCTGAATTACTTTTGTCAGGTCATCGGTCAACGTCTTCGACCGCATAGAAATCAAGCCCAGCCTCTGTAATCTCCGATGTTCTCCTCACTGAACTGCACGTTGACAATCCCACTGCCCTGCCTTCACTGGCTAACTACGGGATCTCCTGATAAACCTCCCGAAAGTAGTAAGATCAGCAGTCACATTTCAAAATTATTGTAAATCCCGTGGAAATTCATCTCAGCTTTCCCTAGAATCTCCTGCTCCGTCCCAGTCCTCAGCAGTTTTGGATACTTGCACTCAAACGTTAAATTCTCTCGAGCGCAAGGAACTAATCTTGAACCGGTCTTGCACAGTGACGGACGGTGGAATTCCTCGAATGTTCGAGGTATATTGAACAGTTGTTTTCTTTTGTGCGGAAATTGGAGGCTGATTTTTGCGAAAGTAGGTTATTTATTCTGAATGAGCCGACGAGATGAGTTAGTCCACCTCGGTTGAGACACTCGCGGTTTGAAGTTCCAAGAAGCTCAATATCAGGAAGTTGAGTTGTTGACATCATGAGATAATATTTTACTCAGAAAGCAGTGAAGATCAAAACATTTCCTTTTAGTTTTGAGAAGTATACAAAGAGGCCACGTGGTTAATTTCTGAAATTAACCCCATCTGCAATAGAGCATGCGCGGCTGAAGCAGTAACAGTTACTACATTTCCCAAGAGAATTCACAACGGAGCGCATGCCTTGTCAGCAACAACATTTTAGACTGCATTTAGCAGGATCCTCCACCGAAAGCGCCATTTTCACTTCAGGGAAGTCGAAGCATGCTCGTGCCTACCGTCTGATTTCCGAGCGGGCGGATTGTATATTTACTCTACCCTACCCCTCAGCTCGTCTGTGGTGCAAAGGCATCCAGTCAAGGTGTATCAAGCAAAAGATTCAAGTGCAACCGGTTGTCGCTATTGGCAACGGCTCCTCTCCCGTCGCCATGCTTGGGTTGGAGGCGCTGGCGCGACCACTGTGTGGAAGCGGTGGGGTTAGCAGAGGCTCAATCGGGGGAGATACAAATGAGCGGAGTGGTACTGTTGGGACCTGCCACTGAGGAGAGAAGGGAAACACAGATGGAAGTAACCAAGTACTTTAAAAAGCGGAGTCGGCTGAGTGGCGGCTTCAGACGTTCGTGGCCCCGCTCTCTTCCCTAGTGATCAACCCTAGGGCGAACAGCAGGAGTCGCCCACTGCCTGAAGTTGTAACGTGACTTTTTGACATGGGGTATTTCAATGGTGGATGTTGACACAGTATTATTTCAACGTATCATTCTTACCTGTCTTATTATCTCCGCATTATCACTGCATGTATGATTAAATTCTAATATCTGTCTACTACAGACAGCCATTAAATACTGAAAGACCATGTGGGTTGATGAAAAAAAAACATATCAACTCCCCCTCCCCTACCCCAACCGGCTCGAAAAAGAAAAGAAACAAAACTTGCAGACACCAATATTTTAAAAAGAGCTGAGATGTTGATGGTGAAAGACAGGGTTCCCCAACCTTTTTTGCACCGCGGAGCGGTTGAATATTGACAATATTCTTGCGGACTGGCCGACGGTGGGTGGAGGGGCGGGTGTTCAATTAGGGTTGTCAACTTTCTCACTCTCAAATGAGGGCAAAAGTAGCAGACAAATACGAAGCACCTGTGTTACCTTATAAAAAGTCTGCCGTGATCATGGTGCCCTGCGCGGGCATCTGCTTGTGTATGCATGGCACGTGCATACATTACGTGCGCATGTTTGCACGTGCTTATTTTTTTCTCTTCAAATCCAGTTTTGCCTTACTCTTCCCGATTCTGTTAAGTGAAAGTACACTGTACATACATTATTTCTACTTTATATAGGCTGTGTATTTATCATATCATTCCTACTTTTACTATATGTTAGTGATATTTCAGGTTTACTGTGTTATTTGGTATGATTTGGTCGGTTATTTCAAGTTCAACAGAGCGTGATAGGGAATGAGGAAAGGTGCAGCTGACTCATATCGTTTCATATCATCAAATCATATCGTTTACTCGCGGCCCGGTAGCATATGCTTTGCAGCCTGGTACCGGTCATCGGCTTGGTGGTTGGCGACCAGTGGCCTAGACAATCATACATGCCAATCTATAACTGTGCTACCCGTCGACCATCCCAGGCTCCCGAACCAGACTAGATCACTTCACTAACCCCAACACTGAACAGATCAGTCAACCTGTCACTTTCAAGAAATCTGTACACAACTTGTCAATATTTATTTGTATTTCTTCATTGTTAATTTGTTTTCCTTTTTTCGTATTCGCACAATTTGTTGGTTATTGGTCTGTCTGTTGGTATGCAGCTTTCCACTGCTTGATTTTTGTTTCTTTGTATTTGCTGTGAGTGCTTTGAGAAAAAAAAATCTTAGGGCTGTAGATGGTGGCACATACCTTGTTAATAAATTAACGTTGAAATTTGAGCTTGGATTCTTGGTATCAGATCTGTCTTTTCCCCAGAAAACGGAGGGTCCGGGTGTAGCGGAGTCTTACTGGCGGAAGCTGAGCAAATAACGGTGTTTGGAGTTCTGTTCCTTATGACATCTTAAACGGATTTGGACTAAAATTGAGTTGGGCTCATGGGTTGATTTACGTTGGAAATTACGCAATAAAAATAATCGGAAATGTTGGATTGTTGGGAATATAGTCACAGCAGTCACCAGTATGTTTCTGAACCGAAAATATCTGGAGGAAAAATTCGAAAAGGAGTCTTTCAGTCCAGTGTATGGTTTTCCACTGCTTTTAGTTGAGGGGGCTGGTGGAGACGTTGCAGGTGTCAGTCATATATCAGAGAGATGCACAAAGACAACGAGTGGACCTATAGGATTTATGACGTACAGTCAGCGACTACCCCCGTCCTGAGAGGTTGGACGAGATTCGCTATTCTACTGTGACGTCTCACATCAGCAAGGCTTGTTTGTCCACTAAACTAACGATCACTGTTTTTTTTTAATTTTTGTTCCTTACACCATTCCCTGGAACGTTCAGAGAATGTTGTGGGTGAAAATCCCAGCAGTTCAGCAGTATCAAGATACACAAAACTCCAACAATCATCCCACGGTCAAAGTAACTTCTACGACAATTTGATGTGATAAAGTTTCAAATCTCCTGATGTTTCATCAAAGGTTTCAAAGTTACATTTAATATCTGATGTTCAAAAATGTCTGTTTAATGTCTGATCTCTTAAATTCAAATTATTTTAAATCACATTCTCACACTCTGTTTTATGTACTGATTTGCAGCCATTTGATTGATAATAAATAGATATTTCTATTAAGGGACTGGTGAACTAGTGTATCCTAATAAAGTGGCTACTTAGTGTCATCAGGGTTCGTCGGGATGTATGTTTGTAAGTAAACTGCAAATATGTGCAGAGAAATGGCTTGTCTAGGTTCATGCAGTCGAGTATGTGGAATTCCACTTTGAAAGAATAAACGTCCGAGGTACTTTTGCAATAAATGGGTGGAGTAGGGGAGCAATGATATGTTGAGGAATCTCAGGTGTTTACGTCCATACCTACCAGAAAGTACTAGCACAATTGGAGAGGATGCTTGTTTTGTATAAAAGTAGGGAGGCCAAATTCCATTTGGAGGACAATCTCGATTAAAAAACCATACCCGTCTCCACCAATATCGCTAGGCCGAGGGCCCGCGAAGCAGAATCCCTGAGATGTTGTCTCCAGGGTGATGGCGCTTTAGAATTACGTTGCGCAACGTTAAAAACGAGGCCATGAGACTTTGCATCCACATTTTATAGCGCAATTTAATTGTTAATCAAGCATACATGAATACAGCCAAAAGGAGCAGATTTACGCTGTGGTCAAGGTACAAAATGCAATAGCAACATCAACACATAACAAAAGGTTATATAGGTTAGTAAGTGCATATAAGAAATCTGCAAATACAGTCAGACAGTAAAAAAATATAATCTGAGACTATATTTAGTCAATTCATGAATGTTGCAGAATTCAGAATCAGTACGTGAACAAGTGTTTCATAGCCAGTACATGGTGACTATCAGTGCTTTCTTCCTCAGTGGAATTCACTGTGCCTGACGCTGGTCGTGGATAATGGGGCGGCATAAGTGGATCTTCACTTTGTGCCTGGCACATGAAATTCACGCTGTGCCTGATTCCGGCAGTGTGTGATGGAACAGCTTGGAGGAAGATTCACTGTGCGTCTGCCTCGGTGAATGTGTGAAGGAACGATTCGGAGGATGCTTCATTCTGTGTCTGGCCACCAGAAAATGGGGTGGGAGAATGTAGAGCGGACTTCACTCGGTGCCAGATCTTAGGAGTCGCTGTTGCAGTGCCCATCACTGAGCCGACTCTCTCGTGCCTTTTCATACCTTAGCCGAATCCTCACATTCATTGACCTTGCCCCCTCCCCAAGACTTTGCTCTTTACCATACCTCCGTCCAAGAGGACCACCAGAAGACAGCCATTCGGTTTGGGGGCTTGCGTGCCTCAATGGCCCGGCGAGCTATGTCGGCTGGAGTCAGAGGTTTACGCTTCGGCTCTCGTGAGGGACACCCGTGCCAAACAATTCAAAGGATAGACCCCAGACTGAGAGTGATCGACCAGTCCTCTAGACTTGGGAAAGCTCAGGGATAACAACCTTGACAGGTAAATCCTCACCTGTCACTCATTCGGCATCCCATCCATGCCGTTTGACACCACTCTCCAGCACTAGCGGGCAGTGTATGCTCGCACAATCCACTGAGCTTTCCCGCCCGGACAACACCGGTAACCCCGCTGCTTTTCCCGCGAGGGGCAGCAGAGAACACTACCACCAGCTGTGTCCCCCACCTCCGATCCATCCGCTATCCCAACTTCATAAGAGCTTAAGGCATGAGATTTAGGTTAGCGGCCCATCAGGTCATCTCTGCCATTCGATCACGGCCAGCTTAAATCAAATCGATCACTGTCAACCGACCTGAACCCTCAGCAGCCGCTTTCAACAGACTGTGGCGATTCATGGGCGCAGTTCACCCCCATCTTTCTGGAGGGCTGTTGGGAATGGGGAATATATTACCGGCCTTGTAGGATTTCATAGAAAAACAGAAACATAAAAATCTAACAGCACAATACATGCCCTTTGGCCCACAAAGTACATATACATATCCTTACTTTAGAAATTGCTGGGCGTACCCACAGCTCTATGTTGTTTTAAGCTCCATGTACCTATCCAAAATTTTCTTAAAAGATGCTATCATATCTGCCTTCACCACCGTGGCCGGCAGTCCATTGCACTTACTCACCACTCTGCGTGAAAAAACGTATCCCTGACTTCTCCTCTGTACCTTCTCCCCAGCACCGTAAATCTGGGTTATATTGTGGCAACCATTTCAGCTCTGGGAAAAAAGTCTCTGACTATCCACAAGATCAATACCTCTCAGCATCTTATACAACTCTATCAGGGCACCTCTCATCCTCTGTCGCTCCAAGGAGAAAAGACCATGTTCACTCACACTATTTTCAGAAGGCATGCTCCCCAATCCAGGTAACATCTTTGTAAATCTCCTCTGCACCCTTTCTATGGCTTGCACATCCTTCCTGCAGTGAAACAACCACAATTGAGCACTGTACTCAAGTCCGACCAGGGTCCGATATAGCTGCAGCATTACCTCTCGGCTTTTAACTTCATTTCCACAATTGATGAAGGCCAATACACCGTATCCCTTCTTAACCACGGCGTCAACCTGCGCAGCTCCTCCCAACGTAGTATGAACTCTGACCCCAAGATCCCCCTGATCCTGCACACTGCCAAGAGTCTTCTGAAAGTAACTGGACATTTCTAATTTAACGTGCAGAAGCCAACGATACCTTGTAATATTGTGAAACTAGAACTCAAAGGAAGCTACAACACTCCCAAAGAGCTCATTCACTATAGCGCATGTGCGTTTGAGTATTCCGAATTAATTAATAATATTCCCCAAGATCCTCCGCAACGCAGCGAATGCCCTCTAGCAGCAGCATTTAGACTACATTTCCCAGAAGCCTCCAACCACCGCGTCTGTCTACTTCAGGAAAGTGGCCGCGGTCCCACAGTGTTCGTGTCTGCCCTCTGTTTTCCCAACGGGTGAATCGGCATTTTCTCCGCCCGACCCCTCAACCACTTCGTTGTGCCGAAGCACCTGGTCGTGTTGTATCCACCAAAGTAAAGCGGTTGTTTATATTGGCAACGGCCAGCTGTCTCGTCGCCATGTTTGGGTCAAGGCTTGGAAGTGACCGCTGAGTAGGGGCGGTAGGGGTGGAAGAGCGCGGTAACGGGAGATACCATTGAGCGGAATGGTTCTGTTGGGACCTGCCATTGAGGAGGAAGAAGCCAAGTACTTTAAAAATCGGCGTCGGCTGGATGGCGCTTTGGATGTTTGTGGCCCCGCCCTAATCCCCAGTGCTCAACCCCAGGGCAAACAGCAGGGGTCGCCGCCTGCGTGAAATTGTGACTTGTTGACATAGTGCTGGGTGTTGACTCAGTATAAGTTAGACGTATCATTGTGGTCTGTCTTATTATCACTCATTATCGCTGCATGTATGATCAAAATCTAATATTTGTTTACGCCAGAGAGCCATTGAAGACCAAAAGACCATGAGTGTTGATGAAAGAAAAGACATCGACTCTCCCAGCCCTCCCAGCATGAAAAAGAAAATAAACAAAACTCGAAGGCCCATTATTCCCCCTCGCCCGCAGTAAAAAAAATATCAAACAAAATAACAACCGAATACCCCAACGGAGCCTCTCACACACAACCATTAACAGGTCGGCCCCTCCGCCGCCAATCGGCCACAAGAAAGAAACATAAAAAGCTGAAGGAAACCAACACAAAATACAGCCCAATAATTGCATAAATCTGAGAAGATGGGGAACCCCTTTTAATCTGTGTAAGAGGAGAGTATCGGCACAAATACGGTCCTTCAGTAGGGAGAGACCGCCGACCACTGTCCGAATGCTGCTGTTTCGGGGCTGACTGCCTCTGCTTCAGCCGTTGCTGACCCACTACGCTTTCCGCTGTACTGGCCCTCGACATCAGATGGCGATGCAGCCAGTCAGAATGATTTCCACGGTACATCTATTGGGATTTGTCGGTGTCACCAGCACTTCGTGACTCTGCAGGGTTCCAGAAGTATTGACCTTTAAGAGTACTGGAGCACTTGGATTTGTTAACTGTTGGGGGTGGAGTTTCAAGATGGCGACGTAAGCATCTGCCTTTTAGGCGCTCTTTATTTTTTCAACTATAATCACCCTTTAATTAGATCTTTTCGAACTTAATCATATGAGTTGCTACCTTTGATTGACCCTTTTTTCCTAAAATAATATTTGATCTAATCTTGTCAAACCTAAAATGGCTACAAGTAAGAAATCGGCTAAGGATCCTGTATCCATCGACGCAATTTCTGCTCTTTTGGACACTAAACTGGATGCTAAACTGGATACTAAACTGGCGGGTCTGGAAGGCAGACTAGAAGGTAAATTGGACAGTAAACTGTTAAATTTGGAAAGGAGGATTACTTCGAAAATATCCGATCTTGAAGGAGTTGTTAAATCGCTTGAAACTAAGTTTCAGTCGCAGGCGTTAGTGGTTCAGCAGCTTGGAAATAAGATCACGACTCTTGAACAATCAATTTGTGAAAAAGCACGTACAATTGAAGTGTTAGAGAAGAAGACAGAGTCGACTGCTAAAACTTTAGATCAGTATAAGTTTAAAATTACTGATCTTGAAAATCGTTCTCGCAGACAGAATTTGCGCATCATCGGAATTCCCGAAAAAGTTGAGTCCGGTGATTTAACTGAATTTTTCTCTAAATTACTGTGGGAAATTTTCGGTGGTGAAGGTTTGAAAAATGAACCTGTTATCGACCGCGCTCTTAGAGTTGCGAGGTTTTCGTCTGTGCCTGATAAACCACGAGCGGTGATTGTTCGCCTTCATTATCCTCGTGAGAAAGAGCTTCTAATTCGGTTAGCTCGTAAAAAAGGTATGATCTCCTACAAAAATTACTCATTTCGAATTGTTGAGGACTATTCGTATGAAGTAATGAAAGCCAGGATCGCTTTTAAACCAGTGATGGCAGAGATTCATTCGATTGGATTTAAACAAGCTTTAATGTATCCAGCGAAGCTTAGAATTGTGCTGCCCGACAACAGTCTACACTTTTTTAACACTCCTGAAGAAGCGAAGAAATTTGTTGAAGAATATCGATCCTCTAGTGCAACTTGAACTATGAGTTACATTGAAGGTTTTTTTTTTGGAGAGAGGATGCCATTTCATTTTAAGTTTTAACCCTGGAAGTTGGGTTATAACTTTTTATTTTGGGCTATAGGTCTGGGTTTTTTTTTACTACTATTATTATTGCTTATAGATGCTGTTTTAATTTTTATAATATCCTTTTTTATACACGTTTGTATTTTGTAATCATGAATTATTTTTTCAAAATGTCGTTTCTTCTTCCCATGAGTCTTTACTTTTTATAAGCGTTTATTTGCTTGCCTGTATTTAGAAATGGAACAAAGGTTTTGAATTCTTTTTTTTAGTCTTTTTTTTTATATATGTTATAGTGTCTTTTAAATCTTTTTTTTAAAAAAAAAATTCTATTTTGATAACTTTTTTGATTGCTGAATTTATATTCATATTTTGTAATATGGCTTTCTCAAAATGTCGTTTCTTCTTCCCATAAGTCTTGGCTTGTGAAACGTCATCTTTGTATCTGAATATGGAATTTCTTTTTTAAAGGTGTATTACATTTTTAAACTTTAATGTTCATTTTTTTTATTAATGATTTTTCTGGTTTTACTATTTTGGTTTTTTTTCTTGACTTGACTGATGTGTGTGTGTATGTGTATGTATGTATATGTATGTAGGTATATATATATATATATATATTTTTTTTTTGCAACTCTATATTTTAATTAGGGTGTTATATAGTTTTTTCTTAAAAAAATTTTCTTAGGGAGCTGCCATCTTGAAATGGGGGTAATTTTAGTATTAGTTTATGCGCCTGCCGCTTGGCTTTCTTTCAAAGGGTGGGGGGAGGGGGGAGGGATCTTTTTTCACGCTTTTGCTTTTTATTTTTTTGCTTTTAGTTTATGGGCTGACTTTAAATTGTTAATATTGTTGAGGTGTCAGGATCTCCGGTTGTTCCTGAATCAATTTTCCTTCTTCCTAAATTGTGGGTTATGTGTCTTTTTAACCTTTTATGATACACACAACTAAAATTGGTATGATGGATAAATCTATTAACTTTATCTCGTGGAATACTAATGGTTTAAATCATCCGATTAAACGTAAAAAATATTTAAAGTATTCCATAGATTGAACGCTAATATTATTTTTGCACAGGAGACCCATATTAGGAGGGAGGATAATCAACGTTTTTTTAGGTTCTGGAAAGGTCAACAATTTCACTCAAATTGTACCGCTAAAATTAGGGGTGTGTCTATTTTTATAGACGCCTCTATTTCGTTTACACATTATGAAATTATTTCGGATCCACAGGGTAGATTTTTGTTGATAACTGGTTCACTTTTTAATCGGAAAGTTGTTTTAGTTAATATTTATGCTCCAAACTTTGATTGTCCTGAATTTTTTTAAACGTTTATTTACTTCTCTTCCTAACTTGAATGAATATATGTTGATTATGGGTGGAGACTTTAATTGTTGTTTGAATCCTTCGATGGATAGATCTAAACCTATTCGAACTCTTCCGAATAGATCAGCTTTACTTATTAATTCTTTTATGGTTGATTCTGGAATTACTGAAATATGGCGGTTTTTGAACCCTAAAGATAAAGAATTTTCATTTTTTTCACATGTTTATCATAGTTATTCTAGAATTGATTATTTCCTTATTGATCATCGTTTATTAACAGATGTTATTGATTGTAAATACGATTCTATTGCTATTTCGGATCATGCGCCTTTGAAGTTATCTATCAAGATTCCGGACTCTTCTTTCAATACTAGATCTTGGAGACTTTATGCTACTTTGCTTCATGATCCAGAATTTATTACCTTCATAAAACAACAAATTGACTTATTTTTTTCAACAAACTATAATGAAGAGATTGATAAAGGAATACTTTGGGACTCTTTCAAGGCTTTTATTCGTGGACAAATTATTTCATATTCCGCTGGTAAAAGAAAACAAAGATATTCAGATATAGCTTTATTGGTGGATAAAATTAAAGAAATTGATAAGATTTATTCCGTTACTCCTACCAAAGAACTTTATAAGAAGAGAGTTGAGCTTCAAATGGAACATAGTTTATTATTATCTTCTTCAATTGAGAATCAATTAATTAAGACTAGGGCTCAATTTTATATTCATAGTGATCGAACTGGTAAATTGTAAGCTAATGAATTAAAAGCTATTTCGACTAAGCGACAAATTATTAAAATTCGTAAACAAGACGGTAATTTAACGACTGATTATAAAGAAATCAATAACACTTTTCAAGATTTTTATAAATCTTTATATCAATCAGAATTTGACGGTGACCGGTTTACGATGGATAATTTTTTTTAATAACTTGAATATTCCTAAACTGATAGATGAAGATTGTAGCTTGCTTGATGCTCCTATTTCTATGGATGAAATAAGAGAGGTTATCTCATCAATGAATTCAGGGAAAGCTCCTGGTCCCGATGGTTTTATTGTAGAATTTTTTAAAACTTTTTCTTTATTGCTTTCTCCTTGGCTATGTGAAATCTTTAATGATGCGTTTGTTAAGAAGAGACTACCTCAATCGTTTTATGAAGCTACTATCTCTCTAATTCTTAAAAAAGATAAAGATCCTACTTTATGTGCATCTTATCGCCCTATTTCATTATTAAATGTAGACTCTAAGATTCTTACAAAAATTTTAGCCATTAGATTAGAAAAGGTATTACCACAGATTATTTCAGAAGATCAAACTGGTTTTATTAGGAATCGGTATTCCTTTTTTAATATTAGAAAATTGATTAATATAATTTATACTTCATCACCTACAACCCCAGAATGTGTTATCTCATTAGATGCTGAAAAAGCCTTTGATAGAGTGGAATGGACATATTTATTTAATGCATTGAGAAACTTTAATTTTAGTCCTAACTTTATATCATGGATTAAATTAATATATTATAAACCTGTTGCTTCTGTTCTTACAAATAATTATAGATCCTCTTTTTTTCAATTATCTCGTGGTACGAGACAAGGTTGTCCTTTAAGTCCTTTATTATTTAATATTGCATTAGAACCTTTAGCTATTGCTATTCGTGAGTCTCCTAATATTTTTGGTATTACCCGTAATGAGAAGTTATACAAATTATCGCTTTATGCTGATGATTTGTTGTTATATATTTCTAATCCTAGTAGGTCTCTTCCTGCTATTTTATCCTTGTTGGCTCAATTTGATAGCTTTTCTGGTTATAAGCTAAACTTAGATAAGAGTGAGTTATTCCCTTTAAACGCGCAAACCTTATTGAGTGATAGGATGCCATTTAAAGTTGTTACTGATAACTTTATCTATTTAGGTATAAAAATCACCAAGAAATATAAAGATTTATTTGGACTGAATTTTTTACCTATGCTTCATCAAATTCAACAACTTACTACAAGATGGTCTCCCTTATTTTTATCATTAGTTGGTCGGATTAATGCTATTAAAATGATGATTTTACCGAAATTTTTATATTTATTCCAAGCTTTACCAATTTTTATTCCTAAATCTTTTTTTGATAATATTGATTCAAAAATTTCCTCATTTGTGTGGCAAAATAAAAATCCTAGGTTAAGCAAACGGCAATTACAAAAGTCTAAAAAATATGGTGGTCTAGCTTTACCTAACTTTAGATTTTATTATTGGGCGAATAATATTCGTAACCTAATGTACTGGAAACTAGATTTGGATTCACCTGTGTGCCCACAGTGGGTAAATTTGGAATGTAGTGAGGTTAAGGGATATTCTATATTTTCCGTTCTTGGTTCTTTTCTTCCTATTGATTTAGCCAAATTCAATAAACAGATATCTAACCCTGTTGTTAAACATACACTACGAATTTGGTTTCAATTTCGTAAATTCTTTAATCTGAAAAACTTTGCTCTGGACAGCCCTATTTTATGTAATTTTTTTTTCAAACCTTCATTGACAGATCAAGCTTTTAGTATATGGAAAAGGAAAGGTATAAAATGTTTTCGTGATCTTTTTTTTGAAGGTATTTTGATGTCTTTTGATCAACTATCCAACAAATTTGAATTACCTAAATCTAATTTTTTTAGATACTTACAAATTAGAAATTTCTTACATAAAATTCTTCCGTCTTTTCCTAATTCAAGTCCATCGGATTTTTCAGATTTGATTTTTACTTTTAATCCTTGTCAGAAGGGATAAGTAGCTTTTAATTATAACATGATTATGAAGATACAGCCAGAAATATCGGATAGAATTAGACAAGAATGGGAAAAAGAACTTCGATGTAATATATCAACAGATAAATGGGAAAAAATTTTACAAATGGTTAATTCCTCTTCTATTTGTGCTAAACATGCTTTAATACAATTTAAAATTGTACATAGAGCTTATATGTCTAAAGATAAGCTTGCCCGATTTTACTCGCATATTAATCCTCAATGTGACAGATGTCACTTAGAAGTGGCTTCATTGACTCACATGTTTTGGACATGTCCCACTTTACATAACTATTGGAAGGACATTTTTGATGTCATTTCCTCAGTATGGAATATCGATTTACAACCCCATTTTATTACTGCAATTTTCGGTATACCAAATGAAGATGGCAATCAGCTTTCCCCTTCAATCAGACGAATGATTGCCTTTGTAACATTAATTGCCAGAAGGTCTATATTACAAAACTGGAAAGAAGTAAATCCTCCTACTACATTTCAGTGGTTCTCCCAAACCATTTCTTATTTGAGTTTGGAAAAAATCAGAACACTATCTTTGATTCTTCAATTAAATTTGAAGAAACCTGGGGACCATTTATTCGACACTTTCATATGAATTAATTTGGCCTATTTCAGATCCTTTTCTCTACTTATCCTTGTTCAGGTATGGAGTTCCGGAGTTCTTTTCTTGACACCTTTATATATTTATAAAATGCTATTATTGCCCATGTTAGTTTAGTTTAGTATTTTTCTTTCAATATATATTTTTTCTCATATATAATTTCAATTTTTTTTTCTTTTTTCGATGATTATTTTTGTTTTTTTTTCATATATATTTATATAGACTTGATTGTTTTATGTACCTTTTGTCGATTGATGTTTAATAGGATATTATTATCCTATTACTAATGTAATTTCAAGTTTATTGAATTTGTAATCTGTTCATTATTATGTGTTGTTTTTTTATATATGAAATTTAATAAAAAGATTGAAAAAGAAAAAAGGATTTGTTAACTGTTGTTGAAAGAGACATGTTTAAGAGTGACAGTTCTTCGTGTTTTTTTTTTCTCAAATGACTCTCTCTTTTTGATGCCGTATCCTTTGCTTTCTGTTTAGACTTGTTCAGTTTATTTTGATAGGATTGGGAATTCCAAGCTATTTATATTATTTTAGTGGATTCCCAATTAGAGCTAATCGCGGGGTCCTAGTCTGAAGAATGTTATGTCTCACAGTGACAATCGGCCAAGCGACTGCTATTTTGTTGGAATTTTGATGAATAACTCTGGTCACAATCTCTGCATTGAGAGTCTGTATCTCCTCCACACTTGAGTTCCAACATTGTCAGCAGACATGATGACTGGTAGAGTCAGTGGTGACATCATATCCACTTGAATTCTAAATCAATAAATCCAAATGACAGAGAGTGGGCAGAGATGCACAGTATATGTGTTGTGCTCAGAGCCCCATATTTTTTTACTCTCTTCAACGGTGTCAGGGGCTTTGGAGATGTTCGTTATCATCTCTACTGGTAGAAATGATGGCATGTAACTGCCTGGGAGACTTGCAGTACTTGCAGCTTTCTGCCAGAGAGCTGGTGCAGATGCTACTCTGAAGCAAGCCTATTACAACGATAAGGCCGTTTGTGAGCATCTATGGTGAGAAACACTTTGGACTCTTCTTCCACCTCCATCTAAATTAACATTGTTGAAGTACTTTCCCTCTAAAAGGTTCTCAAAGTTAACCTCTATCCTGGGCAAATGGCATTGATATACCTTATATATTGGAGTGATGATGACTTTCAAAGCCCGTGATACAACGATGGCAACAAAGAAAAAAAAAACAAAAATAGCGTGCAGTCAGGAAGGGCAGGCAGATGATTAGACATAATTGCAGTCAGCAGGGTGAGTGTCAGTGTATTAGAGATGCAGAATTATAAATGGTAGCAAATACACTCCGCAATATGTTGTATCTCAATGCACGGAGCATCTGAAATACGGTAGATGATCCTGTTGCATTATAACAAATTATCAGGTACGATATTGTGTTCATCACTGAGCTTTGGCTGAAGGAAGGTCGCAGTTGGGAGCTAAATATCCACGGCTGTACTTTGTACTACAGGGGTAGGGCAGAAGGCGTAGGGGGTGGCGCGGCTCTGCTGGTAAAGAATGGCATCAATTCAGTAGAAAGATGTGACATAGGATCGGAAGATGTGCAATCATTGTCGGCTGAGTTAAGCAACTGCAAGGGTAAAATGACGCTGATGAAGGTATACAAAAGCGCCCCCAGAGTCGCTGGGATGTGGACCACAGCTTAGAACAGGAAATAGAAAAGGCGTGTCAAAAGGACAATACTATGATAGTCATGCGAGATTTCACATGCAGGTCGGTTGGAAAAATCAGGTTGGAAATGAATCTCAAGAGAGTGAGTTTGTTGAAAACCTAAGAGATTGTTTTGGAGAACTGTTTGTCTTTGAGCCTACTTTGCGATCAGCTATTTTGGATTGGGTTTATGTAATAAACCGGAAGCGATCAGGAAGCTTAAGATACAAAAAAAAAATTGTGAGTGGAGGCATTCTAAAGGGGCTGGTGCCGGGAACGCTTTTTTATGCTGTATATCAATAAGTTAGATCATGGAATAGTTTGAAGATGATACGAAGATTGGTGGTGCGGGAGTTAGTATTGAGACAGATAGGATGCAGACGGACTTAGACAGATTAGGGGAATGGGCATGACAGTAGAAAATGAAATATTATGTTGGATAATATATGGTCATGCACTTTGGTAGCAGTAAAAACTATAAGGACTATTGTTCTAACTGGGGAGAAAAACGGAAAATTCAGAGGTGCGAAGGGAACACCTAAAGGTTAATTTGGATGTAGAATCGATGGCGAAGAAGGCACTTGCAATGAGAGTATTCATTTCAAGAGGTCTGGAATACAGGAGCAGGGATGTGATGCTCGGGCTTTTTAAGGCACAGGTGAGTCCTCACTTGTGTATTGTGAACAGTTTGGGCCTATCATCTGGAAAAAGAATTGCTGGCATTGGAGAGGGCTCAGAGAAGATTCAGAAGGATGATTCCGGTAATGAAAATGTTATCATACGAGGAACGTTTGATAGCTCCGGGTCTGTACTGTCTGGAATTCAGAAGGATAAATGGGATGTCATTAAAGCCTTTTGAATATTGAACGGCATAGACAGAGTAGATGTGGAAAGGATCAAATCTGCAGATGCGGGAAATCCGAGAAACGCATAAAATTTTCTGGAGGAACACAAGAGGCCAAGCAGCATCTTGGAAAAATGTGCAGTCGACGATTGAGGTTCAGATCCTTCTTCAGGACGGGGGGGAGGGGGAGGTGATAAAAAAACATGAGGGGTAGATTAACAAGGTGGGGACAGGCGAGAGAGAAACAGGAGGTAATACTTGAATCCGGGAGGTTAGGAATGAAATAAAGAGCTGGGAAGTTGATTGGTGAAAGACATACAAGGCTCGAGAAGGACAAGAGCCCATGAGAGAAAGATAAGGTAGAAGATGCAACAGAGGGAAGCGATGGCCACGCAAGGTGAGAAAGGAAAATAAAGGATTGGGAATGGTATAGCAGGGAGGGCATTATCTTAAGTTTGAGAAATCAATGCTCATGCCATCAAGTTGGAGGCTACTCAAATAGAATATAAGTTGTAGTTACTCCAACCTGAGTGTGGCCTCATCTCGACAGAGCAGGAGGCCAAGGATTGTTATATTGGACTGGAAATTGGGCCGGCTCCAAGAGAGCAGAGATTTGATAGAGTTTTGGAAGGTTATGAAATGCATAGACAGAGAGTATATTTTAACCAAGGTTGAAATGTCTAACATCAACGCGCATGCATTTAAGAGGAGAGGGCGTAATTCCAAAGGATATGCGAGGTACAAATAGTTTACACAGAGAGTGGTGGATGTTTGGCGTTGCGCAGACTGGGTTCGTGGTAAAGACAGATAGTTTAGACTTTTAAGAGATGTTTAGATCAGTAAATTGAGCTTAATGGAAGGATATTTCAATTGTGTAGGCAGAGGGGATTAGATTAATCGGCCATTAATTGAGTGATTTAATTGATCCGGTACATTTTAAGCCGAATGGCCTCTCCCTGTATTATACTGTTCTATACTCTATGTTCTGAGAGATGAGAATAAGCGTGCAGGAAAGTCTCATGCACTGATCATACTTGCAGCCGACCGTCGGCTGTGTCTGTGGTCACGATATCTTGGTCCGCTGAGGGTCTACGAGGTATTCCGTCAGTCATTCCTATTGCAGGTGGGATTGCGGTTCTCGATCTCACCCTGTCGTTCATGCTCGGTGAAAGCCAGCTGGAGCGAGGCAAACAGGGAGCGCTTGAAGACCTGACGGAAGACGCTTCCGGCGAAGACGTAGATAAGAGAGTTGAGGGCGCTGTTGAATGAGGCCAGGGCTTCAGTGAACATGTACCAGTCCAGAGGAACAATTTTGGAGTCGTTTGGTAGGAGGATGCAGATTATGAGGGGGAGCCAACAGATCACAAAGGCGGCGACCGCGATCATGATCATGCGTATGGGCTTCCTGGACTTAGCGAACCTCTCCCCTTGCAGCCTCCAGCCAACGACGGCGTTACAAATGATCATAATCACTAAGGTGGAGACGAAGCTGAAGGCAGGCAAAATGTACACAACATCGAAATGACGCTGAGGAAAGAATACAAGCAGGCTTATGGCAGTGGTTATCACCCAGGCCACGAAGCAGGTCTCACGTACCAATGTGAGGCTCAGATGTTGCTGGAACCAGACGGGCCGTTTAACTGCCAGGCAGCGATAGATGCTGATCAGACATAACAGATATACGCTGGCTAAAGCGTTTAGAAGCGTAATTGCTGAAAACAATGACGAAAGGGTATAAAAGGTATTGTCACCTTCCAAAGAGAGAAGCCCGGAGATATTCAACATGTACACTGGGAGAGACAGGCAAAATATCAGGTCAGCCGCAGCCAGGTTCAGGAAGCACATAGTGTGGGCCTTACTCTTCATTTTGAAGCTGGTCACCCAGATGACCGATCCGTTGCCCGGGACGCCCAGTAGGACGGTGAGCGCGAAAATGGCCATTGACATGGCGGAAGGTGCTCTCCACTCCATGCTGAATCTTCCGGCCGTGGCATGGCTGTGGCTGAGATTCCCAGTGAGCGTCGAATTATACACTCCCTCAGAGAGCGACATTGTCCGGACTGCCTGTGGAAAAATTGTGGAAGTTAGAGGGGCGTTGAATTAAGCGAAAAGTTATTGAGGAGGGAAGGAGAGAACGAAGAAGGAAGGTGGCCACACGGAACTGAAGCAGGACACATAATATGGCAGTGAAGACGAAGTAAGTGCTGCAGCGCAGAGACCACGATCTTCTTTCATTACTCGCCACTGGACCCTGACCGCCCAGAACTGTCAAACACCGTGTGGTGGCTGCTCGTGTTTTAGCCTTCCCAGGTGAAACAAAGTCACACGGAGGCGTTCCCTATGAAGGGTGTCTACCCGAACACCGCGGATCTGTGGGTCCTGGATCGGCCTCTGCAGCCCGGAAGATATTACACTGGACTCGAGTGATCAGGTTGCTCCAACCACTAATACTAGTTCCCGAGACCGTGTGGGTTTGCTCTGGGTACTCTCTACTTCATCTCTCCCCCCAGATCTTATCTCCCCCTTGACCATCCCATATTACTTCACTCCTGATTAAGGGTTTCGGCCCGAAACGTCATCACTACCTCCTCCCATATATGCTGACTGGCCTGCTGAGTTCTGCCAGCATTTTGTGTTTTTACACTTTCCCACTGTCACATTTGATCGGTCCTATTTTTTCATGTGTTATCCACTTGCTCTTAACATATTTATAGAAAGCCTTTGGGTTTTCCTTAATTCTGCCTGCCTTCTCATTGCCCTTTCTGGCTCTCCTACCGTCCATCCGAGTCGCCTTATGATCGTCTAGATCTCTGACATTACCGAGCTCCTTCTGCACCTCCGTTTCTCTAATGGACTGTTATGGGCTCCGACCGTAATGGTTTCAAACCGGGCGAATTCTTTCTGTCCTGGGTAACCCTAGTTTGAAACGGGGTCCAGAACAGACCCTATGAACTGAGCTGCTATTAAGAGAGAGAGAAAGCGAAGGAGACGTCCATCGCATTGAAATAGAAAGGAAGAAACTTCTCGAATAATTGATGTTATTGTTTCTCTGCAAATTGCTTACCTTTCTCTGATGTCCCTTGCCTGCTTGTAAATTTCCTGAAGAAACAGGAGAGCAGAGCTGGTTGATGGACAGCTGGTGTTCAACATGAGGTGATAAAAACTAGGTCCGCTGTTACACAGGGAGACAAACCACGACACATACCGTTAGGACACTGAACGAGCTTTGTTCCACGCACAAGAAGGTGGGGTTTTGAAGGATCGATCAGTGACTCACAGTGTGAAAAAGGTGTGACTGGTGGGGAATTATTAGTGTGTCCATTCTTGCCTGGGTGTTAATTCCCCCACTGAAGAACGGTCGTACGTATCATGGTTCTAGTCAGTGAATACAACAGGACTTCGGAAGAAACGGGAAGATCGACAGCATCACCTCTCACCACTCTCACTCACTACAACGTTACTCAACTAACTACCTCGAACTGAACTGAACGCTCTTCATCATCGTAAAACTGTACCCATTTACCACTAGGTTTGAAAGAGCTCGTTTTTACCCTGTGGCAGCTCACTAGTCAGCAGCCGCTATTCCGAGACAAAACCTTCAACCGCCATCCTCTAAAACTATCAGATATAGGAGCAGAGTTAGGCCATTTGTTCAAAGACTCTTCTCAGCTTTTTCATTATGGCTGATCCACTTTTCCTCTCAGCCCCAATTTCCTGCATTCGCCAGGCCCTAACTAATCAAGAATCTATCAACCTCTGCCTTATGGATAACGATAGACTCCGCCACCACATCTGGCTGTGGCAAGAAATTCCACAGTTTCACTGCTCTCTCGCTGAAGAAATTTCTCCTCATCTCCATTCAAAAAGATGGGACTGTGTCCTCTTGCCTTAGACTCTCCACCACAGGAAGCATCATTTCCACACACACACTCAAAAGAAGCCTTTCAACATTCAACTAATTTTAGCCTCAATTCTTCTGAATTCCAGTGAGTACAACCCCAGAGACATCAAATACACTTTATATCACAAGACCCTCAATCCTGGACGTCCTTTGAACACTTCCAATGTCAACACCTTCTTTCTACAAGATCAGAGGCCCAAAACTGCTCACAATGCTCCAAGTGAAGTCTCACAAGTGTTTTTAAAAGCCTCAACATTATAGACCTCTTGAAATGAATGTTCATGTTGTATTTGCCTTCATCACCTGTGACTCAACCTGCCAATTAATCTTCAGGGAACCTGCACAAGGACTCCCAAGTCCCTTTTCATCTCAGGTTTTTGAACTTTCTCTCCACACAGAACATAGTCCACCCTTTTATTTCTTCTACCAATGTGCATGAACATTTTCTTCCTGACACTTTATTCTATCTGCCACTTCTTTGCCACTGTGTTATCCATGCTAGTAACTTTCTGTAATACCACGGCCTCTTATCTTGTTAAGCAGCTTTGTGTGTGACGCCTTGTCAAACACCTTCTGAAAATCAAAGTACACAATTTCCACTGACAATCCTTTGTCTGTCCTGCCTGCTATTTCCTGAATGAATTCCAACAGACTTTTCAGGCAGGATATCCCCTTAAGGACAGCTTTGTCTATTTTATCTTTTTCCTCCAAGTACCCACAAAACCTCCTCCTTGACAATAAGCTCCAACACCTTCAAAACTATTGAGGTCAGACCAACTGGCCTATCATTTATTTTCAATGCCTCTTTTTTTGAAGAGTCGAGTGACATTAGTAATTTTCTATTGCTCCAGAACCATACCAGAACCTCGTGATTCTTTAAAGATCATGATCAATCTACGAAAAATACAGGCACCTCTTTCATTCCCCCTTCATTCTCTGAACTCCGGCAACTTCAGACCAGGAAAATTCAAACGATCCTCTTACGTTAACACTTTCATTCCAGGGATCATTCTCATAAATCTCCTGTAGACTCCCTCCAATGGCAGGAAATATTTTCCTCGTTAAAGGTCCTAAAACTGCTAACAATTCTCCGACCTCTTCCCGTCCCACCATCCTGGGACCTGAATGCTCCTTTCACGGAAAAAAAAGTGATTCATTTACATTTTTCCAGTCTTGTCTACTGGTAAATATATACTTGGGTGAGTGGCAACATTTAGTCAGTGGGGGTGAGCTGAGACCTCCATTCTCCATTCATATCATTACAACAGTCTGCAGACTGCTAGTTCGAAGTCTGTGGCTTGACTAGAAATGGCAGAGGAGGGAAACAGTGAGGGATACTCTCATTTCAATAGGATTGGAATATGAAAGCAATGATGTCATGCTGAATTTTTAGGACATTGGTTAGAGGGCATTTGGAGTACTGTGAACATTTATGAGTTCCTTATTGGAGAAAGGATCTGCAGGAACTAACTCGAAGTCCCTAAACTAAATCCTGAACTTTACCAGAAATTGATAATAGATATAAGGAGTAAAATGGCGACTGTAGAAGAGGTGAGATTGAGGACTAGGTCAGGTCAGGCACCGAGGACTTAGGGGTAGTGCTGGGGTGGAATATGGTGCTATAAATTGGGGTATGTGTCTTTGTCTCTAGTCACTGTGATTTCCACTCCTTCCCTCTCTGTCTACCCCCCCCCATTCTGTATAACACCACTCAATCTCCCGTCTTCCCCCACTCTGTCTCCCTTGAACATTTCTTCCTCTCCCTCATCCTCTTCCCTCCCTTCTATGTGTCTTTCTCTTTTCACTCTCCGACCATATTTTTGTCCCTCTACTTCTCAGTTGTCCTCACTGTGTATTCCCAATCATCTCCCTCCCTCTCTCATATGCCTCTTTGTCTGTCTTTCTCTGTTACTAACCCATTTTCTGTCCTTCCATGTTATCGCCCTTCACCCCATACTTACAAACAATGTCAAAGAGAGCTTCCATCTCGTGTCATAGACTCTCAGAGAGTCACAGAGCAAGTGAGCACAGGTTCAGGCCTTTCCACCCACAATTCGTGAAAACCATGGTGACTACTCAGCTTGTCCCAATTTCCTGAATTTGGCCAATATTCCTCCAATCCTCACCATCCCAATGATGCACACTAATCTAACAATTCTGTAGGTATAAAACTGACATTGCTTGGAACCAAATCTATGCAAGTGCTTCTTGAAGGACACTGCTGTATCTGCCTCAACCACTTCCTCTGACAGAATCTACTGAGCATCTACTTACCACCTACTATGTAAATAAAAACGTTGATCCACAGGTTCCTTGTAAATGAGCCTATTTCACCTGACGACTGCCAGTACAGTTCCGTGTTGGTATGCCTTCCCAGAATGCATCATTTTGTGTCATCCACAAAGTTACTGATCTCGCCTGGTGAATTTGTGACCAACCCTGTGGCAGCTGACTAGTCACCAGCGACCATTCCGAGAGAAAACCTTCAACCGCCATCTTCTGCTTCCTGCCTCCTATCACTGACCATAAGATATAGGAGAAGAGTTAGACCATTTGACCCATCGAGTCTGTTCCACCATTTCATCATTGTTGATACATTTTCTCTCTCAGCCCTAATCTCCTGGCTTCTTCCCGCATCCCTCCATGCCCTGACCAATTAAGAATCCTTCCAACCTCTGCCATAAATATACTTAAAGACTAGCCCTTGCAGCCGCTTCCAGCAACGATTACCACAGATTGAACAAACTCTGGTTAAAGAAATTCCTCCTCATCTCCATACAAAAATAGCACCCCTCTATTCTGAGGCTACGACCTCTGGTTTTTCGACATTCCGCCATAGGAAGATTCCTCTCCACAACAACTTGAAAGAGACCTTTCAACATTCATTGAGTTTCAATTTGGTCAAGACTTATTCTTCAAATTTCCAGTGAGTACAGGCCCAGAGCCATCGAATGCTTTTCATATGACAAGCCTCTCATTCCTGGAATCATTTTCATGAAATTCTTTTGAAACTTTCCAATGTCAACACATCTTTTGTTAGAAAATGGGGGGCGGGGTACAAAACTGCTCACAATATTCCAACTGAGGCCTCGCTTTAGAGCCTCAACAAATATCCTTATTTTTATATTCTAGTCCTCTTGAAATGAATACTCACATCACATCTGCACTCCTCACCACCAACTCAACCTGCAACTTAAACTTTAAGGAATCCTGCACAAGGACTGCCAAGTCCCTTTGCACCACTGTTTTTCATTTTTCTCTCTATTTAGAAAATAATCTCTTTTATTTCATCTCCCAAAGTTCATAACCAGACAATTGCTCTTCATCTGAGGACTGATGTGCTGGCACTGGAGAGAGTTCAGATGAGGTTCACAAAGAAAATTCATGGAACTTCACATAACTCTGGGTCGGTATTATCTGGAATTCAGAAGGATGAAGTGGAATTTCACTGAAACATTTTGAATGTTGAAAAGAACACATAAAGCAGGTGTGGAAAGGCTTCTTCCCATGGTTGGGAAGACTAGGCCAAGAGGGCACAGCCTCTTGATGGAGGGCGTCCATTTAACACACAGATGCGGAGGAAGTCCTTAGACAGAGGGTAGTGAATTTGTGAAATAGTGGAGGCCAGGTCGTTAGCTGTACAGACGTTAGAGATTGATAGGTTTTTGATTAGCCACGGCATCAAAGGGTACAAGAAGAAGGTCGGCGTCAGGGAATGAGGATGGGGGAAAAGGATCAGCCATGCCTGAATTGTAGATCTGTCTCCGTTGGTCAATGGTCCAATTCTGCTCTTGTATCTTACTGTCAATAGAGACAGGTACCAGTGAAAAATGTAGTTCAGCTTTCCATAACCCGGAACATATTAAGTTTTCGCAGCAGCAAACAGCAGTCCGTATATCAGACAATAAAATGCCTCAATCCCCATCATATCTGCTGCAGAGAAATCATCTATCAACATTTACTGCACTTACATTGCGGCTGCCAGCAAGTTTAGTTGTATGGAGGGATACTGTGCTGCAAACTGACGGCAAGGTCTGTCTTTCTATGCTGTCATGTCAAAAAAAAAACGAAACAGATGTAATGTCCTGTTTCATATAACCATATTACAATTACAGCACGGAAACAGGCCATCTCGGCCCTTCTAGTCCATGCCGAACGCTCACTCTTACCGACTCCCATTGACCCACACTCAGCCCATAATCCTCCATTGCTTTCCTGTCATTATACCTATTCAATTTTGCTTTAAATGACAATACCGAGCCTGCCTCTACTACTGGAAGCTCATTCCACACAGCTACCCCTCTCTGAGTAAAGAAATTCCCCCTCATGTTACCCTTAAACTTTTTAAATTCCATATTTATATAAAATATTGTGGCGACCCGCTTCCCAGCGCACTCGAACCGGCTCACAAAGTTGTGCGCGCCGGCATTGAGGCCAGTTCCAAAGAGGGCGCCAAGTCTGATTCACCAGCAAGGGGAAAAGCCCACGCGGGGTCGGGACTGTGAATACGCGCCCCCTACAGCATTCCCGCCCGGGGAGGGCGGGATCAGGAAGGCTTTAAAGCGAGGCCGCGAAGTTTGAATAAATTTCTTTTGCAACTGCCACTCACCGACTGCGTGTCGTTTATTGCAGCGCTGCGTGTAACACACCGCTACAATATTATATATTTTCACTGTTATGCTATAGGAATTCCTTTAACAGTCCTGTAAGAGAATCTGTTCACTTTTCAGACTGTTTCGGTAACTGTTGAACATGGGAGGTGAGGAGTAACGGGTGGCATCCAATTTGATGTTAGAGCTGAGGGGAGGGACACTTAAATTGGGCTTGGGACTATCGTTCTGCAGGTGATGAAGCGAGAGGCTGTTAGTGAAACGAAGTCATACGATACCAGTTGTACATGTTTCTGTTGAGCCAATGAATATCCTGTACATTACAAACTCTTTGAATTTCCTCTTTTAATTCAGCATATTTCTGGTGTTTTTCACTCCTTGATTTCTGTATGTTATGTATGTTGAATAACGATATCTGTATCTGTATACCAGCTTTATATCGAGCTCTTTAATGACTTTAAAAGAAGAAATTACTTTGCGACATGGAGATAACTGTGTTTTTCGGAGTTTCACTTACAGATATGCTTAATTCCACGCTCCTGGCCATAATACAGCATGTGAATATTTGCTGTCTGTCAAAATACATAATGTATTACAAAGTGACATCGGGAGAGTACCAGCTGTACACATTTTTGTTTACGTAGTATTGGAATTTCCTTTATTTCACCAAATTTATGGTGTTTTTCAACTTGTCGGTTTCTGTAAGTTATGTGTGAGGGGGAATAACTATATCTCTGAAGTTAATTGTTCATGAGTGCATATTCAGTAATGCTTTTTTTCTGGATGATTATTCTATCATAGAGTCGTAGGAACCTTTAGGACTACATCAGACTCTTCTGCCCATCTAGTCTCTGCTGAACTATCTAAACTGCGTCCTGCTACCGAGCACAACACCTCGACCATTGCCCTCCATACCGCTAGCATTCATGCACATATCCAAAATTCTAATACACATTGAAATCGAGTTCGCACGCACAACTTCTGTTTGCAGGTTGCTCCACACTGCCATGATCCTCTGAATGAAGACGTTTCCCCTCAAGATCCCTTGAAACACTTTACCTTACACACTTATCAACTCTATTTATAGTCCCACCTGACCTGCGAAAAGAATTTGATTGCAATTACTCGATCTATACTCAGCATAATTGTTACAGAAACAGTGAAAACCAAAGCTGTACCGATGTCCTTACCTTAGAAATTACCTGGTGCTACACATAGCCCTCTATATTTCTAAGTTCCGTCTACCTATCCAGGTCTCTTTTAAATTACCTTATCATATTCGCCTCCACCACCGTTGCCGGCAGCCAAATCCATGAACTCGCCACTTTCTGCGTAAAAAACATAACCCTTACATCTCCTCTGTACCTGCTTCCAAGCAATTTAAAAATATGCACTATCATGCTAGCCATTTCAGTCCTGGGAAAAAGCTTCTAACTATGAAGGCAATCAATGCCTCTCATTATCTTCTACACCTCTATCAAGGCGCCTCGCATCCTCTGTCGTTCCAAGGCGAAAAGGTAGAATTCACTCAATCGATTCTCATAAGGCATGTTTCCCAATCCACGCAACATCTCCTCTGCACCTTTTCTACGGTTTACATATCCTTCCTATCGTGAGGTGAGCTGAACTGAGCACAGGACCTAAAGTGTGGTCTGTCCAGTGTCCTATATCTGCAACATTACCTCTCGGCTCTTAAAATCAATCCCAGGATGGATGAATGCCAATGCACCATATGCCTTCAAACCACAAAGTCAACCTGCACAGCAGCTTGGAGTGTCCTATGGACCTGGACCCCAAGATTCCTCTGATTCTACACACTGCCAAGAGTCGAATCATTAACGCTATATTCTGCCACCATATTTGACCTACCAAGATGAACCACTTCACACTTACTTGGGTTGAACTCCATCTGCCACTACTCAGCCCAGTTTTGCATCCTATCAATATGGCGCTGTAGCCTGTGACAGCCCTGCACAGTATCCACAACACTCCCAGCCTTTGTGTCAGCAGCAAATTTACTAACTCATCCCTTCACTTCCTCATCCAGGTCATTTATAAAAATCACGAAGAGTAGTGAACCCAGAAAAGATCCCTGAGGCACACCACTGGTGCCCGACCTCCATGCAGAATATGGCCCCTCTACAACCACTCTTATCCTTCTGTGGCTAATCAAGTAATGGATCCGCAGAGCAATGTCCCTTGAATCCCATGCCTCCTTACTTTCTCAAACAAACTTGCATGGGGTACCTTGTCAAATGCCTTGCTGAAATGCACTACATCTACTGTTCTTCCTTCGTCAATATGTTTAGTCTCATGCTGATAAAAAAATCAATCAGTCTCGTCAGACCCGACATGCCTTTTACAAAGCCTTGCTGACATCTCTTAATCATATTATATCTCTGCAAATGTTCATAAATCCACCCTCTGAGGACCTTCTCCATCAGCTTAACAACCACTGAGGTAAGACTCACTGTTCTATAATTTTCTGGGCTATCTCTACTCTCCTTCTTGAATAAGGCAACCACATCCGAATCCCTCCAAAAATCCGAAACCTCACCCACTGATGATGTAAAGATCATCGCCAGAGGCTCAGCAATGTCCTTCCTTACATCCCACGTTAGCCTGGGGTACATCGCGACCCGTCCCAGTGACATGTCCAACTTCCTGCTTTCCTAAAGCTCCAGCACATCCCCTTCTTTACTATCTACATACTCAAGTTCTTCAGTCTGCTGTAAGTGATCCCTACAGTGGTCAAGATGCTCTTCGGTATTGAATACAGAAGCAAAGTATTCATTAAGTACCTCTCTTATTTCTTCTGGTTCCATATACATATTTCCACTGTCGCACTTGACTATTCTATCAAGTCTTATCTTCTTGCTCTTAACATACTTGTAGAATTCTTTGGGGGTTTCCTCAATCCGGTCTGCCATGACCTTATCATGGCCACTTCCGCCTCTCCTAATTTCATTTTTAAGCTCCTTCCTGCTAGCCTTATAATCTTCTAGATCTCTATCATTAACCATATAACCATATAACAATCACAGCACGGAAACAGGCCATTTCGGCCCTCCTAGTCCGTGCCGAGCTCTTAATCTCACCTAGTTCCACCTAATCGCACTCAGCCCATAACCCTCCACTCCTTTCCTGTCCATATACCTATCCAATTTAACCTTAAATGGCACAACTGAAATGGCCTCTACTACTTCTACAGGAAGCTCATTCCACACAGCTATCACTCTCTGAGTAACGAAATACCCCCTCGTGTTTCCCTTAGACTTCTGCCCCCTAACTCTCAAATCATGTCCTCCCGTTTGAATCTCCCCTACTCTCAATGGATACAGCCTATTCACGTCAACTCTATCTATCCCTCCCAAAATTTTAAATACCGCGATCAAATCCCCCCTCAACCTTCTACGCTCCGATGAATAGAGACCTAACTTGTTCAACCTTTCTCTGTAACTTAAGTGCTGAAACCCAGGAAACATCCTAGTAAATTGTCTCTGCACGCTCTCTAATTTATTGATATCTTTCCTATAATTCGGTGACCAGAACTGCACACAATATTCCAAATTTGGCCTTACCAATGCCTTGTACAATTTTAACATTACATCACAACTTCTGTACTCAATGTTTTGATTTATAAAGGCCAGCGTTCCAAAAGCCTTCTCACCTTCTTCTTCTTCTTCACTTCTAAAGCCTTATCATTACCTAGTTTATTTTATATTGAACCTTTCGTAAGCTCTTCTATTCTTCTTGACTAGATTCAGAACATAATTTGTACACTACGGTCCTTTTACCCTACCACCCTTTCCGTGTCTCATTCAACGCACCTAGCTAGAACCATGCAATTATCCCCTGAATATTTACCACATTTCTTCCATATATTTCCCTGAGAACATCTGTTTCCAATTCATGCTTTCAAGTTCCTGACTGATAGCCTAATATTCCCCTTACTCCAATTAAACGTTCCCTGTTGTTTGCTTCCAACCACCTCAAATGTTACGGCTGCATTAAATACTTCCACTAAATCTTGCCTCAATCTTCTGCCGCTGTGGAATGGCTTCAAATACTGAGAAAGATGTGATATAGGTTTGGAAGATGTTGAATCCTTGTCGGTTGAGTATATAAACAGCAATGGAATTGGACCCTTTATGCAGGATATGCAGCTCCCCAAACAGTAACTGCAACGTAGGCTGCAGAATACAAAAGAAATTGAAATGCCATACCAAAAAGAAAATGTTATGATAGTAAGAGAAAATTTAAACATGCAGGTAGATTGGGAAAATTACGCTGGTAATATAACTCAAAAGAATGTGAATGCAAAAGGACTTAGACAGTTTTGGAGAATGGGCACGGAAGCAGCAAATTAAATACAACGTTGGAAAATGCATGGTCTTCCACTTCGCCAGTAGAAATAATTCTGTGGACTATTTTCTAAACAGAGTAAGATTAAAATATGAGATGCAAAAGGGACTTGGAAGTTCAGCAGAACGCCTTAAAGGTTTATATGCAATGTGCGAAATAGAGATCCTATGTGAACCCCAGAAAACTAACAAAATTCCGTTAACAAATACACCTACACGCTCTGTACGCATGCCTTTCTTTAGCCAGCGAATGTATAATGTGTTCTGACATGACGATGACATTTGTCTCTGTATGCTGTCATGTCGACAACAGCAATAAGGACGAGCAGCAAACACGTCCATAGTTGTGATTCGTTACTCCGGATTTAATATTGATTCCGTGTCACTGAAAACCACAGAATGCTCCTTTGTCATCACCCAGAAAGCGAGCGACTTGTGGGCTTTATCTTAGAGCAAACATCAGTCAGACGCAGGAGCATAATTAGGCCAATGTGGCCATCTAATCTACGGTGCAATTCATCATGGATGAATTTGCATTATTGCTATCTGTCAAAATATATAATATTATATAGTGACATTGGGTTGATACCAGTTGTACATGTTTTTATTCAGACTGGATACCCTCCTCATCTTACATAGACTTTGAATTTCCTCTTTTAATTTACCATATTTCTGGTATTTTTCACTAATCGGTTTCTGTACGACATGAGCTAATGTACGAATGGGCTAAGAATTCTATACTTGAATGCGTGTAGTGTCAGAAATAAGACAGATGAGCTTGAAGCTCAGATGAAAATGGGGAACTACGATATTGTTGGGATAACGGAGACATGGCTGCAAGGGGATCAGGCCGGGGAATTGAGTGTACCAGGGTATACGTGCTATCGTAGAGACAGAAATATGGGAAGAGGGGGTGGGGTGGCCCTGTTGGTGAGGAATGAGATTCAGTCCTTAGCAAGAGGTGACTTGGGAACAGGGGAAGTAGAGTCTGTGTGGATTGAGCTGAGGAACAGTAAGGGTAAAAAGACCCTAATGGGTGTTGTGTACAGGCCCCCAAACAGTAGCGTGGATATTGGGTACAAGTTGATTAGGGAGTTAACAATGGCATGTGCTAAAGGTAATGGAGTCGTTATGGGAGATTTCAACATGCAGGTGGACTGGGAGAATGAGGTAGGTGCTGGACCCCAGGATAGGGAGTTTGTGGAGTGTCTAAGGGATGAATTTTTGGAACAGCTTGTGCTTGAGCCAACCAGGAACGAGGCTATTTTGGACTTGGTGATGTGTAATGAACAGGAATTGATAAGTGATCTTGAAGTAAAGGAGCCATTAGGAAGTAGTGATCATAACATGATAAGTTTTTATCTACAATTTGAGAGGGATAGGGGCAGATCAGAGGTGTCAGTGTTGCAATTAAATAAAGGAGACTACGGAGCCATGAGGGATGAGCTGGCCAAAGTTAAATGGGCAGATGCCCTGGCAGGAAAGACAGTGGATCAGCAGTGGCAGATATTCTTGGGCATAATACAAAAGATGCAAATGCAGTTCATTCCAATGAGAAGGAAGGATTCAAAGAGGGGGAAGGGGCCACAGTGGTTGACAAAGGAAGTCAGAGATTGTATAGCATTAAAGAAAAAGAAGTATGACAGGGCTAAGATGAGTGGGAATACAGATGATTGGGAAAGTTTTAAGGAACAGCAGATCTTAACTACGAAAGCAATACGGAGAGAAAAAATCAGGTATGAGCTCAGTCTAGCCAGGAATATAAAAGGGGATAGCAAAAGCTTTTTTAGCTATGTGAAGAGAAAGAAGATAGTTAAGAACAATGTTGGCCCCTTGAAGAATGAATTGGGAGAAATTGTTATGGGAAACAGGGAAATGGCAACAGAATTTAATGCATACTTTAGATCTGTCTTCACCAGGGAGGACACAAGCAATCTCCCAGATGTATGGATGGGCCAGGGTCATAAGATATCAGAGGAATTGAGACAGATTGACATTAGGAAAGAAACTGTGATGAGTAGACTGGTAGGACTGAAGGCTAATAAATCCCTGGGTCCAGATGGTCTGCATCCGAGGGTTCTAAAAGAGGTGGCTCAGGTAATTGCGGATGCATTGGTAATCGTTTTCCAATGTTCCTTAGATTCAGGATCAGTTCCTGAAGATTGTAGAGTGGCTAATGTTGTCCCACTTTTCAAGAAGGGAGAGAAGGAGAAAACGGAGAACTATCGCCCTGTTAGCCTAACGTCAGTCGTGGGGAGGATGCTTGAGTCCATTATTAAGGACGAAATAGCGGCACATCTAGATGGCAGAAATAGGATTAGGCCGAGCCAACATGGATTTACCAAGGGCAAATCATGCTTGACTGATCTGTTGGAGTTTTTCGAGGGTGTAACAAGGATGTTAGACGAGGGTAAGCCAGTAGATGTTGTGTACCGAGATTTTCAGAAGGCATTCGATAAGGTGCCACATAGGAGATTGGTGAGTAAAATCAGAGCTCATGGCATTGGGGGCAGGGTTTCAACATGGATAGAAAACTGGTTGGCAGATAGAAAGCAAAGGATAGCAGTGAATGGGTGTTTCTCGGACTGGCTGGAGTTGACTAGTGGGGTACCACAGGGCTCTGTATTGGGACCACAGCTCTTTACGATTTATGTCAATGATTTAGATGAGGGCATTGAAAACTATATCAGCAAGTTTGCTGACGATACTAAACTGGGTGGCAGTGTGACATGAGAAGAGGACGTTAGGAGAATACAGGGAGACTTGGATAGGCTGAGTAAATGGGCAGATACTTGGCAGATGTCATTCAATGTGAATAAATGTGAAGTTATCCACTTTGGAAGCAGGAACAAGAGGGCAGAGTATTGTCTGAACGGTGTCGAGTTAGGTAAGGGAGAAATGCAAAGAGACCTAGGAGTCCTAGTTCACCAGTCAATGAAGGTGAATGAGCAAGTGCAACAGGCAGTGAAGAGGGCAAATGGAATGTTGGCCTTTGTTACAAGGGGAATGTTCTTTTGCATTTGTACAGGGCCCTGGTGAGACCGCACCTGGAATATTGTGTACAGTTTTGGTCTCCAGGTTTAAGGAAGGACATTCTGGCAATTGAGGAAGTGCAGCGTAGATTCACTAGGTTGATTCCTGGGATGGCAGGGCTGTCTTACGCAGAGAGATTGGAGAGATTGGGCTTGTACACGCTGGAATTGAGGAGATTAAGAGGGGATCTGATTGAAACGTTTAAGATAATTAAAGGATTTGATAGCATTGAGGCAGGAAATATGTTCCAGATGTTGGAAGAGTCCAGTACCAGAGGGCATGGATTGTGAATAAGAGGTCAGTTATTTAAAACAGAGTTGAGGAAGAGCTTCTTGTCCCAGAGAGTTGTGGAGGTGTGGAATGCACTGCCTCGGAAGACGGTGGAGGCTAATTCTCTGGATGCTTTCAAGAAGGAGCTGGATAGATGTCTGATGGATAGGGGAATCAAGGGATATGGGGACAAGGCAGGGACTGGGTATTGATAGTGAATGATCAGCCTTGATCTCAGAATGGCGGTACAGACTCGAGGGGCCGAATGGTCTACTTCTGCACCTATTGTCTATTGTCTATTGAATGAGGGGAATGGCTATATCTATAAAGTTAGCTTTTCATGAGTGCATATACAGTAAATTTTTATCTGGATGTTTACTGGATGATAGAGTCCTAGAAAACCAGCACAACCTCACGCTCATCCGCTCATCTGGTCCTTACCGAATTGCTTAAACTGCCTCCTGCTGACGAGGACAACGGCTGAACCATTTCCCTCCATAACTCCAGGATTCATGCACATATCCAAAATTCTCATGAAATCGGGGTGGAATATAACAACATAAGAAATAGAAGAGTATTAGGCCACACGGCCCATCGGCTCTGCCACGCCATTCAATAAGATCATGACTTATCTGTCCATAAACTTCAACCTGCTTTTCCCCCATACCCCTTAATTCCCCTACTATGTAAAAATCTATCTAAAATATCTTAAATATACTTAGTGAAGACGCCTCAACTGCTTCCCTTTGCAGAGAATTCCACAGATTCACCACTCCCTGGGAAAAAACAGTTTCTCATCTCCGTCCTAAATTTTCTCCCCTGAATCTTGAGGCAATGTCCCCTTGTTCTAGTCTAACCTACCAATGGAAACAACCTTCCTACTTCTATCCTATTTATCCCTTTCAAAATGTTATATGTGTCTATAACATTCCCTCTCATTCTTCTGACTTCCAGCCAGTACAGTCGCAGGCGCACTCACTCTCTTCTCACAGGTCAACCCCTTCATTCCTGGAATCAACCTGGTGAACCTCCTCTGCACTGCCTCCAAAGCTAGTACTGTATATCCTTCCTCAAGTATGGAGACCAGAAATGCAAACAGTACTCAAGGTCCGGCCTCACCAATACCCTGTATAGCTGCAGCATGACCTCTGTGCTCTTGAATTCAATCCCTTTAGCAATGAAGGCCAAAATTTCGTTTGCCATCTTAATAACCTGTTGTACCTGCAAGCCAACATTTTGCGAGTCATGATTCATTCTTTGGCATATTAGACGTGTCCTTCACCGTGGAGACCGACACAAAATAATCGTTCAAAACCGCAGCCATTTGCTTATCATCATATATCAATTTCCCATTATCGTCTTCCAAGGGACCTACATTGACTTCATCCACCCTCTTCCGCTTTGTATATTTGTATAAAAGAGCCATGGGGGAAAATGAGCAATATAGGCCTGGAACCAGTCCCATTTGATATCTAATTTTCGGTGTTAGATATGCTCTATGACTAAATTTCAAGTGTACATACCGATAATTCGAGGTTTTCGAAGCAACAGCAGCATTATCACAAATCGCATCCTAGTCTAAGTTTTGTCCCAAATCGCTTGTGTCCCTATCCCGGGCTTTCATTCCTGTTGTGTGTGTATATTTCTGGGAGTTTAATTTATCATTGATATATTACACTATCTGTCTTGGAGCACTCTGTATCCAGCTTAAAATGGGATGGTTCTTTAATTCTGACCTTCAGGGAACAACCGTAGGCCTTATAAGCTGATCTTACTCTAAAGTAGAAGAAAAGAGACTGTTTATCAATATTATATCGAAATATCCATTCTTGAAAGCTAAGGATAGTACTTGCCCCATTAATAGCTTGAAGAGTAGTAATAACTTTATCCTCCCAAGTTCTGTTGATGAATGGTTTCCTCCAAGAGGGAAGATGATTATTGTTCCATAATGGAGATGATTTACACCATACGCTTTTAAATTTTAGGCATTTTTCTTCTGTCCTAAACACTTGTAGGTTAATCTTCTAACATTAAATCTTAACATAGTAAGATTTTCTAATTTTTCTGTGTTGCTCATCTTCACCTGCATCTGTTGCTGCAAGTTGGTGGCCTTGACTTACCCCCTTCCAATCCCACTTCCCATAACCTGCCCATTCAACCCCTTACTTTGTAACATCTGTGAGTGTCACTTAGCACTGTCAAAAACTGAATATTAAGAGCCCCACTCCAGCACCAACAAATTAGAAAGGCAAAACGGTTCTCATAGGCAATCAAGTGAAAGTGACAAGGAAAAGAAACCTGGTCAAACCCATTAACCTATATAATTAAAACCATTCCCGTCTCAAATATAGTGTAACACATAACCAAAACCCCAACAGTTCTCTTGTGGGAGACTGTTGCTTTAATAGACCGTCACTAAACGATGACGTCAGTGACGTCATCTCGCGTGCAGGAACGTAAACAAGTCTACTGGGGACGTAACCCAAAATTAATATGTACAACTTGAGTTTTTAGAGCAAACTGCTGTTTTTCAGCTTCATTCTTGATGAAGCATGACATTTGGGTGTGTTGAATATCACCTTAGAAAGTAAAAGATAAAAAAGTATATTCGAGGTGGACTTATATCATATTACCATGTTACCCTTGTACTAACAATGTAACTGAGCCAATGCCTTAAGACTCTGACCTGCAATACGCAGAAACAAACTGGCCCCTTAATTAAATAAATACAAAAGTGCATCGCGTGACTTTCCAATAAAAGAATAACCAGAAAACTTCACACCTTTGAGTTAACTTGCCCGTGCATGTTGGATTGCACATACAGGCTGGTCGGAGCACTTAATGCATTTCTATCTCCTCCTGCGGGGCGTTTGGACTTTGCCCAGGGTCTTCCTTCATATCTCCCAGCACCAATGATTTCAGGGCTTCTTTCGCTTTCTCTGCTGAGTTAAATTATATCTTAATGCCATTGATATTCACTCTCAAAATCGCCGTGTATGTCAGGAATGAGTTGATCTCCTTCTGTCGAAGCTTAGCGTGGATCTCCTTGTATTCTTGCCGTTCCTGCATCGTACCAGGACTATAGTCAGCAGAGAACTGCAGCTGGGTGCCATCAGGGAGAGTAGGTTTGGCTTTTTTCGCGCCCTCCAGGATAGCCTGCCGGTCAGTGTAGCCTAGAACCATAAAAACCATGGTCCGCGGTCTTGAAGTGCTGTTGGAAAAGATCCTATGTGCTCTATTAATCCCCAGTGGAGTGTTGTGGTAGTTCCTGAGCACTGGAATACAATTAGGCAGCATCTCCTCGAGGTAGCCTCTCGGATCAATCGCCCTCACCGCCTGTCGGTAAGTTGTTTCTCCTGGATCTATCCTGTAAGTCGTTTGACTTCTTCTGTATCTTAATCACCTCCGCGAGACAGGAGTTAGTATCTTTCTCATTCTTGCGTAAGCTAACCTGAATGTTGTCTATTTTGTTGAAGACCGTGCTAATTTTTTTCGCATGAATCTCCGCTTGCTCCTTTAACGCCGGAGAATGTTGCTATTCTCTGCCACATGCTTCTGTATGGGGTCGAGGGCCTTTTCCAGCAACTTCTTTAGCATGTGGGCGACCGTTTCTTGCAGCAATCCCATCTCCATGGCCATTGTTTGCTTAATTAGCACAGCTATTTCCTCGGATGAATCACTAGCTTGGTGTCCTGCCGAAGGGTCTAGGCCCGAAAAGTTGACTGATCGTTTCCACGGATGCTGCCCGACCTGCTGAGTTCCTCCAGCGTGTTGACCGTGTTGACCACATCATCTCCAGTGCACTTTGTGTTTACTGGCTTGGTGCCGTCTGCTGGTACAGTGGCATGCAAACGTTTGGGCACCCAAGGTCAAATTTCTGCTATTGTGAATAGCTAAGTGAAATAAAGATGAACTGATTTCCAAAAGGCATAACGTTAAAGATGACACATATCTTTAATATTTTAAGCAAAATTATTTATTTACTTCCACCTTTTAGTTTCAACATAACGGAAAAATGCGCGAAGCAAAGGTTTGGGCACACTGCAAGGTCAGTAGTTAGTAACACCCCCTTTGGCAAATGCCACAGCTTGTAAGTGCCTTCTGTAGCCAGCTAAGAGTCTTTCAGTTCTTGATTGGGGTATCTTCGCCCATTCTTCCATGCAAAAGGCTGCTAGTTCAGTGAGATTCTTGGGCAGTCTTGCGCTGATCTTTTGAGGTCTATCCACAGATTTTCGGTGATGTTTAGGTCGGGGGACTGTGAAGGCCATGGCAAAACCTTCAGCTTGCGCTTCTTGAGGTGGTCCATTGTGGAATTTGAGGTGTGTTTAGGATTATTATCCTGTTGTAGAAGCCACCTTCTTTTGATCTTCAGCTTTTTTGTTTTACAGACGGTGGAATGTTTGCTTCTAGAATTTGCTGGTATTTAAATGAAGTCATTCTTCCCTCTACGAGTGAAATGTTGCCCTCGCCACTGGCTGCAAAACAAGCCCAAAGCATCCTCGATTCACCCAAATGTTTAACAGTTGGAGAGGTGTCCTTTTCATGAAATTCTGCATCCTTTTTTCTCCAAATGTACCTTTGCTCATAGTGGGCAAATAGTTCTATTTTAACTTCATCAGCCCACAGGGCTTGTATTCCAAAGGTCATCAGGCTTGTTTAGATGTTCCTTTGCAAACATCTGATGCTGAACCGTGTGGAGAGGACACAGGAATTATTTTCTTTTGATGTCTCTTCCATGAAGGTCATATTTGTGCAGTTATCGCTGCACAATAGAGAAGTGCATCGCCACTCCAGAGTCTGCTAAATATTCCTGAAGGTCTTTTGCAGTCAAACGTGGGTTTTGATTTGCCTTTCCTGCAATCCTACGAGCAGTTTTCTCGGAAAGTTTTCTTGGTCTTCCAGCCCTCAACTTGACCTCCACCATTCCTGTTAACTTCCGTTTCTTAATTACATTACGAACTGAGGAAACAGCTAACTGAAAACGATTTATTATCTTCTTTTATACTTTTCCAGCTTTGTGGACATCATTTATTTTAATTTTCAGAGTGCTAGACAGCTGCTTAGAGGAGCACATGACTGCTGATCGTTGGGACAAGGTTTGAGGAGTCAGGATATTTATAAAGCTTTGAAATTGGCATCACCTGGTATTTCCTAACGATGACTGTGGCAAGCCATAGCCCTGGCAAGCTAATTAAGGTCTGAGACCTTGGTAAAACTTATCTGAGAGCTCAAATCTCTTGGGGTGCCCAAACTTTTGCATGGTACTCTTTTCGTTTCTTTCACCCTAAAATCGTTCATAATAAAAAAATGCACTAATCGTGCTTAAAATGTTGAAAAGGATGTTTCATCTGTAACTTTATGACTTTAGGAGATCAGTTCATCTTCTACTCATTTAACAATTCACTGTAACGAACATTTTGACCAGCGCTGCCAAAACTTTTGCATGCCACTGTATCTAGTTTCTTGGTTGAATCTGAATCATTTTTGAGTTCATGTCTTTAGTTAGATCTTGCTCCAACTCAAACTTGTATTAAGACCGTCTACGAGCCCCAAGGAACGCGAATAAGAACGTGAATATGTCAGCGCTCAGTGCTGTGCTGCCATCTTGCCTCTTGCCTCACCGGAAGCCTGCTATCTGTTTTTGTATTTTGTGCTCATTTACTTTCATACTCTATCTTCCTTTTCCTTATTTCTTGTTTAGTTGTTCGTTGCTGCTTTTTAAAGTTTTCGCAATCCTCCAGTCTCCCACTACTCTTTGCGACTTTGTACAGGAGCTTTTAATTTGATACTAACTTTTATTTCCTTAGCTATCCAAGGCTGGCTCTCCCCACACGTACTGTCCTTACTTTTGACTGGAATGTACTTTTGTTAAGCACTGTGAAAAATCTCTTTGAAAGTATTCCACTGTTCCTCAACTGTCCTACCAAATGCCTATGCTCCCAGTCCACACTAGCCAACTCCTCGCTCATACTGTTGTAGTCTCCCTTGTTCAAGCATAATTCACTAGTTTTAGATCTAACTACTTCATCTTCCATCTGTATGCGAAATTCAATCATACTACAATCACTATTTCCAGGAGGATCCTTGACTACAAGATTGTTAATGTTACCTGTCACATTGCACAGGACTAGATCTAAGATAGCATTTTTTCCCTTGCAGGTTCAGTAACAAGAATAAATCGAGGATGCATTCTTTGAAGTCCTCCTCAAGACTTCCTTGAGCAAGCTGATTTACCCAATCTATGTGGAAGTTAAAATCCCCCATGACAACTGCCATTCCGTTTTTCCAATCCTCAGTTACTTATTGGTTAATCGCCTCTGCCATTGCAATATTTTTATTATCTAGTTTCTATAGTCTATTGTTATATTCTATACTATACTCTATAGTATATACTGTTGTCTATAGAAAACACCCACAAGTGGTTTTTTTCCCTTTACTATTCTTAATCTCAACCCAGAATGACTCAACATTCTGTTCCGTGGATCTTATATTGTCTCTCACAATAATCTTGATCTCATCCTTGATTAAGAGCACCACCCCAATTTCTTTGCCTCCCTGCCTATCTGTCCATATTATCCAATACCTTTAGGTATTGAATTCCCAGTCATCCACTGCAAGTGCAACCACTTTTCTGCAATGGCCACTAAATTACATACCTTGGCACTGATCTGTGCCACGGTTCACTAACTTGTTTTTAATACTACGGGTATTTAGATAAAAAGCCTCTATACTCATTCTCCTTTTAGAATCTAGTAACCTATGGGATTTTTGCTTTTTACTTTTATGCACTCTACTCTTACTTTTTCTTCACTATCTCTAGCTTTGGCTGCTCAACCTCCCTTTTCAGAATGCCTTGCAGCCTTTCCGAGACACCTCTATGACCCTTGCACGCCGCAGGCAACACGCCATACAGGAGTGACGTTTGCGGCTCCAGAAGCTCCTCTCTATTCCGCTTACCCTGGAATCCCCGACCAGAACGTATCTGCCACTCTTTTTCTTGCCCTCAATCGCTGCACAGCCACCCACGGTGATAAATGCCTGGCTGAGTATTTAGAGCAAGGAGTGAAGTGCTTCAGGTTCTTGGATCATTCGGAACTCTTCTACAGGAAGTATGACCTGTACATAAGGGGAGGGTTGCAGTAAATGCTGATGGGGAACAACATTCTCGCACACTGCTTTCTTGGAGCTATTGGGGAGGATTCAAACTAATTTTGCAGAGGGGATGCAAACCGAAGGGAATGGGGTCAGGACAGCGTGGATGGTGAAAAGAGCAAAGATAGCGTGCAGTCAGACTGTCAGGAAAGGCGGTCAGATGATCGAACAATAAAAACAAAGCTACCAGTGCATCAGGGATGCAGAATCAAAAAGGGTTACAATACTGTTCTCAACGCCTTATAAAGTATAAAAACAGAGTGTGCTCACACATGATCACACCTTCAGAAACAGATGTCTGTGGATATCCCAGTTCTGCTCTCCATCCACTGGAATGTGGCAAGTTGCAGTGCTAACAGCAGTCCATATACAAGGCAATAGTATCATAATCCACATCACATGCGGTGCAGTAGAATCACCTACATATACTGTACGCATGCCTTTCGTCAGCCAGTGAATATAATCGTATGAAGGGATATTGCGCACTAACATGATGATGAAATTTGTCTCTCTCTGTGGTATCATGTCAACAAAAACAATAAGGACAAGCAGCAAACACGTCCATAATTGTGATTTGTTGTTCCGGATTTAATGCTGAGTTCGGGACACGGGGAACCACAGAATGCTCTATTCCCATCACCCAGACATTGAGCGACTTGTGTGTGGGCCTTATCTTAGAGGAAACGTCAATCAGAAACGGAAGCATAATTAGGCCAGTGTGGCAATTTACCTTACAGTGCAATTCATCATGGATGGTATATTGTTACTTTGAACTACTCAATTCATGGCTTAAAGGTAAGGAGAGGAAAGTTCAAGGAACTTAGAGGACGGTTTTTACTCAGACAATGGTTGGTGCGTGGAATGTACTGCCTGAGACAGTGGTGGAGGCAGACAAACTAGAGAATTTTAAGAGACTACTAGACAGGTATATGGAGGAATTTAAGGTGGAGGGAGAGGCAGCGTTTAAGGGTCGGCACAACATTTTGGGCCGAAGGGTCTGTATTGTGCAGTACTATGTTTATCCTATATTAAACAGGAATCTTTATATGTATGCTCGACCAACTAGGACATAAAAATTTGCCAAATGAAACTCTCCAGCATTTTAAGCGGTGCAGAACTATGGTTAATTAAGTTGTGCATGCCTTAACAACGTCATGCATCAGTACATAACTTATCATCATTTTACCCACGTAATATAGAGCCGTTGTTATTCCCAGTATAGAGAAAGCAGAAACAAAGATGTTCTTTGTTCTGTGCCTTCTTTCTGTACAATTCACTCCTGCATCCTCTCCATGACCGCAGTTATGAATCCCCTACCCTCGGAAGGAGCATTCCTCATGGGCGGATTCAATTCCATTGCATGCAACATCGTAAATCCAGATATACCCGCTCACTTGTCCGAAGCGTGCCCCCGGTATTGCTGCTGCGGCAGAGGGACAGCCCAACTGATTGTAAACAACCTTGGTGTCGTCAGTGCCCCATCCATCGTCGCGTACTGTTCCCCATCGTGCATTGTTCAAACCTCCTCTCTCCCTGAACAACGATCGCTGCCGCCTACTAGCCTTATATGGAATGACTTTCAAAGAAGAAATTACTGTATTTTTCAGAGTTTCTCTAACATGTTCGTTTCCACGTTCCTGGACGATAACACATCATGTGAATGTTTGCACAGGCGGAGTCAGCATTGCTGGAGCGCTGATTATTGGGATCGGCCAGCAGTGAAACTGGACTTTCAGGCATTTGCTCAAAGGAGTCGTCAGCATGGAACTGGCATTTCTGGGTAACTTGTGTGTTTCAGTTTTTGATACGTTTCTCTTTCTTCTTGTTTTGTCCGGCACACTTTCAGTAGTTTAAAAGTCCTTTGCGGGTTATACACTCCTGATGTTGTGGAGTCTTGAGCGCCCACGGATAATTACATGTGCGTGAGATGCGTTCAGCTGCAGATGCTGCAAGACAGTGCTATGGATCCGAAGCAGCAGCAGCAAGCCCTTCGTCTTGTACGAGAGATTGAGGAGATCATCCAGGGTTTCTATATCACAGCCTTTCACACCTGGGTTAAACATTATTCTTTGCATGCATGGTTGGTAAATTATCTCAATGTCATGAGGACATCACTGAAGTTACTGGGGGCGGAGGGTAAGAGTAACTCCTTGGGAAAAGTTTCACAGCTAATGTAATGGTCTTTCTGTAGAAGCAGTGTTTGGGTTATGGTTAGAGTTATCGGGTGTTTTGAGATGTGGGCTGTACAATGAGGGGAGTGTATTTTTACACTGTATGCCTGCCACCCAGGTAATATGAGTTTTCTGTTCGGCAGAAGATGGAGAGAGAAGATGCCAGAATGGAGAGTTCGTAGACACCAGAACGTAGTGGCCTCGGAGTGGGGCAGAAAGTTGACAACGGCCCGGGAAATCGATGGACGACCAGCGGAAGTGAAACCGTGAGCTCCAACTTGTGGACTTCAGTCTGTTTAATTTCAATGGGCCCTTTTCTTTTAGTTTTTCTTTACTAACCCTTTAGGCAAATTACGAATCAAAAGCCTAAATCACTTAATTGCATATGGTGTACAGTCCGTTATTTCGTGGTACTGATTTGTAACGGGAACAAATCACGCAGCATCCACAGAAACAAAACGTTTTGCTCAAGTTCACACTTGTCTCAAAGTTCACACATTTGGCGGGGGCAGAGATTTTCTTCCCTCGACTTACGTCACTGAATGAACCTGAGGGTTACACTTCCACCAAATCTTGCCTCAATCTTCTACCTACAAAGACCGAAGTCCTAACCAATGCAATCTTTGCATCATATCTGAAACTTCAGCAAATTTCTATCCTTGTGTGGTAGAACGTATACTCACCGAATGCATTACGTTCTGGCAAGTAGCACCAATCTCTTTAAAGGTAAAATCCTACCGAAAGCAGTATATAAGGTCAAGTCCATCAAAAATAAAACACATCAACACGGCGTACTGTCGCTAGAAGGCAGCATCCATCGTCAGGCAAACCATTACCCAGATCTGCTCTCTTTTGCTGCTGCCATCGGGAAGAAGGTATATGTCGCACAAAACTCGTATCATCAGGTTCAGGACAGGAATTACCCATGTGATGGGCAAACTGAGTTGGAGATAGGGTCCAGAGCTGACCCTATTGAACTGCTGCTCTTGAGAGAGAGGGGGAGGCTTCCAGCGGAGATGTGTGAGAGACAGAGAGACATGATTTAATGTTGTGGTTCTTCGGCTGATTATTCACCTTTGCTCCAAGGACACTTGCTTGCCTGCTTGCTAAGATTCCTGCAGAGACAGCAGGGCGAATCCGGTTAATGAGCAGTTGGTGTCCAGCATACGGAGATAAAAAGCAGGTCTGCTAAGACACAGGCAGCACAACACAGGGCACTATACGAGCTTTGTGCACCCACGCGAAGGTGGGGTTTGGGGATCGATTGGGAGAATTCGATCAGTGGCTCACAGTGTGAGACGGCGCGACTGATGGGGAACCAGCTCTCTCCCTCTCTCCCCCTCTCTCTCTCTCTCTCTCTCTCTCTCTCTCTCTCTCTCTCTCTCTCTCTCTCTCTCTCTCTCTCTCTCTCTCTCTCTCTCTCTCTCTCTCTCCTAGTTTACGGTAATACCAGATTCCAAGGTGTTTTCCTTTTCTGCTGGTTTTTAACCCGGTCACGGTGTATGTGACACCCATCAGGACTGTAGCTCTTGAACCAAATGGTATAACCACTCAACTTCACTTTGTCCTTCACTGAATTGTTGTCACAGCCCGTGACAAGATTTCAAGGACTCCTCCCTTCCTCACCACGACTTTTCGTTATTTATTACTTATTTACGATTGCGGTCGTAGTTATTTATATTTTCTTAGTTCAAATTTCTGAGGTGCGACCATAGCTAAACACATTCATTTCAAAATCAGGAAAAAACATCTGCAAATACAGGATATCCAAATCAAGGAGGGGTAAACTGTACATTGCAGCTAACCTCGAGAGGGACAAATATTCTCTCAGCTGGTTTGTTTGAGCTGTAGGGAGTGTTGACATTAATTTAGCATGGGGATGGGAATCGGAGAAAAGGGACTCAGGATACGAAGGATGTTAAAACAGCAAAAGTAGCGTGCAGTCAGATTGTTCGGAAGGACAGGCAGATAATTGGGCAAAATACAGAAAACAGGATGCAGAATAAAAACAGGTTGTGAATACTGTACTCAAAGTAAGGGATTGAATGTTGCCACATGAAGTTTAATCCTGATAAGTGTGAGGTGTTACATATTGGTAGGAATAATCAGAATAGGACATGCATGGTAAATGGTAGGGCATTGAAGAATGCAGTAGAACAGAGTGATCTAGGGATAATGGTGCATAGTTCCCTGAAGGTGGAATCTCATATGGATATGGTGGTAAAGATAGCATTTGGTATGCTGGCCTTTATCAATCAGAACATTGAGTATAGGAGCTGGGATGTAGTGTTAAAATTGTACAAGGCATTGCTAAGGCCAAATTTGGAGTATTGTGTACAGTTCTGGTCAGCGAATTATAGGAAAAATGTCAACAAAATAGAAAGAGTTTAGAGGAAAATTACCAGAACTTTACCTAGGTTTCAGCACCTAAGTTACAGAGAAAGGTTGAACAAGTTAGGCCTTTATTCTTTAGAGCGTAGATTGTTGAGGGGGGACTTGATAAATGTATTTAAAATTATGAGGGGGATAGATAGAGTTGACGTTTATAGTTTTTTTTCCCTTGAGTGTAGGGGAGATTGAAACCAGAGGACACGAGTTTAGGGGTAACACTAGGGAGAATTTCTTTACTCAGAGAATGGTAGCTGTTTAGAACGAGCTTCCAGTAGAAGTGATAGAGGCAGGTTCGATATTGTCCCTTTAAGGAAAATTGGATAGGTATATATAGGATAGGACAGGAAAGTAAGGGAGGGTTATGGGCTGAGTGCAGGTCGGTGTGACGAGGTGAGAGTAAGCGTTCGGCACGGACTTGAAGGGCCGAGATGGCCCGTTTCCGTGCTGTAACTGTTATAAGGTTATATGGTTATTAAGGCGTTGTATCTAATTGCAAATTAGTTTTATTGTCACACGTACATTGAAACATACCTTGAAATGAATTGTTTGCATCAACTACCACAATCTGAGGATTGTGCTGCACATTCTTGTCAGCACGTTTCTATCGCCATCCCACAGCTTACTGATCCTAACCTGTATGTCGTTGGAATTTGGGAAGGAATCAATGGTGTCATGGGGAAAACATACAAATGCCATAAAAACTGCGGTAATCCCAATCACACACACTCTACAGAGGTAAGCTCACTGCTATCTACCATGCTGTCTGTGATAGGAAATATTCCATGAAAATGCTTAGTAAATTCCTGGTCTGAACTGTTAAAGATCAAGATGGGGCAGCACGGTACCACAGTGGTTAGCACAATGGTTTATAGTACAGGTGACTGGGTTCAATTCCTGCCGCTGCCTGTAAGGAGTTTGGATGTTCTCCTCATGTCCCATGGGTTTTGTCCATATTCCAAAGATGTACCAATTGATAGGTTAATTGGTGATCATAAATTGTCTCGTGATTAGGTTAAGATTAAGTTGAGAATTGCTAGGTGGTGCCGCTCCAAGGGCCAGAAGGACCTATTCCATGCTGTATCACAATAAATAAACAAACAAATAAATAAATAAAATGTTGATGCTTAAATCCAGAAAAAGCTCTGAACACCATTTCTTAGTGCGTTCGTAGCAAATAGCTGGACTTGTTTTTTTTTCTTCCCTGCTGGTCCCCGTTACTTACTCAGTCTCAGACACTGACTCTATCTGTCTCCAAGTGTCAGAAACTAAACAGATTTGTAGATTTAATGTTGCTGTTAACTCCGTACATTTTAAACCACACGTGTGGCACGCTCACAAAAAACAACTCTGTCAACGAACTGATCATCATTAATTCCATTCTGCCTTCCACCTGACAAAACCTCCACCCATGTTGCTGTTAACTCCAGATGTTACTGTTCCACACCCTCCTGATTGACATCCCTCAGTCTATCTCCCTGAAACATAGTCAACTATTTCTGTGTAGTGCACCTGAACGCTGTGCTGTGTCTCAAATTCAACGGCTAGGATGAGTAAATTATGGGTAAGATGTTGCCTCAGGAAACGAGACTGCCCACCCCCCCCCCCCCCAGCACATCATTGGACGGTGTTGGTCATTAATGGAAATGACACATTTAACTGTATGTTCGACGTACACGTGACAAAATAAGATAATCTCTCTTTACGACTCCGAGTTGAATCAAGTTGAGTTATAAAAGAAGACCCAGGTCGCTAGCTGGCGCTATAATGGAGATCCCAATTGGGAACATTAAGTGTTTCACAAAAGTGACGTTATGATTTCTGTTTAGTTCACAGACGATGTCCCATCGAACAGCGCGACAAACGGCAATATCTTGCTGACAGTTCACAAATATGCGTCTTTCACTTCATCGTCTTTCAAATGAGGTTCCACTATTAATCGGCGTGCCATTGAAACCTGTAATTTACATTTGATATTGTGTTTTTGGATCGGTTGAGCAATCTGGTGCTTTGCTGTGTCAGAGGAATTGCAATGAGGTTTGGAGGAGAATGTGTGGCCTAGAAACATTATTGATCCTGTTGCTTTTCTCCAACTGAGGCATCAATGGTACGAACCCATGATTAATTCCATTGCTTTTCTCAAATTGAAGCATTCAGCAAGGTTGAAGTCAACGGGGACGAGGATCGAGGACTAGCAAATGTTCAACTTTGCTTCAGACTGCCCGTATATGATTGGCCTTCCTCTCCCTCTTGCTAGCTGCTGTCAGAGAGAAATGTAGAAGTCTTGGGAACAATATTACAATGATCAATTGAAAGCTCATCTTGGAAGACTTTGCAGTTCATATTTGATATGTGCCTGGATTCCAGTTACTTTATTTTTAAAGCCATTTTTAAGTAGTTTGATCAGGGCGATCTATGCGATCTGGGTCACATCAGTGAAGAATGCTATACCCTACAGAATTGTTTTCTGTACGTACACTGTGATAATAAATGTACAGTGAATATTAGAATTACTTTCAATAAATCAACTTTTTCATGAGTATGTCTTCTTAGGCTGAATATGACATGCTATTACAGATTGTGAATATTTTTATGGAGTGACTCTTGTATATCACTTACCACGTGATGTTTTTAAATTTTTTAAATTATTTTTTTTAGAGAATTACATAAAATGAATAGAATAATAGAGTAATAAAAATTAATATTAGTCCTCCCACCTACCGTTAACCCTTCATCCCCTTAGCATTCCTGTCTGAAAAAGAAAAGAATAAAGGAAAAAAAAAGATTGTCTGGATTTCGGAGCATCCCACATGCTCCATGGGTTCAAAATAACTTTAGTATATATCTTTATTTTTTCCCAAATAACTAATAATTTTGTTTTCAAATGACCTATATATTTAGTACTATCTTTTGTAGATAGTGGTGCCAAATTTTCAAAAATATATCATATTCATTTCCAAAATTATAAGTATTTTTTTCAAGTGGAATATGGCTATATATTTCATTATTCCAACTGTCCGTAGTTAAGTATAAATCTGATTTCCAAGTAATTGCAATAGCTTTTTTGGCTACTGTCAATGCAGTTTTTATCATTTTTTTCTGATATTTATTCAATTTAGGTTTCGGTATTATCCCTTCAATATCGCCTAATAAAAATAATATTGGGCAATGTGGAAGTTGTATTGCAATAATTCGTTTCAGTAAAAGTCTTAGATTTATCCAGATAGATTGAATCTTCAAACAAGACCAAGTAGAGTGTAAAAAAGTACCGATTTCTTGAATACTTTGGAAACATTGAAGATTAAAATTACATTTGAATATTAAAATTGATGAAAAAATTGGTCAAGGCTATGTCTTGATAATATGACAAATACAATAAATGTTCGACTTAGATTAGTACAATACAATTTTTATATCATTTTAATATTCAAATATAATTTTAATCAATGTTTCCGACGTATATATTACACACAAAAAAACCCCAAATTTATCTACCACGTGATATTGACAAGAATGAAGTCTTGGTCAATGGTGAGGAATTCCAATGCAACTGGAGACCAGACCTTGGGTATGGACATTAAAAACGAACGCACACAAACATCTACTCACACTCAGTGGCCGCTTTGTTAGATATGTCGTGTACCATATAAAATATACACTGAGTATATGTCCGTGCTCTTTTGCTGTAGCTCATACACGTCAAGGTTCTACATTTTGTGCATTCAGAGAGCTCGGCTGCACACCACTATTGTAACATGTGGTTATTTTAGTTACTGTTGAGTCAGCTTGAACCAATCAGGTCATTCTCCTTTGACCTCAAAGCCAAAATAAAATTGATTATCAGACGATATACGTGTCTCACATATAGCCCTGAGATTCCTTTTTAGCAAATCTATCGAACAGGAACTGAAAACTGTAAATAAACTGTACAAATGCAGATACAAATAAATAGCAATAAATAATGAGCATAAAATAACAACATAACAGAGTCCTTAAATGCGTGCAGCTATCCCCTCCAGTTCAAAAGCCTGATCTTTGAGGGGTACTAATTGTTCTTGAACTTGTTGGCGCAAGTCCTGAGGTAACTATACCGTTTACCTGATGGCAGCAGCGAGAAAAGAGCATGACCTGGACACTGAGGGTTTTTGATGATAGATACTGCTTTTCTACAGAAACGTTTCATGCAGATGTGTTACACAAGGGGATATTGAGGCCCAGGTATGGAATTAACTGATTACTTTTCATAATGAGCATTTACTGATCAGCCTTGAATAGTGAATTAGGCAAAAGACTTGAACTCGTAAATGAGCCAAGTGAAAATACAAGGAGCCCGAGCCATTGAATATAATTAAGACGAAGATCTATAGGGATCTATAGGGATAGATCTCAAAGATCTATCTTTGAGATCTATAGGGAGTCATGAGTTATAGAGAACAGGCAGGAAACAAAGAACAAAATGATATGTTTTGGACGTTGATAGTGGGCTAAGTATTGGCCTTGGGATATTGATAAAAAATCCCTACTCTTTATGCAGTGTGTCTAATAACTCAGCCAAAAATAAGTCACCCATCTATATACATGCACAAAGCACAAACACTATCCCACTCTGAGGCAGGGTCCAACCTTGTGTACATGGCAACATCCCAACCGATCTATAAGCAATGAAAAAAAGAGGGCACGAATTTCACGTGAAAGGAAGGAGTTTTAAAGGGGATAAAACAGGATATGTTTTTTTACATATATACACAGAATGGCTGCTATCTGGATTGAGCTGCCAGCGGTGACTGTGGAAACAGGCACAATCACTGCGTTTGAAAGGTATTTGGACAGACACGCAAATGCGCAAGGTGTAGAAGTGTATTCTAACTACATGCATCATTAGGGTACGGTCCTAATTTGTGGGGGGAGGGAATTAGCATAGACCGGCAAAAGCATCAGCAAACATATGGCGGGCAAAAGGGTCCAGTTGTGTGCTGTACAAGTCTATAACACTACAACAATCCCCACCCAGTCTGCACGTGGCAAGCATCCATGCAACACGGCAAGGCACAATCAAATTCCCATTCAATCCATAGCATGGCCCCCACACAACTATTGCATGGCAAGATCCCAAAACACAGCTCCTCCATCCCCATCAATGCATGCCCCCAACAAGATCCCACCAACCATGTGCATAGAATAGTAGATCGCATACCAGCTCTTCGGTAGACATTGTTGTGCCAACCATTTGACAAAGCGAACCGTTCCCTCACACAGACGCCTCCATTATTCTGTCACCTACGTGCCTATCGTAGAGTCTCTTAAATGCCCCTAATGACAACCTATGCACCTAAATATAGAACCTCTGACATTCCCCATGTACTCTCCTCTAAACACCTTAAAGTTATGTTCCCTCATGTTAGCCATTGTCACTTTGGGACAAAGTCTTTCACTGTACACCCGATCTATGCCTCTTACCTTGTATATTTTTATTAAGTCACCTCTCAAGCTTCTTCGCTTCAAATAGAAAAGCTTGCTCAACCTCGAAAGACATGCTAATTTTGGTAAATCTTCTCAGCATACTCTTTAAAGCTTCTACATTCCTTTTAAATATCCTGAGTTTAAACTTTGCTCTGTAATGAGGCAAACAGAACTGAATATAATACTCCAAGTGTGGTCTGACCATGTAGTTTAACGCTTAACCAACAAGACACCAAATAGGACGGGGATAGCAAAATCCAAACCCTATCACCCCCACCCCCTCCGGTTCATCACTCTAACAACGCTAACTCTGAAAATCCCCACAATCTGCACCGAACGGCGATCGCAGCGACAGGAATCTACTCACCGGCCACCGAGCTGCGTATCCCCAAACTAGTGACGAGGAGCTGAAGGAACGCCCAAGTGGTGGAATACCGACACGTGGTTGCGACTGTCGTAAAAGCAAAGAGGGGCGGGAGGCAGGAGGAGACGACGCACACCGTACCGCCCCAGACCCTGCCACACTTTCGCTCCTCATTTTGTGGCAGCGCCGGTCAGTGAGGGTGCTGCCCGACCGTTGGCAGAGGCGCGCGTCCGGGAGTGGGTGGGTGAGGGTGTCTCTGTCGGGAAGCCGTGGCGCCCGAGCTTGTTGTCAAGTGCGAGCGCAGGCTTTGGCTGGTTCCAGCTTGTCGAGTCTCCGATCGTAAGGAGGCGGCGTATGGAGCTGTGGGATGGTTTCCTTTTCGTCAACAACACGACGGTACCCGAGGAGGAGGGTTGACAGGGAAGGAAGAAATGTGGGCGGGACGGAGGGAATAGGGGAATTGGAAGGTATGAGAGGTAAAAAGCGGAGGGACGAGGGAGGCAAAATAAGCGAAAATTCTTGAGAGGGTTTAGGCGACATGAGGTGTGTGGGAGGGAAAGGGGAAAGTTGTGGGACGGAAGCGGAGGGTGTAAGAGGGAATATGGAGTGAGGGAATTAAGGGAGGTGTAGAGAGAGGAAAGGGGGCGGTTGAGGAGAGGGTGGAAGGGAAACTGTAAGGTGACGGGATTGGGCAAGTGAGTGAAGGAAGGAGGGAAGGTCTGGGGAAGATATAGGGAGGGGGAAGTGGATAAGAAGACGGAGAGGGAAAGTGAGCAAGGGGACAAGAGGGAAGAGATGAGGGTGAGTGAGAGATGAAGGAAAGGGTGAGAGAATGTCTACCGAGAAAATAATAGAGAAGAGCAGTGGAGGGAGGGGAAGAGGCGGAATGAAGAGAAGAGTTAGGGAACAAGAGAGAGAAGGAGGGGGCACAGTAGCGGAAGGGGAGGTGAGAGGTAAAGAGGAAGGATAAGGGGAGTGTGAGTAAAGAGGTGGATTGAAGAGATTGGGAAGTGTGAAGCGAGTGGAATAGGCTGTACCGAAAGTGATGAAGTGAATATAGAGGAGGAGGTGAGGGATAGGCAGTTGTAGAAGATGGGGGTAAGAGAAAGGGAGTTTCAGAGGATGGAATGGAGGAAGGGGTGACGGATGGACAGATGTAGACGTTAGTGGTGAGGTACAAGCAGTTGTCGAGTCTGTGGACAGTCGGGTGAGTGCAGGGGACAGGCGCAGGTGGGAGGCTGCAGAGGATGTTGGAGGCTCTTAAATTCACTGCATGGAGATGGTAGGTGGGCGACTTGGATATAAAGGTCCCTCTGATATTTTTTTACAGCAGCTTTTTACAATTGGTCTGAGCAGGAGATTTTTTTTACAGGGCCTGAAAACTGTGCAGCACTTTAAATCGTTTTTTTTGTAATATGCATAATATGAATATTTGAAATGAAAATTTAAAAAAAATATATACTTCACTTTATTTTTTAGTTGAAGGGCAAGGAAATAAATTACAGCAAATAAAATCTGTCATGTTTTGCATGTTTTTTCTTGTCTGTCTTTAATACAAATCCATTGCCTATAATCATCATCCAAATTAATTGCACATCCAGATGAAAGATGTATTTTAATCCTCAGAAAATCATATAGATGTTCCACATCTAGTCTGTTCCTGGAATGACATTTGATTCTATTCGTAAAACGGAATCCACTTTCGCAGTCAGCACGAACATTTCCAGCTGCAGAAGATGCAGATGGTGGGTTGACGAATAGTGCAGAGGCTGTCATGAATGAGACTACTGCTAAGCATCGTGATACTGAGAGTGCATGACAAGGTGGGTGCACTGGGTAGTGCAGGAGTTAGAAGGTAATTACAGATATTGGGAGATATTGGTAAATGCAGAGTGAGTGACAAGAGGTGGTTGAAGAGATTTGTGCTGAATGGCTGTGTGTGAGGAGGCAATGCAGACTGATTCTCAGGGGGTGAAGAAATGGGCGCTATAGGTGAGGGGGAATAAAAGGAAGGAGGAATTGGTTTATGATGGGGGATGGTTATCGAGGTTGCCTGAGGGATTAGTGTGAAATGTTGGTGGGAGAGGATGTTGTTGGGCGACACTTAAATGAAGTGAATTTCTGGAGATTGCTCTTGCCTCCCCCTCCTCCTCATCATCCTCCTGATTCCTAACCTTGTTCACCTTGATCCTCCTCATTTCCACCTTCGAAAGTTACAAGGGTGAATGTGCAGCCTTTTCCTGGAATTGGGGAATCAAGAACTAGAGAGAGTAGGTTTAAAATTAGAGGGGCAATTTTAATGAATGTAAGGGGTGATTCTTTGACGCAGAGGATGGTCAGTATCAGAATTGGTTTAAATTATAAGTTTGATATAGGACACAATTGTGTGTCAGGATCTCTGAGGACCTAACCTGGTCCCAACATATTGATCCAGCTGTAAAAAAGGCGACACAGCGGCTGTATCTCATTAGGAGTTTGAAGAGATTCGGTTTGTCACCTAAAACATTTTAAAAATCTTTTGTAGCCACTGTGGAGAGGATTCTGACAGGCTGCATGATTGTCTGGTATGTTTGGCGGTGGGGATGGCTTCTGCACAGGATCAAAAGAAAGTACAGAACGTTGTGAAATTGGTCAGCTCCATCTTGGGTACTATCCTCTATAGTATCCAAGATATCTTACAGGAGCAGTGCCTTAGAAAGGTGACATCAATTATTATGAGGCCCCATCACCTAGGACATGTCTTCTTCTTATTGTACCCGGCAGGAAGGAGGTACAGAGGCCTGAAGGCACATATTCAGCGACTCAGGGACAGCTTCCTCCCCTCTGCCATACGAATCCTAAATGGGCATTGAACCCAGAAACACTACCTCACATTTTTTAATATATTATTTCTGCTTTTGCACTATTTTCAATCTATTCAGTAGACACATACACTCACTGTAATTGATTTACTTGGTTATTTACTCAATTATCATTGTGCTGTTGCTAAGTTAACAAATTTCATAACACTCGCCGGTGATAATAACCCTGATTCTGATCATTTGTAGTTTTGCAGCAGCAGTACAGACCATAAATTAGTGCAAAAAAAAAAACAGCGAAGTAGCTGTTCATGAATGGATTCATGAACTGTTTTGAAGTCTAATAGCAGAAGCTGTTTGTGAATTATTGAATGTGTCCCTTCAGATTCCTGAACCTCATCCCGATGGCTGTAATGAGAAGAGCAGTTGGAGAGCCATGTGTGTATGTATACGACAAACTGCCAGAGGAATTTACTGAGGCAGGCACAAGAGCAGCACTTATGTTTATTATTTCCATTCATAATTCAAGTCAATTAAAATTACATATGGGAAGGCATTCAAGGAAGTTGATTTTTTTTTCAAAGCATCTACAGAGGACCAAACTACACGCAGCTGGGTGAAGGCAGGCTTCAAACATTGTGAAGGACCAGTGTAAGCAAAAAAAAAAAAAATCTGGGAAAGCATGTAAAAGTGAAAAAATAAGGGTTTTATTACCCAAAATGTTTACAAACTCTATAAAGCTGTTCTAGAGTCCAAACTTGAATCAGCTATATAGAACAGAACAATACAGCAATTACTCCTCAAATCAAGAGATGCCACTCATCTCCTGACTTATATTCGATGTTGACCAGTCTATAGTAATTTATAGGGGAGAGTAAACTTACCTCTCCTTAAAAAGATACAGCATAAATGAGCTCCAGAGAACACCCTTCTGGCTGTCGCAGAATGGCACAATCCAATTATCCAGCTCCATCCACTTAAATTGGTATAATGTAACAGCTCAGTCGTTTGCCAGATTATCAGGAGGATGGTCGGCTGCAGGACACTTTAATATGCCCGGTTAATGGTAAGGCTGGTAATTGCAGTTAAACTAACATCATTTTGTTGCATTGCCTGGATTTCAGTTAGTATTTGAAACCCCAAAAGCTGGGATGGGTGTGTTTCAATGGATGCATTCACTTCAGCATTTTGAAACTTTTCCCATCTAATCTGGCTACGAGTTTAACGATCCCTTCCAGGCTTAGTTTCAATTTCAGCATTATATAAAGTAAGTTCACTGAGAGGTTAGGTAGAATGTCTGATGTTCTTGTCTTTTGACTGTGTAAGTGCAAAATTACGGACCTTACTTGGATACAAGATATCAACGTGCATATCCTGACCTAGCACCACCGGAAAGTGGAAATGATCATCAACCCCTCTGTTCAGGAGAGAGTTCTAGCCTTGCACTTTGATATAAACATCTGCTGCGGGATAACATTTTTCATCTCCATGTACACAAAAGATGGGCACAGTCTCAGTCATGCACATACTATGAGGAGGAATGAACTGTCTATAAAAAAGGGTCTGGTCGTTGCCACTGTCAACAAGTGCCTTTAACTCACAGCCATTCACCTCCACCGTGATCTCCCTCTGCGATTATCGTGGCTCCTTCTTTGACCACAAGTCATCTCTGGGCACATAGCACATCTGGGTTAGTTTGACAGAATCCTTGTGGCAAACAAATTTAGTGTGCCCCGTTTCACCACACATGTAACAAATGTGACTCTTGGAAGATCTAGAAAATTAGTTAACCTCTGTAGATTTCTCCTTTACAGGAGCCTTACCCCCGGCTGAATCCACCATTTTTATTGACCGGGGACATCTGGCCCTTTGTGATCCTTAGCTAACTTCTGTCACCACCTGTCACCAGCCCATGTTTTTGGAATAGTTGTTCATCCTCTGGTCTCCCAAATCAGGGCTATCATGTTCATTAATTGTTACGTGCCGATCATGATAAAATTCCTGTTTCTCCCCGCACCAAATTCAGCTGGTTGATATGGTACCGCCCTCTTTTATCTGGCAAAGTCGCTAATTTTTACACTGAAGGACTTGTGCTGTGTATAATTTCACTGGGCCCTGCAAACTTCGGAATTAAAATGATGGAGGTTTGTGTATTCTAGCAATCGCTCTTTGTCCTGGACTTAATTCTATAGGACTGACTTTTGAGTCAAAGCAGGCTTTACTCTGATGCTTCTTTTTCCTTATTTGGTCGGCTGCCGCATGATTGGACCCTTTTGGTGTCTCTACCGATTGTTGGGCCCAGTTCTCTGACACAATCCCATCGATTTCAGGTTCTGCCATATCTAGTACAAACAACTCCACTAATCCTCTCATGCCCCTTACGGTCATGAGATTATAAGGGGTGTAACTAGTTGAAGTATTCCTTAATATCATCATTGCACAAGTGAAAACGACCTGTCACGCCTTTCCATCATTTTTGCAGTTATATTTTTGGTGTTCAATTCATCGTTTCCACAATTCCACTAGACTGTACACAATCGGGTGTATGAAGTTTGTGCTTGATCCCTAAAAGTGCCATGACATCTTGCATTATATGGGCTGTGAAGTGTGTTCCTTGATTCAATTTGATACTCCAGGGATGTCCACAGTGAATGAATATCTTTACCAATAAGAATTTTGCAATTTCATTTGTTGTATTTGTCTTAGCCGGGAAAGCTTCCATCCACTTCGTAAAAGTATCTATAACTACCAGAATAAATATTCTGTCCTCCTGGATTGGGCAGTAAAGGGCGAATTTAATCTATTTTCAAATCAATCTAATGACCTTCCACTGATCTGGTCTGTCGAAAGACTTCTTTCTTTACGTTTCTGTCAGGATAATATTGTGCACAGATCAAGCAGTTTTTGACATCTTAGGCCACCAGCCCACTTCCTTGATCTTTTCCAAGTTGCTTTCGCACCCCTGATGACCTCATAGATCATGGTACCAATGGATCATCTGGTTTCATCCTCCCTCTGGAACCAGAAGCTTTGACAAACGCACCCTGTGTTCTTCATATATTTCAGATCCTGCTCTTTCTATCAATTTTTAAAAAATATTTTTAAAATATTTATTTTTCTTTTGCTCTTCTGTTAAATTCATAACTTTAATCAGTTCTTCCTTCTGCTTCCCACTCTCCTCAATCTGTGGCTGCCATTCCTATCCAAAATAAAGCTCCTTTCAGACTTTCTATTTCACTCAGGAGGTAATTTAGAGTGAGATTCCACCTTCATGACTCCATACTCCTTTCCTTTTGCCTCTTCAAATATATATTGCAATAAAGCAGCAGATGGGAGGGGTTTTCCATCAGCTGAAACAAACCCTCTGGCTTCTCACAGAGGAAAATGTTCCATAAGGCAGTTACAAACATGCATACCATCAGAGTCTATGACTGACTCTGGCTGAAAATATTCTGGATGACCAAATGCTACAGCTGCCAATTCTGATGCCTGTAAACTTAAGGTTTTGGCTGACTTTTAAGCTACATTTCCTGGCCATGTTCATCCTCTACATATATCCCACATCCAGTTATCCTCTCAACATCCTGTGCTGATCAGAATCCATCCATAAACATTTTAGAGTATTCTTTTTCCTTTAATATCTTTTTTCCCCAGTCATTACTTTATTCGATCTGTTTCTACCTCTTTTTGGTTTTATTGCAAATGAACCCTTAGGATCATTTGCTATCATAACTTGACAATCCAGTTCACTTCTTTGGCACACTAGATTATCAGCCAACATTGATTAGTGTTTACTCGGTTTGTATTAATATTTCTTCCTTGGAAGTGCAATATCTATTTGCAATTCTATTTTGGCTTTCTGAATCATCTTCAATTTTTTCCATCAAACAGTGACTGTATGGAGGTGTGCTCGTCAGTATTGTCATTTGGCCCCGTGGCCAACGCTTGCTTCAGAGCTATAAAGGTCTGGGAATTTCGAGAAGACTGCTCACAGATTGTAGAATTCCGGATCACATGACACGATTCTATAAGCTCTGCAGGCATCTGATCCCATTGACCTGCAGCCCCGAACTCATTGGTCCGTCCCACTGTATACTGGTAAATTGGTATATATATATTAATTATTGTCATGTTATTCAAGATTGCTAAGACCATAACATAAAATATAGGACCAGTCTTGGGACATTTGGTCCATCGAGTCTGCTCCGCCAACTTATCATGGCTGTTCTAAATTTCCTCTCAGCCCCAACCTTATGCCTGCTTCCCAAATCCCTTCATATCCTGACGAATCAAGTATCTATCAAACTTTGCCTTAAGCATACATAAATAGTTCGCCTCCACAGCTGCCTGTGGCAAATAATTCTACTTATTCACCACTCTCAGGGTAAAGAAGTTCATCCTCATTTCTGTTCTAAAAAGACGCCCATCTCTTTTGTGTCTGTGGTCTTAGATTCTTCCACTACCGGAAACATCGTCTGCACATCCACTCTGTCAAGGCCTTTCACCATTCGATGGTTTCAATGAGGTCAGCCCTCATTCTTCTGAATTCTAGTGAATACAGCCCACAGCCATCGTAAAGTCTTCATATTCAAAAGATTCAACCCTGGAATCATTTTCCTGAATCGCCTTCGAACCCTCTCCATTTTCTGCACACCCTGTCTTAGATAAGGGGCCCAAACCCCAATGCTCCCAGTGAGGCTGCACTAGTGTTTTATAAAGTTTCGAAAATATGTCCTTACGTTTATATTCTAGTTCTCTTGAAATGAATGAGAACATTGCAATTGCCATTGTCATCACAGACTAGCCCTGCAAATTAACCTTTAGGGAATCCGTCAAAAGGATTCCCGAGTCCCTTTGCACTTTTTTTGTATTTTCTCTCCATTTATAAAATAGTCAACCCTTTCATTTCTTCTACCAATATGGCTGAGCATACATTTGCCAACACTGTATTCCTCCTCCCATTTTTCTGTCCATACTCCTAATCTGTCCAATTCCTTCTGTAGTCTCTGCACTTCCTTAAAACCTTTTCCACACCCTCCACCGTCATATCGACTGCAACATTTCCAACGAAGCCTTCAATTCTATCACCTAAATCATTGACGTTTAATATAAAAACTATCAGTCCTAACACCGGCACCTATGAAACACCACCAGTCACCAGCAGCCAGTCAGAAAAGGCTCCATTTATTCGAATGTTTTAGCAACTGCCAATCAACCACTGATTTATCAGTGCTACAATCTTTCCTGTAACAATGTTGATTGTTAAGGAACCTCATGTGTGGCACCTTCTCAGAGGCTTTCTGAAAATCCAAGTGCACCTCAACTGATTCTTCTTTGTCTAACCCTTTGATCATTTCTTCAAAGATTTCCAACAGATTTATCACATAAGATTTTCCCTTAAGGACACCGTTCTGACTATCAGCTATTTTATTAGGTGCCTCCAAGTACCCTGAGAACCCATCCTTAATTACCTAGTGTTTTATAATGTTTCAAAATTATATCCTTACTTTTATATTCTAGTTCTCTTGAAATGAATGAGAACATTGTATTTGCCTTTGTCATCACAGACTAGCCCTGCAAATTAACCTCAGGGAATCCGGCAAAAGGATTCACGTGTCCATTTGCACCTTTTTTGTATTTTGTCTCCATTTATAAAGTAGTCAACCCTTTCATTTATTCTACCAATATGCCTGAGCATAGATTTGCCAACACTGTATTCCATCTCCCATTTTTCTGTCCATACTCCTAATCTGTCCAATTCCGACTGTCCGATAGTTTCCTTTCTCTGCCTCTCTCCCTTCTTCAAGATTAGAGTGACATCTGCAATTTTCCATTCTTCCAGATCCATTCCAGAATCTAATGATTATTGCAAAATCGTTACTAATGCCTCCACAATCTGTTCAGCCACTTCTTTCAGAAATCTAGGGTGTGCGCCAACTGGTCGAGGTGATCTATCTACCTTTAGACCATTCAGTTTCCTGAGATCCTTCTCTCCACATGGTACCTTCACACACTCATGCCCCCTAACACCTGGAATTTCTGCTGGTGTCCTCCATTTATGCAAAATACTTATTCAGTTCGTCTACCATTTCATTTTACACCATTACTACCTGTCTAGCATCTTTCTCCAGCAGTGTGTTATCTACTCGCTCTCTTTTATACGTTATGTATCTGAAGAAACGATTTGTACTGTCTTTAATATTCTTGGCCAGGTTTCGTATTCCATCTTTGTCTTCTTAATGGATTTTTAGTTGTCTTCTGTTGTTTTTTAAATGGGTTTATTAATCAACATTCAAAATTGTTAAAACTTATTTAATTTCCATTACAAAAGTGTTAAGGAGAACGAGATCATTGTTACTCCGGATCTGCTGCAGCACAAAAACAAACATAATATAAATACACAGTAAATATAAATACAAGATAAACTTCGGTACATAGATTGATTGTATGACTATAAAGGAACGACGCTGTACATTAGGTTCCTGACAGCAATTGAAAAAGTGCTGGTAGTGGGTGGTGTTCAGAGGTAGGTTAGTGAAGGTGTCGATCAAGCTTTCTGTTTGAAGAAACTTAGTGCTTTTGAGTCTGGTGGTCCTGACATGAACGCTACGTAACCTCTACATTGTTCGTATATTGAGAGTATATGGGAGGTTGTCACACTTACCTGCGTACACTTTAAAAAACAACTTGTATTACCATCCGTTAATACAAAGAAAAAAATACAACTTTGAATAAAGTTTCCAGTCAATACAATGAAAACGTCCAGAATAAAGAAATACAGTGATGGAGAAAGTGTGGCATAGTCAAACTACAGATTTCAAAGTCAGAGTGAGGCAAATTGGGAGGTAAGGTGTATGTCTTATCGACCCAGGGAAAGGTTTAATATTTTTATAATGGCGTGATTGAAGCTGTCAGTGAGACTCAATAAAGGCCCTTCACTATTCGATTGGCTCCAATGAGGTCACCACTTAATCTTCTGAAATCTCGTCAATACAGGCCCAAGCCATAAAAAGTTCTTCCTATGACAAGCTAATAAAACCATGAATCATTTTCCTGAACCTCATTTCAACCGTCTCCAGTTTCCCCACCCATCCATCTAACCGCTCCCTTGGCCACAAGTATGACGGACCAGTCTGAGTTCCTTAACACCTCCCGCATATTCTTATGCGGGCATGTGCCTCCCTCCACCCCAGTCTTATTCGCAGCTCTATTTAAAATGGTCTCGACCTGAAACATCGACTCTTTATCCACCTTCATAGATGCTGTCTGACCTCCAGCATTCTGTGTGGGTTATCACAGTTTCAGATGAGTGGCCGGGCGTTAAAACGGGATGTAATATGTAAGACCTTAATACAGATTTGGTCTAAATCCCTTTCACAAAGCGAATTTGGCTCGGCATTGTTTCCGAAGAGACCCTCATCCGATACTGAATGATCCATTCCTTCATCGCCCAGGCAGTGACGTCAGATTGGATGCAGCCAAATTTTCGGGAATACATCACCTCCTCCCATTCATGGAAAGTATCTCATCTGAGTCTTTCACTCTGAGGAGACTGCTCAAAGTTAGTAGACTTGCTGATCACGCGCCACGACTACATCAGCCTTGTAGGCAGATCCCAGATCCATCCCACTGCACAGCGGATATTGGTAATTGGGTTTATGGGTTTATTATTCAAGATTCCAAATTGTCTGATATCATTTCAATTCGCAAGTGCAAAGGAGAAATAAATAGTTGTTACTGCGCATTCAATGCAACGAAAAAACACACAAAAACACAGAAAAATCTTTACCACAGTGCATTGAGTTTCCAGGTAATGCAATGACAGAGTGCAGAATAAAGCGTTGCTATTACAGTGCGAACAGCAAATTGCGAAGTCACAGCGAGGCGGATTGCGATATCAAGAGTTCGTCAGTCGTCAGGGTGAAGGGTTGAATATTTTATAGCGGCGTGATTAACGGCGTTCCTGAGCCTGATGGTACGTGCTTTCGGGCTTTTGTGTCTCCTGCGAGATGATGCAGAATAAACGTCCGGGATCGGTAGGTCTGCGTGTTGCCTCAGTGGTCCGGATTCAAAGGGGTTAACCGTAGATGGATGTTGTGTATTAACGTCAGCCCGCACGGAGTCTGGTTTTGTCACTGGGGGATTCGCAGCTCTATTTAAAATTGCTCCTTTCGATGAAGGTTCACAGGGTTAGCGAGAGCAACCCCCGCGTCACACACGGAGCGCAGCGGCTCAACAGAGCAAGACAATAGTTGCGAGGTTGTGAATATCAAAGTGGGATTTTTTATGAACGGTTGGATCTGCGGCGTGCGAAACGACAGTCACCGACAGGAAGCGGGAAACAGTGACGGAAAATGATTCAGGAAAGAGAAATAGGACCATGGAATGTTCCAGCGACGGGGAAGGGTGTCTTCAGCCTGGCTCCCTATATTTTTTCGAAAAACCCTTGGATGACAGCAGACAATCGGATCTGGTATTTACTCCAGACAATTCAGCCCGTCTACTATCCCGTTCTCGCTTTGGTTGCATTTCCCGGTACGTTCCTGTTCAGCAACTCGACGATTGAGAGACTGACATGTAGTGATCACGGAGACGGGTAGAGTTGTCTGATTGATGGAGAGTTAATTATATGTTCCGTTTAACGCAGTCGAACGCTCTTACTGACTGAACTTCGGGTGATTAACCTCCGATATTTTGACTGGGTCTCGTCAACCACCTTTATCTCCGTGTTTTCGATAAATAATAATAATATTTAAAGAGAACTGTTCATATAGATGATGAAGTTTCAAAGTGTTTTCAAAATACAAACGGGCAGACAAAATGATTTTGTTTAAAACAACGTGAAATAAATACGTTCTGAGCTGGAGTTTAAAAGTTTCAACTGTGCCTGCACCTCTTCTGTTATAGATAATTGAATTCCCCAGTTTGGAGTGTAGTTTAAAATAGATGACTACCCAAATATCTTTTGAGGGAGATGGTAAAAATTGAGCAGACCGGCAGTAGAAGGCTGAGAGCTGGAGCAGAAATTACAGCTCCGCCTCGAAGCACCGAGTATTGAATTAATCTGTATTCACAGTGTGGTGCTGCGTGTTTCACTGTCCTCTGTTATTCCACTTTGGTAATAGCAAAGCAATTCCAATTCAATGATCAACTCCGAGCCCTATTCCAAATCCATTTTAATCGAATGCCGAGAAAAATTCTTCTTAGCAGTTCGTTAGTTGATGTGATGACGTAATTTTGAACTTCTTTGTCGACTTCACTGAGCTATAATCCTCGTCACCAGCAGACATCGCCAATGCTGGAAAACTACAGCCTTCAAGTCTGGGTTCTAAAACATGATTCCATATTTCCTGTCTGTGACTCTCTTGGCTTTGCTCTTTGCAACTGACATGCTTATGTTTCCTTCAATCCCAACAGTGAACGTGCTGACGATTGTGGTCCTGTCCCGGAGAAAGTGCGGTCTTTCTAAAGGAATCACTCGTTACCTGTTGGCCATGGCAGCAGCGGATCTCCTGGTTGTTATCTTAGACCTGGTACTAAGGCAGATTCCGATTGTTTACTGGGAAGCGTTTCATTTCCTGAGTAACATCCGCGTGTGTAATGTCCACGCTGTCCTACTTTACGCAGCCAACGACTGTTCCGTCTGGTTCACCGTCATGTTCACCTTTGACCGATTTGTGGCTATTAGCAGCCATAATCTGAAAGCCAAGTACTGCACTGAGAGAACAGCGGCTGCTGTTCTGGGTACTGTGGCCGCGCTGAGTTGTTTAAAGAACATCTTCTGGTATTATATGTTCTCAGGAGCATACCGGATGTCCAATACCCCTTGGTTTTGCCTAATAAGGTCTGCCGCCGTATTCTCAGTGACCTGGACCGTAGTCGAATACGGCAGCTACCTCCTGACGCCTATCATACCGTTTGTGGTCATTCTGCTGCTCAATACTTTGACCATTAGACACGTGTTAGTGGCGAGCAGAGCCCGGAGGAGACTCCGGAGTTGCAACAGTGGAGATAGTTCCAAAGACTCGGAAATGGTGAACCGTAGGAAGGCGATCATTTTACTGTTGGTCGTGTCGGCGAATTTCATCATGTTGTGGATGCTTTATGTTGTGTGCACTGTCTGGATACGATTGGTTTACATTAGCAGAACAGCACTGATGACTGTCATGACCGAAATTACTTCCCCACCTATATTCATTTTGGAGCTGGGTTACATGCTGCAGTTGCTGAGCTGCTGCACAAACACAGCCCTTTACGCCTTGACCCAGAAGAAGTTCTGGGAGCAGATGCTGGAGGTGGTGAAATTCCCATTCACTCTCATTGTGAGAGAAACTATTCGAAATGAAGAGTATGAAACCGGCGCTACCCACCAGGTTGAACGCGATTGAAAGCGGTTTCCGTCCCAGCAGCCGTCCCTATGAATCGGTGTCGGCGTGGGTTTCTTCCAAATGCATTCACTTTCCAAAGACGTGAAGGTTCTGCTGAAATACTAAATCCTGGAGTGACGCATTATCGCAGGCGGGATTTCGAACAGTCGAGGTTTCTGCAACCCTTCCTCAGAACTGGAAAGGACGGGGAAAGAAACCAGAGTAAGAAGGTGGGCGGAGGGGAAAGTACACAAGGGTGACCGTAGCAGTCAATGTGAGGTAAATAGGAGAGGGGGTGCGAAGCGATGTTAGGAGATGATAAATGGAAGACTAATAGCAGAAGAAGGAACCAGATCAGAAAAGTGAATGGATCACGTGAGAAAGGGAAGGGGCAGCTGTCAGAGGAAATATGTCGTGGAGGGAGACTGGAAGTAAGTGGGGGAGAATGGAGAATTAAAGGAAAGGGAAGATGGGGAGAATGAGCTGGACGTTGCATATATCGGCGTTCAATCGTTCACGCAGCTGTTGCATGACTTCCTGAACTCTACACTAAAGCACGACCAATTAACGGAATGATGCGTACAACTGCTTTACTAATATCTCTACGCGCTTTGTTACCTTCAGAAAGACATCGAGCTCGAGCCGAAGTTCCTACTGCACGTTAAAGCTTCTAAATATCCAACACATAAAATAAATATTTTATGATTACTTTTAACGTCACCACACACACAATGTGCAGCTGGCCACTAATGCCATATTAGCCTCCTTTTGGCATGATGCTTCCCAAATCCCCAATTTGCTCACATCGTGCAGAGTCCTTCGAAAACTTCCTCAACATGCACACATACCCAATTTCTGAATTATTATCCCACCATTTTTAAATAACCCTTTGTGCCGGCATCACATGTCTACCTCTCTGTTCATCGCACTGCCTATCCCGGTAACACGTTCCTGACATCCATCACTCTCGGTGTGAAAGCAATTGCACTGGAAGACTCCTTTGAAATACCATCGTTCTTACTTTTATTCCACATTCTGTGGTGTTTAGGATTGCCATACTGGAAAATTGCTCTGGCTCTGTTTCAATACAAACATGGCAAAAGGAAAGGCAAATACACCGGTCAACCTAAATTCCGATTGCGTTTGTGTTCGTCCATATATTTTTATTATATTCCATTTCCCTCGCCATCTCTGACTCTGTTTCGCAACGCATTCCTGTCAGCCACCACGTAGTGCATAATATATATAACTTCAACGTGTCCTTTCAACTTCCCCCTTCTCAAGTTGACGATTATTCTCATTCGGTGATATATATATACATGATGAAACGAAACATGCTTCCTCGAGGCCACAGAGCAGATCACAAAACATACATGACACACATCATATGAAAAAATATTGCTACGAGAAAGGTTATAAACATAATTCATTATTGGTAACTTACTCAGCAGAGGTGAACAGTAAACTGTAAACTGTAAGCAGCTATTTTCCTTGTGCTAGTCCCGGTGCTAGCAGGGTCCTCTGCTATTTCACAGCCAGATGCTGGAAGTCCAGGTTATAATACTCCTGTAAATAATCTTGAAGCCCATTCAACGCTTAATTCGTACTTGCCTCTTCTCGACTACAGGCAGTCCTGCCTTGGTACCAACTAATGCTCGTCCAGGCTCACAGTACCCACTCTTAAAACTGCCTCTGCCCCTTTCCTTTCCATTCCTGCTGAGTCACCGGAGACACACTGAAGGTGATGATGTTCATCACAACAAGCAACCATTTCCTCTATGCCCCGCTCGGTGCAGTCGCACCAAAGTACTTTATGTTTTAGGCAGTTGAGTTCAGATACACCAGTAGGTGATTCAACGCAATTACCATCGTTACTATGAAGTTTCTTTACTCCAATAAATTATTCTCACTGTGATACACTTGATCCGCTCGGCGCAACGGATGTAAAAGTTCACACAGTCTCTATTCCATCAATATTATCTCTCCATAACTGGGTCGTCAAAGCTTTTAACTTCAGTTTAATGTTCGTCATTTACAAAATGAGCTGAAGTCTGGTTCTGGATTGAATTAATATCTGCTAAATTCACATTAAACCAGAATGCTCCAGCACAAGAACCCGCTACTCATTGGGAATTCGGGCTTCTGCCCGGTTCCTTCGCTATGTTCATAAAGATTCTCAGCCCGAAACATCAACTGATTATTCCTACAACTTAAATTCTGCCTGAAACGCTGAGCTCCTCTAACATTTTCTCAGGGCCGAAGGTAAGACCTGTTGCTGTCAACTCTAAATAACTCTCTTGATGTTAAACGATTCTGCAGTATGATCATCAATACGACTGAAAAAGACAGATTTATGCAAGATTGAAGATTGCTTAACGGTATTTCTAGTACATAGATGTAAAGTAGAACGAAGTTCTTATTACTCCTGGTCCGGTGCAGCACAAATACTTTCTATTAATTAAAGAACACAATCGTAAAAACAAAATATTCTTTCTCTGGATCTAATCTCCCTAAAGGACGCTAGGGACTGGGCTGTCGGTGGATAGGGTGATAAAATATTGGTACCTGAGGCTCTGCAGGGGTGGTTTAGTGGGGGGAGATGTTATACTGTTTTGCGACGATTGCCGCTTGTGGTCCTGCGATCGTTAATCGTTAATCATTGAACATTGGTCCTGTGATCGTTGTTGGTATAAGTGACTTTTTTTTTCTGGACTCCATTTCTATATATATATAGTGTGTGTGTTCGTGTGTGTATATATGCTGTCAGATATATGGAGAGATACTGTAAACTGGGCGACGGAACGGACCCCAAGCGTGAGTCCGAGGCCCAGGTACTTCGGCGAGGAGAGAAGACGAGGGTAAACTCGGGTCGAGCGCTTTGCTCCACTGCCGAGAGTGGTCCCATTCGAGGATCGACGGTGTTCGGTGGAGATCGACTGGAGGAAGGGAGACACGGTTCTGTAAGAGCTCCTGCGTTGTGTGCAGGAACTGGTTAATAATAATGTCGATTTTTTTTCTTTTTTTAAAGACACTTCAACAGCTCTTATTTTATTTCTGTTGTAACCACATAATCAAAGTAAGAGTTATAAAGTGTATTAATAGTAATAATGTACTGTCTGTTATTGGGCGTAGTGGGTTACATCACACAGCATCCACACAAACTCGATTACCCATCGAGGCGGGGCCGAAGGCTGCTCCCCCTGGATGAATTCCAGCTGTGCGGGCCTGAGGCTTACACTTGCAATTGTGAAAAGTAAGAATGGAATGTTTCTCCTTTAGCTGCCTCCCTTCAGTCCCAGGTTTAATTTCTGGTTTACCCTGACTACCAATGCTATTCTTTTGGAAAGCCTTACTCGTAGTAAACCTAAACTTGTGGGTTAAGTCAAACTCATCTGCTAACTTAGCAGACATCTGCCACATCGCTGCATCCTTCTCAGCTAAATATGCCTTTATGTCAACAGGTTCGCATCTTTCATATTCTTCAATTAAAATCAACTCGTTCAGTTTGTCAAAATTATCACGCACATTCTTAGATGTGCACCATCGCTCAAAACATACTAACTTTTCATAATCAAATTCCAGATATTTCTGGTTCACAGATCTCTTCCAATTCTGATACCTTTGCCTATCGGCTTCCTGAACTAGTTCATAGGTTTTAAGCACAGCCTGTTTCACGGTCTCATAATTAGCTTCATCTTCAATTGATAAGGCAGAATAAGCGTGTTGAGCCTTATCCTTAATTAAACGTTAAGAGAAGGCGCCATCTGTAGACTCTGACCCGCTTTCTCAAAATGCTGGAAGTATTTATCACCCTGACCCTCATCAAATGGAGGGATCATTTTAACTTCCTGACTGGCAACAAACGGTACAACCCCTTCCCTAGAGCCAGGTCTGCCTATCCAGGCTTAACCTCCATATCTCTATCTCAAAATTGCCATTGTTTTTCTGCTCCTAACTCTGTATATCTTCTTCCTCAACTTCCAAACTAAGTTTCTCTCGGTGCAACGTTAATTTTTTCCAGCCGTAACTGGAGCGCAGAGACAACTGATTTACTTTCAGGGAACATTTCCAACACCAGGTATATTCCACATAGAATTACGTAGAGAGAGGACGATACAAGGAATCATACGTTCCACGCTGGGTAAACGAAAAAGCAATCGTCGATGATCTTGTCCATTAATTCCGTCCCGTCACGTCCGACTTATCACCGAATTTGCCCTGTCACAGGAATATCGTTTTTGTGTGGTTAGCACACAGCATACACAGGCAAGGGTTAACACAAGTGGACCAACAGGATATTCCCAAAAGCCACTCCAATGAATAATAGGAAGAGACAGTCACACTTTCCTTGTGCTCTGGGTGCCGATAATCAAACCAACCTTCTGGGCATAGAGGAGTTGCAAACCAGAGCCGTGGCAAACTGAAGTACAAACAGCTTGTCCAGTCTCTCTCTCTCTCTCTCTTCAAGACTGAGTGAGCTTCAGCAGTCAGTGTATTAACGTCATAGACCCGCCCTCACTTCGCACTTCGGCGCTCTTAAAGTCACACTCACAGTACGAGCCTGCCGCTCCTCGTAACAGATGTTCGACAATCTTAAAAGATATTATACAGTTTCCGGATTTCAGAGAGAACCACAGGGCATCTGTAAAAAACTAGAAATCAAGCTGACACTGTAGATTCTGATCTATTGCACAATAATTAGCACTCAGATGGAAGCAAAAAAGCAGCGAAACAAGTGAGAGAGGAAAATAACACGCACAAATGGGCAGTCCCATGAAGAAAGAATACGTAATTTGAAGTGGAACAGTTAATAATCATAGCCGCAGAAAGTCATATAACAGAGGAGCATATAAACAAGCCTTCATCCGTTTCGTTCGTGCTGAACCATTAAATCGCTTATTTCTAACGACCTGCATCGGGAACAACAGCCTCCAGCCATGCACCTGTCCAAGGACCGGTAATATTCTTTTAAAATTTCTCCGTACTCGTTCAATCATATAGAAATCTTTCCTGCAGATAGATGACCCAAACTGCACACAATACTCCAGCTTAGTTTTCACCAATATTATACAAGTTCAACATTACACGCAAGCTCCTCTGCAGAGTTCACTGATTTATGAAGGCTATTGCGTTAAAAGCCTTCTTTTCGACTCTGTCTATTTGTGACATCACTTTCAAGGATTGGTGGATCCGTTTTCTCAGACTGCTCTGTTACACAGCACTCTTGAGTGTCCCAGAGCTCACGGTGTCAGACCTGTCCTGGACGGTCCTCCCAAATTGCAATAACTCAACACTTCTGTATTATTTCTTTTTTCTTTCATCATCAAGTCCCCCTCCCTTTTTTAGCAGGTGCAGTAACCACTGCCAGCTTTGGCATCCGAAAATTTGTTGATCCAGTTGATGCAGATGTTTGAATAAAGATTACAAACAACAACGACCACAGCACCAATACTTGGGGCACACCAATAGTCACAGGTCTGCAGACAAAGAGACAATTATCCATTACCACGCTTTAGATTCTCCCGCGAAGTCAATGTTTAATCGAATTTTCTGTCTGATCTTGAATGCCAAGCAAGTTACCCTTCTTGACCATCCATTAATGCAGATTTTGACTAATGCCATGGTAAAGTCCATGTAGATGGAATCCAGTGCCTTTTCCTCATTATCCTTGCTGGTAACTTCCTTGAAAATGTTATAAGGTTGGATAGACAGGATCTTTTGCACAGACAGCCACGTTGACTATCCACAATCATTCCATGTCTACCCAAATGCTTACAATTCCGTCTCCTTGGAATGCCATCCAGATTTCGGTTGACGTCATCGCCGAGAATGGCAGCTTAAGTCACTAGCTCCTCCGGAAAAAATCGAAATAAGGACCGTTCTCATCAAATATGATATTTTTTGAAACAAATATTTAAACTGAAAAGAGGTGCAAGAATGGGGAAAAAAGAATGAAAATAAGAACAGCGACACTGCTGAGCCTCTTGCCGAGAGGAGTGCACCGAGCGGCTCTCCCACCCGACCGCGTGCTCGCGAGGCGGACGCTGGGCCTCGTTCAGGCCAAGCGGCGAATGTGATCGAAATCCTGAAAGAGGTAAGGGAGTTCTAGAAAGAAATAAAGCAGCAGCTGCATGATATTAAGTCGGAGTTCGCCAACGTCAATCAAAAATAGCATTGGCAGAGACTCGAATTGAGAAAGTGGAAGTTCGTGTTCAAAACGTTAAACGAATACTGAGTGAGACGATAAAAACATTCAACCACCTGGAGGGAAGATCACGGCGGAAGGATATCAGAATCTACAACATTCGCAGAGGAGCGGAAGTCTCCTCGATGATGGAGTTTGTCACAAAGTTGCTGCGGGACACATTGGAGCTTCCCTCAACTATTGAGCTAGAAATCGAAAGAGCCCATCGCTCGCTAGTACCGAAACCTACCCGGGATAAGCCACGTTCAATTGTAATTAAATTCCTTCCGTACAACACCAAGGCGGAGATTCTACAAAGGGCCTGGGTAACAAGTGACTGTTTGTAACCGATAAAGTTATATATTTCCACAAAGATTTACCCCCCCCCCCCACGGTCCTGCAGAAAAGCCTTGAATGAAAGAATACAAGAATTTCAAATTCCGTTACCAACTAAACATCGAGTGTTTTATGACGATGGGACACGGTTGTACCAGAGAGTGGAAGAGGCGACTACAGACATGAAGGCCAGAGGGTTGCTAGTCAGCGTGACCAACCCGAAGGAAAGCCTGGCAGAGGAATTATCCCGCTCCGCTTGTGAAATAGTGCGAGAATCACGAAGATAACAGATGGGAGGAGGCCAAGAGAAGTACATCAGGAAGAGACCGGGAGTTTCTTAAAGACAGTCCTCTAGACCTTCAGCCATAAGGTTGGGCTAACTTTAAAAATGTTGAAAAGCTAAACGGAGGCAAATGTAGAGACAGTGACGTACCTATCTCGAGAAATACTTATTTTTTTAATTCATTTTTTTTAATGTCTATGGGCGATTACATACATTCAATCGTAATATAATTTTATTCCAAATGAAAAAAAAAGAACGAGCCAATACTTACAGGAAACTCATTTAAATGATAATGAGCATAAAATTACTAAAGAGAATGGGCTTCGCTATTTTGTTTTTCTCCTCATCTAATTCAGGACATAGGAGAGAATTGCTATTCTTATCTGAATTAAATCTAAATTTTGAAAAAAAGTATTCGAAATGGGAGATAAAGAGGGCAAATATACTCTGGTATAATATAGATTGAAATTCAGTTACTGTATTGAATATCTACGAACCTCTGGAAGTGATATTGGTTTCTTTCAGAAAAGTAATGATATTATGGTTACAGAAACAGAAGGTCTCCTGATATATGGGAGAGACTTAAATTTACAATTACAACCAAACTTAATCTCTACCGATAGAAACACCTAGGAAACGAATTCTTTACATAATTAAGTTAATACACTTTTTGAGGATGTTGGTTTAATTGATTAATACAGGGACCTTTTCTCCGACACTCATTATTCTGCTTCCCATTCTTTATATACCTGTGGAATTGCGACAGTAGATGTGAGTGACCATGCACCTATATATTTATCTGTTGATTTTGACCTACAACTAAAGAATAATATTTGGAAACTAAATTCAAGTCTACTCAAAGATCCGTACTTCAAGGAACACATTAAACCCTAATTAAAAAAGAAATTTGTCTCTACTTAGAAATTAATGATAATGAAGAGGGTTCAGCTCCCATTTTATGGGATACTCTGAATGCTGTCTTAAGAGGGAAAATATCTTCATATAAAAGAAATAGGGAATATTACATTAGAGGAATTACAAAATAGGCTGAAGGAACAAGAGAAATAACACATTGGATTTGGCACAGGATACATTAGGAATGAAATTTAGTACTTAATATAGTAGAATGAAATAACTACTTTGACTATGCAAGAAATAAGGAAAATTTTAATGTTTCTGTAACAGAGACATTATAAAAGTGGATCGAAATCTATTAAAATAATGGCGTGGAAACTGAAAATAAAAGGATAGCAGAAAATGAAATTCATAGAATTAGGGACCCAAGAACGAAATTGATTCAGATTCTGATTCAGATTCTGATTCAGTTTATTGTCATTTAGAATCCACAAATACAATGCAGTTAATAAATAAGACAACGTTCTCCGGAATGATATCACAAAAAAAGCTCACGACAAACAGACCACAAAAGAAAAAAAATCAAATAACGTTTGGTAATCCGCAATCCGGAGTCCGAAGAGGCTGCTGTATATCAAAATCGCGCTACCATCTTAGCACGTTCCACTGAAAGGAACTCCAAACACGTCAGACAATACAAGACTACCCAGACAAACAAAGTCAAGAGAGCAGCACTACCACCCAACAAACCAAAAACCTGCACGAAACCACATATTTATAGTTAACATTCAGTTGCAACAGTGCCGACAGTAACATAATTGATAAAAGACTAACTGACAAAAAACACATAATTACAGCACATATTTCCAACAGTGCAAAGCAATACCGTAATTTGATCAAGAGCAGACGATCAGACGATAAAAAATCTCGAAGTCCCGACAGCCCATCATCTCACGCAGACAGTAGAAGGAAGAAAATCTCGTCCTTCCATGATCCAACAGCGCCGCAACCTTGCCGATACAGCCCGTGGAAGCACCCGACAGTCAATTCTGAGTGAATCCGAAAACATCGAGCCTCCGATCAGCCCTTCGACACCGAGCAACGAGAAAAATCTCTGGCGACCGCTACGACCCCGGCCCCGGCCACCAAGCAAAAGGCAAAGCTGAGGATCGGGGACTTCCTCCCGGACATTTCTCGATCGCACAGTAGCAGAGGCAGCGAAACAGACGTGTCAGAAGTTTCTCCAGCTGTTCCTGCGTGCTTCACCCGTCCGTCTCCATCAAATCAGGAGTGTACACGGCAACCTACTTGACAGATTACAGATATTCATTCCGAAGTGGCCGCTGCGCGCTGCTGCGTCACGCCGCCATCTTACACCAAAAAGATAAAAAATAAAAAAAAGTATAAGCTAAGTGAAATTCAAGAAGCTTTTGAAGTGTTTTACAAAACTCTATAATCCAAAGTTCCAGGGGGAAGCATAACTGAAATCGACACCTTCCTGAATTCTCTGGAGTTACCCACTTTAAGCTAAGAACAAAATAGAACAATTACTGCTGACATAACGGAAGTTGAATTAAAAGCTGCAATTAGTAGGCTTAAATTAACCAAGTCACCAGGATCAGATGGGTGTACGTCAGAGTGTTACAAAGAATTTAAAAATGAGCTAATTCCTGTTTTACTCCTCACACTGAACTTGGCTCTAAAAAAGGCACAAATGCCACCCAATTGGAAGGAAGAGGTAATCTCAGCAACACCGAAAGAAGGCATGGATAAAATGGAATGCGGGTCATTTAAACCAATATCCGTTCTTAATGTAGTTTATAGATTATTGACCCTCATCCTGGCCAAACGAATAGAAGCGTTTCAACCCATACTGCTACGTAGCGATCAGACAGGTTTTATACTACAATGCCAGACACAAGACAATTGTTACGTATCCGGTAACTCAGAACAGCAAAGAAAGAAATATCCGTTCTAGTCTGGTAGTACTATTTTCAAAGGTGTTTAATAGTACAATATGCAAAACAGAACCAATAATGCAAATATATATATCACACAAGTTAGCAGTAATAAATCTAAAAGTGTAGGAATAAAATAAGATATAATAAACAAGCTGTATCGATTATGGGTTGTTATAGGAGAGTATAAAGTTCAGATCAGTTCATGCGTGCTAAGGTAGTTACGGTTGTTGTGTTGTAATCTTTGGAGAGAGAGAGATAGAGATAGAGAGAGAGAGAGAGAGAGAGAGAGAGAGAGAGAGAGAGAGAGAGAGAGAGAGAGAGAGAGAGAGAGAGAGAGAGAGAGAGAGAGGGAGAGAAGGAGGGATTAGGCAGCTGCAGCAAGCAAACCTTCTGATGCGTTCTTAATCCATCGTGTCGTTGTGGTCATTCAAGATGACCCGTCTTTTCTTCAGTTAGAACGTTCTTCTGTGGTGGACCCGTCGCGCTCTGGCATGAGTTAACACACACCGCAGTCCCCACCGACCCTGCCGTCACTCTGTGAGCTTTATTGACCGATCTCCTGAATCGGTCCCCGAAGCCCTCACCTTCCTGTGGGCTCCCATCACTCAGTCACTGTACACTGGTGTGTCTGAAGGATGTCTCCCCAGACCTGTCGTTTATCCCTACTAACGGGGTATTTGCCATCCATCAACTCTAAATGACTGTGTCCATCAAATCAGGCCATTCCTGCTGACTATTGTGGAATGTAAACGAACAAAGTAAAGTCCTTGTAGTGAAAGGTAAATGATCCAGGAAGATTCAAAATTCAATAAATCAACAGTCTCGCTCTCCCTCTTATCTATAGCAGATGTTCCAGCCTGTGTTTCATCTCTCTCTATCTCATGAGCAGCACAGCAACAACAATAGTTCGTGGTTCTCTTGGTGGGGGGTAGTTAACTCTGTACCCCACTTCCATCAGGTCTGTTCATCACTCATAACACCCCCATCATTCCGGGAATTTTCACCAGGGATAAGTGTAAGTAATAAAGCACATTACTGAATTACAGAGTTTAACAAAATACAGAAGTGGTCTTTACTAGAATAATACAGATACGCTTTCAAATTAACATCTATAAACAATCAGCAATTCCATTAACACTCCCCTTTACATGTTGTATTTTAATATCGAATTCCTGTAACAACAGACTCCAACTTAATAACCGCCTATTTTTATTATTCATGTTAGCCAAAAATACCAAGGTGTTGTGCTCTTAGGTTAGATGTATATGTACCATGCCCTGTGTATGTTACTCCAAATGGCCTCTTTGGTTTGTTACAAGTAGGAATGCTTCTTTGTCGGATAAGTGTTTCTCTCGCCGTTGTTTCACTTTCGAATGGCTGATATGGTAATTGTATTCATTTGTTAATCAATGGGGAATGTTATTGTGTCTTGTGATGCTGGGAACTTGGGGGAGGGGTTTTCGCGGGTTTTTTGGTGGGAGGGGAGTGCGGGAGGAAGACGTCGAGGAAGGTGGACGTGCGCTGCACTGCTCGGAAGACCCCCGGGGTGGTCCCAGGTGCGAAGACGTGGAGGTCGGAGGCAAGCGACGAGGGGTCGAATGGTTCGTTGATTGAGCTCCAACGAGTGCACTAAACAGACTGAACTTTGATAAGTTGGCGCCTTTTGTTTTTTTCCTTGTATATATATATTGTATTGCCTACTACTCTTTTAATTTTAGTAAACTCTTCAAAGTGTATGCCATAACGGTATTTGTTGTGGGTTTGATACTGTTGGCGGGCGCGATGCATAAAACTCGATTCTCACAGCACCTGCGTGTACGGGAGGAGGGTTGGTGAGTGGCTGGATCTCCTTTTTCCCCTAAACATATACCATCCTGTTGGGTAAGGGTTACATTTGTGGGGTGCTCGTCCCGGATTGGATTGTCAGGGGCTGTGGAATCGCGCAGGCAGCAGAGCGGAGATGGACAGAGATAAGATTTTTTGTTGGTGCCAGTTTGAAGATGTACCAGTACAGTACGCATGCGAAGTGGATGTTCGAGTTTCGGGTGACGCGATAGTGCGGGGTTTAAGTTCGGTGAAGGGTATTGGGCAGGTAGAATTGGTAGCTAGACGGTGTGGTAAAGAGGTAGAGTCTAGCTGGGTGTTGGTTCGTACAGGTGCTGAATTCGGGACGGTGGAACTGCCGGCGACGGTCAGTGTACCGGGGGAGGAGGGGACGTGTGGGCTCCACTTCTACAAGGATGAGGCTGAGGAGACATCGGAGGAGGAGTTAGAGCTAGAGCTGGACCCCCGAGATGTGGCCGGCACTAGTAAAGTGAGGAGGGAGGAGGGATCCGTGACTAAGCCCCGCTCCCCAGGAGAGCTGGCAGCCGCACTTACTTCTCTGGTGGGGGTGGCCAAGAGGCCACGGCTGAAGCTCGGGGTGTTCTCCGGAGCCAAGCCTACTCCGGACAGGGAGGTGGACTATGAGACCTGGATCGAGCATACGTCTTTGATGTTAGAGGAGTGGCCAGGCTCGGAGGAGGAGAAGAGGCAGCGATTGGTGGGGTTTGAGGGGTTTAGCAGCCAAAACCGTCCGGGAGTTGAAAGCTGAGAAGCCTGGGGCCTCAGTGGAGGAATGCCTAGAAGTTTTGGAGGGAGCGTTTGGGTTGTCAGGGGAACCCTGGCTGCTCTTAGCCTGGGTTCCAACGCCTGGAACAATGGAGAGGGGAAAAGCTCTCCGAGTACATATTTAGGATGGAGGGGATGCTCTCGGGGCTGCGGCGCCGGGGGGTAGTGAAGGCGACTAACATGGCTAGCGTGGGGATGAGTCAGCTATTCAGTGGCTCTCTGGAGGACAAGGTGGCGTGGACTATCCGGCAGGCTTATAGAAAAGGTCCCCCTCCATCGTTCAGGCAACTGATTAGAGAGGTGCGAGAGGAAGAGAGAGCGTTGGGGCAAAAAGGAGCGCGGGCCTACGGGAGCGATACTCAACGATACAGGAAGTGGTGGCTGGGTGGAGAAATGACAATCCCCCGGGGAGTAGGGAACCCCCTTTGGAGGGGAGGGACAGGGGAGGTATCTACTCTCAGGGGCGATCAGTGCAATGGATTGGGAGCAGGAGCCGTCCTGGGAGAGGAGGGGTGGCAGGCAGCGTGTGCTTTAACCGTGGGAAAGAGGGGCATTTCAGGCGAGACTGTGGAAGGCCGAGGGTGTGCTATAGCTGTGGAGAGGAGGGACACTTTAGGTGGGATTGTGAGAGACAAGGAGTCCCGCGGAGGACAAGCCCCTCTGAGACTAAGAAGGGAGAGGTGTCTGGAAAATTAGGAGAGGCTCAGTGAGGGAACGGACTGGAGCCTCTGGAGGAACACGTTCCCAGAGATCAGCCGGAAGACCACCGGGTGTCCACGCCTCTATTCCGGATGGGCTGGTAGGACCCCGTGCCAGTGTGGGTCTACGGATAGAGGGAATTTACGCAAAAGCCGTTCTTGATACGGGATCGCAAGTGACTTTATTGTACCGGTCTTTCTACAATCAATATCTAAAGCTTTTGTCCGTAACCCCATTTGACGCCCTGCAGATTTGGGGTGTGAGCGAGGGCGACTACCCGTACGATGGGTACCTATCGGTGAGACTGGATTTCTCGGAGGGCGATGTGGCAGTGTCGGAAGCTATTGAGACTTTGGTGTTGGTGTGTCCTGACCCGGTGGAAACCGGTGGTGCTGCCCTCCTGGTGGGGACTAACTCCCCAGCTGTGCGACGGCTCCTGGGAGCTTGTAAGGAGAAAGGGGAGAAGACTTTCTGGAGACCTTCTCGGTGCATCCAGTGTTTCGAGCAGTGTTCGCAGAAGGGGTTGCCTCCCAAGGGCTGGACCCGGAGTGTAAACGAGGGACGGTGTGGTGTACGCAGGCGAGGCCCAAGGTGATCCGACCAGGAGAGGTAGCACTAGTGATGGGGACCCCCAGATTCCCAGGAGTGCCGACGGGAGAAGCCCTGTTAGTAGAAACACCAGGCGATCTTGAAGGGGAGACACGATTTCCGGCGGGGGCGCTGGTGAGGCCCGAAGTGCAGAGACCAGGAGTGGTACATGCAAGGCGCTTAGCTAGAAGTATCAGGAACACCACGGCAAGAGAAATCACCTTCAAGAGGGGAATGCCGCTGGCACATCTGTTCCCGGTGACGGTAATGTCTAGCGCACCAGTGAGGACCCCGAACAGGGAGGGATCGGAGCATCGAAGGGAGCTGACCGCTGAAGCCTTTAACTTCGGGGATTCCCCTGTGTCGCCGGAGTGGAGAAGATGCTGAAGATGGAAACTGTTTTTATCTCGGGGCGAGTTTGATGTTGGCTGCGCCAAAAGCACTCGCCACAGCATCCGGGTGACGGAGGACACCCCGTTCCGAGAGAGATCCCGGCGGCTGGCTCCGGCAGATGTTGAGAACGTGCGACAGCACTTGTGCAAGTTGAAGGAGGCCGGAATCATAGCTGAGTCTCGAAGTCCTTATGTGTCCCCAATAGTGGTGGCACGGAAGAAGAATGGGCGAGTGCGCATGTGTTTTGACTACAGGACGTTGAATCGGCGAACTGTCCCTGATCAATATACTGTCCCAAGAGTCGAGGATGCCTGAGCTGTGCGAAGTGGTTCCGTGTGCTGGATTTAAGAAGTGGGTATTACCAGATCCCGATGAGTGCGGCCGATAAAGAGAAGACCGCTTTTATCTGCCCCTGGGATCTTTCATTTCGAACGAATGTCCCAAGGCATACCCAGAGCCCCAGCCACCTTCCAGAGTCTCATGCTCCAGACACGGGCAAGGCGAGGCAAGACTCCAGACACGGGCAAGGCGAGGCAAGGCTCCAAACACAGGCACGGCGAGGCAAGGCTCCAGACACGGGCAAGGCGAGGCAAGGCTCCAGACACGGGCAAGGCGAGGGAAGGCTCCAGACACGGGCAAGGCGAGGCAAGGCTCCAGACACGGGCAAGGCGAGGCAAGGCTCCAAACACAGGCAAGGCGAGGCAAGGCTCCAAACACGGGCAAGGCGAGGCAATGCTCCAGATACGGGCAAGGCGAGGCAAGACTCCAGACACGGGCAAGGCGAGGCAAGTCTCCAGACACGGGCAAGGCGAGGCAAGACTCCAGACACGGGCAAGGCGAGGCAAGACTCCAGACACGGGCAAGGCGAGGCAAGTCTCCAGACACGGGCAAGGCGAGGCAAGTCTCCAGACACGGGCAAGGCGAGGCAAGACTCCAGACACGGGCAAGGCGAGGCAAGACTCCAGACACGGGCAAGGCGAGGCAAGACTCCAGACACGGGCAAGGCGAGGCAAGGCTCCAAACACGGGCAAGGCGAGGCAATGCTCCAGACACGGGCAAGGCGAGGCAAGGCTCCAGACACGGGCAAGGCGAGGCAAGACTCCAGACACGGGCAAGGCGAGGCAAGACTCCAGACACGGGCAAGGCGAGGCAAGACTCCAGACACAGGCAAGGCGAGGCAAGACTCCAGACAAAGGCAAGGCGAGGCAATGCTCCAGACACGGGCAAGGCGAGGCAAGACTCCAGACACGGGCAAGGCGAGGCAAGACTCCAGACACGGGCAAGGCGAGGCAAGACTCCAGACACAGGCAAGGCGAGGCAAGACTCCAGACAAAGGCAAGGCGAGGCAATGCTCCAGACACAGGCAAGGCGAGGCAAAACTCCAGACAAAGGCAAGGCGAGGCAATGCACCAGACACGGGCAAGGCGAGGCAAGGCTCCAGACACGGGCAAGGCGAGGCAAGACTCCAGGCAGCGGCAAGGCGAGGCAAGGCTCCAGACACAGGCAAGGCGAGGCAATGCTCCTGACACGGGCAAGGCGAGGCAAGGCTCCAGACACACAGGCAAGGCGAGGCAAGGCTCCTGACACGGGCAAGTCGAGACAAGACTCCAGGCAGCGGCAAGGCGAGGCAAGGCTCCAGGCGAGGCGAAGCAAGGCGAGGCTAGGCAAGACTCAACGCGAGGCGAGGCATGACCATGCAAGACTTCAGGCGAGGCGAGGAGAGGCGAGGCAAAGCTAAGCTCCAGGTGGAAGGTAAAGGGAAGGGATGCAGGGAGTCTGGACAGGAACAATACAGCATCCAGAGGCTGAATCTTGGAGCTATTTATGAAACCAGCCCAAACAAGAATAACCCACCTCAACAGAAACTGGGGAATCCCGGAAAACCTGGAAAAAGGTGCATGGACCGGACCGTGAACTGGAATACGGTTTTCACGGACCGGACGATGACATTGATCCTTTCGGAAGTAGGTACGATTCAGTCTCATTCGTTCACCTCAAGGCCCCATTTCCAAGGTATCCATGGAAATCCCCACAGCGACTGGTCTACCGGGAGGATAGCCAAATGTAGCCAGTCTTGCCATGCGAACTGTCTGCGGTCAGCTCCATCTCTGAGGGAAGACACCACGAATCCGCCTGCCCCGAATCCCTCGACATGTCCTGAGTCCACACCGAGTACCATGACTCTCCCAACAGAGGAAACATCCTCTGCTCACCCACTCTATTGAACCATTTAACTATTCGATTGGTTTCAATGAGGTCACCGCTTTATCTTCGTGAATTCTCGTGAATAAAGTCCCAGGGCCGTCAAACATTCTTCATGAGATATGGAGAGAAAGCAGGTACAGTGTGCTGAGTTGGAAGATCAGCCATGATCATACTGAATGGCGGTTCAGGCTCGAGGGGTCGAATAGCCTACTCCTGCACCTATTTTCCATGTTTCTATGTTGCATATGACAAGCTATGGAAACCTTAAATAATTTTCGTGAATCTCCTTTCAAGTCTCCAATTTCCTCACCCACCCATCTAATAGCTCACTTGGCCACAAATATCACGGACCAGTCTGTCCTGTTTATCGACTGCCCAACCTTCTTATTCTGGCATGTGCCTCCTTCTACTCTAGTCTTATTCGCAGTGCTACTTAAAAGTGTCTCGACACGAAACGTCGACAATTCATTCATCTCCATGAATGCTGTCTGACCTGCCGACCCCCTCCAGCATTCTGTGTGGGTTATCACAGTTTCATATGAGTGGACGGGCGTTAAAACTGGATGTAATATGTAGGAGTTTAATACAGATTTGGTCCAATAAAGCAATTTGGCTCGGTTTTTCTTTCCGACAGACCCTCATCTGATACAGAATGATCCATTCCTTCATCGCCCACGCAGTGAAGTCAGATTCAATGCGGCCAGGTTTTCGGGATTTTATCACCCTCCTCCCATTCATGTAAAGAATCTCATCTGAGTCTTTCTCTCTGAGGAAACTGCTCAAAATTAGTACACTTGCGTATCACACGCCGCGACTATTTTAGCCTTGCAGGCAGTTCCCAGATCCATCCCACTGCACAGCGGTCAATTGACAAATGGGTTTACTATTCAAGATTTCAAATTGTCTGATATCAGTTCAATTCGCAATTATAAAGGAGAAAGAAATAGTTGTTACTGCGCATTCAATGCAACGCCAAGACACACAAAAAAAATAATTACCACTATGAACTGAGCAACAGAACAATTGCGGCGCAGGCGAACAACAAATTGCAAAGTCACAGCGAGGCAGAATGCGATATCAAGACTCCGTCTAGTCGTCAGGGTGAAGGGTTGAATATTTTTATAGCGGCGTGATTAAAGCCTTTCCTGAGCCTGATGGTACTTGCTTTCAGGCTTTTGTGTCTCTTGCGAGATGATTGAGAACGAATCTCTGGGATCGGCGGAAGTGCATCCTGGAAATCACCACCCTGTTGCACAATTCGTTTTACGTGTTGCTTCAGCGTTCCGGATTGGAAGGGGTTAACCGTAGAACTATGTTGAGTTATTAACGTCAGCCCGCACGGAGCCTGGTTGTGTCACTGGGGATTCGCAGCTCTATTTAAAATTGCTCCTTTCGATCAAGGTTCACAGTGTTTGCGAGAGCAACCCCTCCGTCACACACGGACCACAGCGGCTCCACAGAGGAAGACAATAATTGGGAGGTGCGATTGTCAAAGTGGGATTTTTCATGAACGGTTGGATCTGCGGCGTGCGAAACGACAGTCATCCAATAGAATCAGGAACAGTGACAGAAAATGATTCAAGAACGAGAAATACGGCAATGGAATTTTCCAGCGACGGGGAAGGGTGTCTTCAGCATGGCTCCGTATATTTTTTCGAAGCACAGTTGGATCACAGTAGACGATCGGATCTGGTTCTTACTCCTGACAATTCAGCCCATCTACTATCCGGTTCTCGCTTTGGTTGCATTTCCCGGTATGTTCCTGTTCACCATCTCGATGATTGAGAGACTGGCAAGTAGAGGTCACGGATACCGGTAAAGGGGTCTGATTGATGGGGATTTAATCATATATTCTGTTTAACACAGCCGATCGCCCTCACTGACTAAACTTCGGGTGATGAACCTCAGATATTTTGACAGGATCCGTGTTTTCGATAAACCATGATACTTAAAGTGAACTTCATATAGACGAAGTTACAAAGATTTTTCAAAATACAAATAAACAGACCAAATGATTTTTGTTAAAAAGAATGTTATGTAAATAGCTTCTCAGCTGGACTTTAAAAGTTTCAACTGTGACTGCATCCCTTCTCTTTTAGATAATTAAATTCACCTGCTTGGAGTGTAGCTTGAGGGAGATGGTAAAAATTGAACAGACGGCAGTAGAAGACAAAGAGCTGGAGCAGAAATTACAGCACCGCCTCGAAGTACCGAATATTGAATTAATTTGTATGCACAGTGTGGAGACACGTGTTTCCCTGTACCTTGTCATTCCACTTTGGTAATGGTAAAGCAATTCCAAATCAATGATCAATTACGAGTCCTATTCTAAATCCATTTCACCGAAAGCCGAGAACACTTCTTCTCAGCAGTTCGTTAGTTGATGTGATGTTAGTTCATTCCAATGAGAAGGAAGGATTCAAAGAGGGGGAAGGGGCCACAGTGGTTGACAAAGGAAGTCAGAGATTGTATAGCATTAAAGAAAAAGAAGTATGACAGGGCTAAGATGAGTGGGAATACAGATGATTGGGAAAGTTTTAAAGAACAGCAGATCTTAACTAAAAAAGCAATACGGAGAGAAAAAATCGGGTATGAGCTCAGTCTAGCCAGGAATATCAAAGGGGATAGCAAAAGATTTTTTAGCTATGTGAAGAGAAAGAAGATAGTTAAGAACAATGTTGGCACCTTGAAGAATGAATTGGGAGAAATTGTTATGGGAAACAGGGAAATGGCAACAGAATTTAATGCGTACTTTAGATCTGTCTTCACCAGGGAGGACACAAGCAATCTCCCAGATGTATGGATGGGCCAGGGTCATAAGATATCAGCGGAATTGAGACAGATTGACATTAGGAAAGAAACTGTGATGAGTTGACTGGTATGACTGAAGGCTAATAAATCCCCGGGTCCAGATGGTCTGCATCCGAGCGTTCTAAAAGAGGTGGCTCAGGAAATTGCGGATGCGTTGGTAATCATTTTCCAATGTTCCTTAGATTCAGGATCAGTTCCTGAAAATTGGAGAGTGGATAATGTTATCCCACTTTTCAAGAAGGGAGGGAAGGAGAAAACGGAGAACTAACACCCTGTTAGCCTAACGTCAGTCGTGGAGAAGATGCTTGAGTCGATTATTAAGGACGAAATAGTGGCACATCTTGATGGCAGAAATAGGATTAGGTCGAGCCAGCATGGATTTACCAAGGGCAAATCATGCTTGACTAATCTGTCGAAGTTTTTTGAGGGTGTAACAAGGATGTTAGACGAGGTTAAGCCAGTGGATGTTGTGTACCTAGATTTTCAGAAGGCATTCGATAAGGTGCCACATAGGAGATTGGTGAGTAAAATCAGAACTCATGGCATTGGGGGCAGGGTTTCAACAAGGATAGAAAACTGGTTGGCAGATAGAAAGCAAAGGATAGCAGTGAATGGGTGTTTCTCGGACTGGCTGGAGGTGACTAGTGGGGTACCACAGGGCTCTCTATTGGGACCACAGCTCTTTACGATTTATGTCAACGATTTAGATGAGGGCATTGATAACTATATCAGCAAGTTTGCTGACGATACTAAACTCGGTGGCAGTGTGACATGCGAAGATGACGTTAGGAGAATACAGGGAGACTTGGATAGGCTGAGTGAGTGGGCAGATACTTGGCAGATGTCATTCAATGTGAATAAATGTGAAGTTATCCACTTTGGAGGCAGGAACAAGAGGGCAGAGTATTGTCTGAACGGTGTAGAGTTAGGTAAGGGAGAAATGCAAAGAGACCTAGGAGTCCTAGTTCACCAGTCAATGAAGGTGAATGAGCAAGTGCAACAGGCAGTGAAGAGGGCAAATGGAATGTTGGCCTTTGTTACAAGGGGAATTGAGTACAAGAGCAAGGATGTCATTTTGCATTTGTACAGGGCCCTGGTGAGACCACACCTGGAATATTGTGTACAGTTTTGGTCTCCAAGTTTAAGGAAGGACATTCCGGCAATTGAGGAAGTGCAGCGTAGATTCACAAGGTTGATTCCTGGGATAGCAGGGCTGTCTTACGTAGAGAGATTGGAGAGATTGGGCTTGTACACGCTGGAATTGAGGAGATTGAGAGGGGATCTGATTGAAACGTTTAAGATAATTAAAGGATTTGAAAGGATTGAGGCAGGAAATATGTTCCAGATGTTGGGAGAGTCCAGTAACAGAGGGCATGGATTGAGAATAAGAGGTCAGTTATTTAAAACAGAGTTGAGGAAGAGATTCTTCTCCCAGGGAGTTGTGGAGGTGTCGAATGCACTACCTCGGAAGACGGTGGAGGCCAATTCTCTGGATGCTTTCAAGAAGGAGCTGGATAGATATCTGATGGATAGGGGAATCAAGGGATATGGGGACGGCAGGTATTGACAAGGGTATTGATAGTGAATGATCAGCCATGATCTCAGAATGGCGGTGCAGACTCGAGGGGCCGAATGGTCTACTTCTGCACCTATTGTCTATTGTCTATTGTCTATTGACGTTATTTTGAACTTCTTTGTCGACTTCACTGAGCTATAATCCTCGTCCCCAGCAGACATCGTTGAAGCTGGAAAACTACAGTCTTCAAGTCTGGGTTCAAAAACATGTTTCCATATTTCCTGTCTGTGACTCTCTTGGCTTTGCTCTTTGCAACTGACATGTTTATGTTTCCTTCAATCCCAACAGTGAACGTGCTGACGATGGTGGTCCTGTCCCGGGGAAAGTGCGGTCTTTCTAAAGGAATCACTCGTTACCTGATGGCCATGGCAGCAGCCGATCTCCTGGTTGTTATCTTAGACCTTATACTAAGGCAGATTCCGATTGTTTATTGGGAGACGTTTAATTTTCTGAGTAACATCCCTGTGTGTAATGTCCACGCCGTCCTACTTTACGCAGCCAACGACTGTTCCGTCTGGTTCACCGTCATGTTCACCTTTGACCGGTTTGTGGCTATTCGCTGCCAGAATCTGAAAGCTAAGTACTGCACCGAGAGAACGGCGTCTGTTATTCTGGGGACAATGGTCGCGCTAAGTTGTTTAAAGAACATCTTCTGGTATTTTTTGCTCTCAGGAATATACGGAATGTCCAACGTACCTTGGTTTTGCCATGTAAGGTTTGCTGTCCTAACCGCAGTGACCTGGACCGTGGTCGAGTTCGGCAGCTACCTCCTGATGCCTGTGATCCCGTTTGTGGTCATTCTGCTGCTCAATGCTTTGACCATCAGACACGTGCTACTGGCGAGCAGAGCCCGGAGGAGACTCCGGAGTTGCAATAGTGAGGATAGTTCCAAGGACCCGGAAATACAGAACCGTAAGAAGGCGATCATTTTACTTTTGGTCGTGTCGGCGAATTTCATCGTGTTGTGGATGCTTCATGTTGTGCACACTGTGTGGATGCGATTGTTTTATATTAGTATAACAGCACTGATTACTGTCATGAACAGAATTACTTTTCCACCCATGTACATGTTGGAGCTCGGCTACATGCTGCAGCAACTGAGCTGCTGCACAAACACGGGTCTTTACGCCTTGACCCAAAGGAAGTTCCGGGAGCAGATGCGGGAAGTGGTGAAATTACCATTCACTCGCGTTGTGAGAGAAACTATTCGGAATGAAGAGTAAACAACCGGCACTGCCCACCCAGTTGAACGCGATTGAAAGTGGTTTCAGTCCCCGCAGCCGTTTCTATGAATTGTGTACGTTCCAACGGTGACGGCGTGGGTTTCCACCAAATGCATTCACATTTCAAAGACGTTAAGGTTCCGCTGAAAATCCATGCTACTCTGCTGTATCTATAAATAATAAAAATAAAATATTGTTAAAAGGAAACTCCCTCGTTAATTTCCTACTCCATTATAAACGCAAGCTTCTGCGTCACGATGCATATTATTGACAGTTGTCTGTGCGTTCTGCCATTGTGTTTGACTCTCAAGATCTGTAGCAAATGAGTTGTCTCGTTCAGGTTATTGAATTAAAGAATCCACACTGTAATCGTTTTATAAATATTTGATTGTAAATGATGAATACAGCTTGGTGTTTCACAGTAATAGGAAATTAGGCCCATTATATGGATGTCAGCATTAACACTCATTTAAACGGCTCGTGTGCGTCTGCGTGTTCAATGTCTGCTTGATCAATAGTCCATCTAAGTGACACTTAGACAGGCAAATTAA